>NC_052503.1:18313030-18674634 GCF_016617805.1 Bactrocera tryoni | reverse complement strand
AAAAATCAGATCCCAAATTTACTACCTCAAAGATTGATTATATGGCGTTAGTTTGGTAAATAATATGAAGTTGGATCCACGCGGGTGCTGATTTGGCAATGGACACCGCTGCCTTCACCGTCACGACTTGGGACCTAGGCTAGTTCCTAGAACAGATCTTGGCGATGCTCTCCAACGGCTGCACAAGTAAGATTACTCTGCAGTAAAATCAACTAGAACATTTTTGGCATCCACTAAGATACCAAACCAGTACAAGAAATATCCATGTCGCTAGAAACGATAGACAATAAAATTTCAGAAATTCAAGATCGCCAAGATCATATGCAAGGATACGCACTCGTCTCTAAAAGATTTCAGAACGCTTGTTGACCTGGTCATAGGTCACAACATAGCCATCACATAGCATACATATGGGCATTATTAACGAAGACAAATGTAGAAAGCGCAGAGAAGACATTAAAGAGATGCTGAAACACCCCCTTCTGCTTCTGTCTTATATAGCACTCGTCCTAGACATCGACGAACTTCACAGTTCAAAAAACTAGACGAAGTATGAGAATTAGATATGAAGCCTTTATTAAACTTCGTAGCGTTGACATCCTGCATGACATAAACTTCAGCGTATGATGTGACATCCATACAGATAATCAATTCAAACTGGAATAGAAAGTCAAACCTCTATAAAAGCTATTATTAGCTATAAATGTAAATATTTCAACGAGCTAGGCTTCACAGCTCAGAGTTCTGGCAGCAGTACTTGATGGTGAAATAGAAAAACCTAGCAATATACACCTAATTATAGAACTCCTCTTTCTGAATGAAAGCATTTATGAAGTCCAGACAAGATTTTTTAGAACCCAATGAGTATCTGAGTACCTGTCTAATGTTACAGTCTAAAAGAAGGTGATTTTTGAGAATTACAAAAATACTACCCCATCATGCATGCAAGGTGTCAACAAGGTTCTTCTCATGCAATCACCGATCATATGGAATAGAGTCAGCCGGATGTTCGAAAATCCGGATCTTAGTTACATGGGGGCTAAGCCAAGTTTCCGCCCAATTTTATACATTTTAGGCACAAATATACACTGTTACAGGGTCCCGCAACTTCAGACCGTTCGCGCAGCAGTCGCACTGGAATCAGCTGTTATATAGCTGGTTATAAACTGAATGACAGTCCGGCGTATTGTTCACAAGTGTACAAAAGCGTTTTGCCAAAAGTGAACGCAAAAAAAGTGATCAGCGATGGAATTCAAACGTAATAGTGTGATTGCTTTATATTTAGCTGGAAAATCACAGCCCGCAATTGTTCGTGAACTCAAACACCTTAATGTGAATAAAGTTTTTGTTTATCGCACCATCCCTCGTTACAAAGATACTGGTAGCATCGCAAACCGCCATGGAGGTGGTCATCAAAAGCCCGCAACGTCACGTGAGATGGTTCGGAAAGTGAAGAAGCGACTTACAAGTTCCAAAAGGCCCATGATCTCACACCGAAGCAGCAACAAGTAAGACTTGAGAGAGCGAAGCAGTTGCTTCGCTTGGCCGAAAGCGGTCAAATTCCGAACATTGTGCTTTCTGACGAAAAAAATTTTCCAATTGAGCAATTCGTAAACTCTCAAAACGATAGGGTTTACTTGACCAACCGTTCATACGAGAATCTAAGTCATCAGTTGACCACCAGGTTTGGGCCGCTGTCACCGCAGATGGGCGCTATCCAATTGTTTTCATCGAGCCTGGCGTCAAAGTAAATGCGACATATTATCATGAAAGTGTTCTAGAGGCTCCTTTGAAGCCGTGGGCAAACAAACATTTCGGTCGCAAACTATGGACGTTTCAACAAGACTCCCCGCCGTCTCACAAAGCGCGAGTTCCGAACTTCATTACGACCACACAATGGCTCTCGAATGCACCAGATGCGAATCCAATGGATTATTCCCTCTAGGCCGTTTTGGAGAGCAAGGTCCAAAGTAAAAAACACACCAGTCTCGAGATGCTGAAGAAAGCCATTGTCTGTGAGTGGGCCAAAATGCCGGCAAGTCACATTCGGGCAACTTGCGATTCGTTTTTGACCGTCTCAAGGCCATAGTTAAGGCAAAAGGTGGTCTTATCGAGCAAAACTGAATTGGTCCCGAATTTATGATTATTCTCACACATTTTTTTTTTGCTTTAAAATATATGAAAATAGTTTTCCAAACCGAATTTAAGCCATTGGCCGATATATGCGGTATAAAGTCACCCGAAAGTTCGAAAATCTTTATATTAAGTATATGGGGGCTTAGGGAAACATTGGCTCGATTCAAACCATTCTTGAAACACACATACTACTAACGTGTGATACAAGTATAGGTACTTTTTTGTCATGTTATTTTTGCTCAGTATTGTTTGGCATTACATCGTGGAAAGACTTACGCCTCAACAACGTTTACAAATCGTTCAACTTTATAACGAAAACTCACGTTCGGTAAAGGATGTTTTTCGCGCGCTTCGTTCTTCTTATGGTCAACATAATCTGCCTACTGAGCGTACTATTCGAAACACCATCACCCAACTTGAGACTTAGCATACAATATTGGATAATATTCAACCGTATAAACGACGTACAGCACACAGTAGAAAAAAGATCCAAGAAGATTCGACGTTTTCGAGCCAAATTTTGTGCAACGATGATGCCCATTTCTAGCTCAATGGGTATGTAAACAAACAAAATTGCCGCATTCGGGATGAAAAGCCACTTGAGGAAATTCATCCCATACGTAGATCTAAAGTGCTGGATCACTTGAATCCGAGCAATCACTCAAGCAAAATTGATAAATGCTTTTTCGAGAAAAATGTGAATAAACAAATTGAACTAAGGACTATTTAAGATATGGATTAAATATTGTAGTATGTTATTTTTATTTTTTTCATTGGGGCGCACAATCCTACGGAGGGAATGTTTCGCCTTCTCACTTTAGCTCGCCTTCAAACGGATGTTCTTTGGATACTTGGAGGATACTTGGTCTAGGACCGGAAGTCGTGAGCTGCTTGAGTCATATGTAAAAGAATCGTTTTTGGCCACTCCCTATTCTACACATGACTCCATCCTCCATCGCATTCGATGCAACAATAAGCTATATAAGATATATGTACATTGTATATGTACGATGACATTGACATAGTTCAGCGAATTAAAGACAGCGGCTACGCTGGCTAGGTCATGTTGTCCGAATGGACGAAACCACTCCAGAAGAAGGACCTGGCTTCGCTTGGAATCTCCAACTGGCGCCGCGAAAAGAATAAACGACTAGCGCGCTGTTGTTAACTCGGCTATAATCGCGTAAGCGCTGTCTAAGCCAGTAAAGAAGAAGATGTTATTTTTAAAGGCATAACCTATCATATTGAGAAAAAAACGTGTTTATTTTCTAATTTCAAAATAAGTGTGCGCCTTAAAAATTTTTGGAGAGTTGTCTCACACTGCTGAGAGGAATTATCCCACTGAGTTTCAACTCATTTCCAAACGAATGCTGGCCACCAAAATCACGCGGCACTTGCAAGCACTTCTGAATTTATAACAACTTTAAGTGAAAAATTTATACGAAAAAAAACTGTTAACCAAAAATTATGAATGCAAAATCATTTGTATAAACATTCGTGTAATAAAAGTTTCACACGTTACAGTTCCAATACATACCACGCAAATAGACAAAGAAAAAACCATTTATGTGCATAATAATGGAAAATAAAATCGATTCTTAAGTATCCAATTGTGACCATGAACCACAATGCTATTTCGCAAAGGTGAGATGATTTTAGTTTTATTGTTCGCTTTATTGCCGCGATCAAAGTCAAAACTATTGAAAATGCGTGTCTTGTTGTTGTTTTTGGTTTTGCTTACTAAAAATAAATTCACATTCGCCAAATGCGAGCGCATAGCAAAATGTGCAAAATGGCAATTGCTCTGTAAACCCTTTCAATTACCAACAAATTAACGGTAATCACTTGAAACTGTCAGAAAGTGCGGCAAGTAAGTACCGTAAAGAGATTCACTGAAGACCTTAGCCACTACTCAGGTGTTTTGCGGCGGTCTTGTGGTTTGACCAACACATAAATATATGTATGTGTATGTGCTTGCGCACGCCGCCAACGCCACATTTCGCTTTAGCAGCATCACGTTTCAGCGGCATCAGACGCGCTTGCGTGCATACCTTCAATTAAGCATTACCACTCGTTGCTCCGAAAGCCATGACAAATTAATCGTTTTCATTGATATTTCATTTATTGGCATTAAAGTAATGAGTCAGCGTAACTAAACACCAATACATTAAAATACACACACACACGCTCATATGTTATTATTAAGTATCTATGCGGCCTGCTTTGTTTCGTTCACCGATCGTATCTAAACAAGTGAACAACAGCTGATCCCTGAAGCTGTTGAGTGTGATTAATATGGGAGACGAAATTTTGTTTCAATCGCTTATCAGTTCGCGAATCAAACGAGACGCTTATGTGTGAAAATTTAGCCAATCACTTGATTGCACTCATCTGTTCGGGGGCAAAGATTTCGATGTTGCCGATTTATTGTTTTACTGACTGTTTTTGGCTTTTTTGAATGCATACGCATATTCGTGACTAATATATTCGTAAATATTTGTATTTATGAATATTATATATTCGATTTAATGCTTTCACTAAATGCGACTTCATAAACTCATCACTCTTGGCCCAGATTTACTTATGCAAAGATTTTACTGAATGCTCATGTGCAATGAACTTAAAGTTTTTCGATGTCTCCCGAATATATCTTTTATGACTAAAAACTTTTTATGGAATATGGTATAATACGGATGCTCGGCACAACGTGGGATCTCTCACCCTCTTTCATGAACTGGTGCTACACAGCTATTATTTGACCATTTCTGCTCTACGGTGCAGTAGTATGGTGGACAGGCGTACTGAAATCCACCTACCGAAAGCCAATGGAAAGGGTTCAGAGGCTCGCTGCGCTGTGCATAACGGGAGCTTTAAGGATAACTTCAAGGGCAGCTCTAGAACTGTTACTAAACCTGCCACTTATAGACTTCTTCGCTGAAAATCGCATCGTATCGCATATCGGCCAGAAGTATATTGGGAAGCAGTACAGCAGTGGAAAGTGTTGCCTGAAAAAAGCAACTTCTACTGGGTGCCAGGCCACATCATCGAGGGCAATGAAATAGTGGATAAGATTGCCAAGAATGCTTAACATCCCAACATCCGAAAACGGGGTCAACATTGGAAAATCCATGCATTGTCTACACAACGATGCTGACAGAAGTTTGGTAAAGAAAACCAAAACACGATGGAGCGAGTTAGCTGGGTACAATAATCCAAAAGTCGTCAGTACTCAAAATTCCTATTGGCACTCGATAGAAGAGACTGTTCATGATGAGAATACTAACTGATCACTGCCTAGTGGTGACACACGCCTGCAGGATGGGGCTAACAGATCGAGAAGACTGCAGGAAATGTCCAGAGTGGGGCACCAGCGAAACAATGGAGTATCTCTTGTGCACTTGTCACACATTGGCAAGACTACACTGTAAGCATCTGGGGTAATCACGGTATATTATACTGGAGGATGTATCCACAGTGAGGCTGCAGAGTCGGCTAAAATTCACGTCAAGCGCAGGTATTCTTCTTGGATCTAGCAATCTGGTATCGCAAAGGACCAAAACTGGTCTCTGCTCGGCTTCTTAGCCCACCAGATAAACCTAACCTAATAACTTTTTATGAATGATATATAAATAAAACCTTCACATTAATATACCTACATATATTTTCGTCTTTAAGTTATTTGTCAAGGTTCATTACCTGACGTATGTATTTTAAAAAACCTGCAGATCATAAGAAAGCATAAAATTTATTGTTGGTTAGAGTGACTATAAATATCTATAAAAATTTATATTTTAAATCCATAAAATTTTGAAAATTTCCTCTCATCCCAATTATGCTTATGACTGTTGGATAACTTTTAAGGCTATGAATAGAACTCTTTAGCATTTCAAACTGAAGAAATCCGAATGAATACAATTATGGCATATGCCTTTGGCAGAAAAATCACTCATACGCCCCTGTATAACTTTATAAGCATACTCAAATATATTAAGTATGCATGAGAATTCAAGAAAATAAAAATATAATTGGCGTGCTGAAGTTTCAATAAAACTGAAAACAAACTCAAAATAAGAAATTATTTTTTAATGAATAAATGCCGTTGAGAGAATACAGTCATAGATCTCTTATATAAAAAAACAACCAAAGCATTCAATAAAACCGCAAGAATAATTAATCGACGAATACTTGGATATAAAGACAATTTTTGAGATTTTAACAACAAAAAAATACTATATTAAACAATAAGGGCATATTTATACACAGTTTATTTTAAGAATACAAAGTGAAGAAAAAAATTAAATATTTTTTCTGTTATACCCCTCCGTTGCTGCAGTGATTTCGACCTTATTTGTGACAAAGAGCTAAAATTTTATTTCTTTACTAGAATAAATTGTCCGCTCATTCGCATATAGTCCAAATGTCAAAAATTATCACTTTTCTAATAAACTTGAAGTTTACCCCAAGTTGTCGTGTATGGCAGCTCATTGTATGGAGAACTACTTGTAACATGGCGCAAAAATTACCTTCCGAGGTTTTTTGGAAAATGTAAAACTGTTTTAAAAAATGAAAAACTTTGATTTAGCTTGTAAATTATTTTTATTTGGTCTTTTAAATTTTTTTACATCAAGACGAGAATATGATATCATGTAAATGGCCGCCGCCACAGTCGATTGTCATTTGAGCCCTTTTTATGGCATTTTCCAACACTTTGGCCAGAACTTCCGGCGATAGGTCCTCATATTCTTGACGGATATTGTCTTTAAGAGCTGCAAGAGTCTGAAGTTGTTGACATAAGCCCGCAATCTCAAAAAATCTTACAAAAAGAAGTCTGGAGCGGTCAAACCAGGCGATCTTGCTGGCCAAAACGGGAGATTAGGCGCCCGGGAAATGCATCCTTCAGCATATCGGTTGTTTATTTACGTGTATTTCGCATGTGTTTACTACACAAATGTCAAAACATAACTGACATTAGAGATCAATTGCAAAATTCATAGCATCTTCCGATCATCTTCTGACTTTTGCGCGCTCTGTATATACAGAATCGTTGGTATTCTAGTAATCACTCAAGCGAAATTGGAAATGTATTTTTGACAAAATCACGTGTAAAAATACCGTAAAGAGTAAAATTTCACGTCTCTTTATCTATCTTTATTCCTCTTAGTTTGAAGATATATGAAATCGGATAGCAAATACTCCAAATTTCAATACAATGCTACCCTAAATTCATTAGCCTATTTTACAATAACTCAAGGCGTTATATACTGTTAGAATTTAAAAAAAAAACAATTTTTTTTATTTTATTTTCTTGATGTACATTAAGAATACTCACAGACAATTTTCGAAGTTATACGCAAATTTAAAACGGCGCTTCAGAGCGCTTGGAAGTATAAGGCCAAACTTTAAACACGTTTTTCTCAAAATGGTGTTTTCAAAAAATCGAAAATCGCGGAATTTTTCTTCTTGATAAATATTTTTTTATAAACAATTGAAGGTCGAAATTTTGGTCAAAATTCCATGTTTGTTTTTTAGAAACCGTCATTTTGTCGAAAAATTTTATTTTGCTTATTCCTCCAATTAGTTATTAGATTTAACATTACTTTAACAAAATTTGTTGCGTTTTTTAGTTTCAGAGAATTTAATTCAGAGATATTGCGGTAACCGCATACGACTTTCTTGAGAGGAGCTCACGGAGATCAGCTATAGTTCCTTTTCGAATAAATATTTTTACTAATACTAAGTATTTAAATACAGTTAAAAGATAGCATAATATGTGTAAAATTTTTGGATCAATAAATTTAAAAGTTTTCTCAGAACAAAATCTGGAAAATTCGCTTTTTTTCGGCCTGTTAACTATATATAACCACTTACTATATTTTTACTGAGACCTGAAAATACTTCCACGCCTTTAATTTTTAAAAATTAAATATTTATATAATGTCCGTTTGCACCCGAAATTCATACTTCCTTTATTTTTTCTACATTTTTAAAGACATTGCTGCCTTTTATCATCATTATGTTGTCCAAGGCAGTTTAAAATAAATGTAACAGTTTCTATTGAGTTAATTTGACATATATTGTTATATATAAACCCAATTTGGACACAAACCTACTTAATAAATATTTGTATGTTTTTGTGTACATATTCGAGTGAATATAGCCAACTTCTGGTTTTAAGCCATCATCTTCGCATTATTATAACCAATTATGTTCATACACATATATTACGGTATATATGTATGCACCTAGATGTACCAATATATACATATTTACGATTCTCCAAAAATTTAACTGCATGAATGTTCGTATGTACCGTTCAAATACTTCCGAAAGTGTTCATCAAGCAATAACGTGTGGAGATCATCTTGAAACCAAACCAAATGTGCAGCCAACAGAGTACACTGAACTCTAATAAATGGTAAAAATAAAAAACAAAAAAAAAATATAAAAAAAAAAAAAAATAAAAAAAGTCAGTCATGAGACCCACTCAATCTCGCTATATACGCATGCGTCTACGCTTCTTCGTAATATTTCAAATATTAATGTGTAACTACTCAAGGTCTACTTGTTTCCAACGCGTGAATATAAAAAGCAAGTGCTCGTTAGTGAATTGCAATCACAATCGAATCGGCAATTTAGCAGCGCGCTTCGCCAAAACAGCACCGCAACAAACGCACACAAACACGCACGCACTCATAGACGCACGCACAGACTCACCGACGCACTTTACACCAAACAAGCAGCGCAGAGGCAATAATAACAAGAAACAGCGCAAGAATGGTTAGTATTTCAATTGACACACAAATATGTACCGTTATTAAGAAAATACCGTTTCTAATTTATCAACGCACATTTGGAATTCCTCACAGCGTTTTCTCACTTTGACGCTTGTCGCATGTGCGACTTTAGGCGCTGTCAGCGCAGATGTCTCACACTTGGCCAAACACTACATACCACCAAGAATGATGATGCCACCTGTTGTGGGCGGCAGCGCAGCGCAAATGAGCCCAAGTAACGGTATGCGCTTAACTCACCGCGGGGAGCACACTGTCACCACGATTGAGAAGCAGGAATTGCGCGAGTTGCCGACACAAACGGAATATCTGCGACCGGGACAGATGCCTTATGGCATCGGTGGCAACATGGAAAACCACCATGGACCAAGTGACATGCGCGCAGCTGAACATAGTGTCGAGAAACCGCTGGCGATGATGATGCCAAGAGAATTGTTGCCACCACCACCACCACCACCACCGGCACCAACAGCAACCGAACCAATCAAACAAGAACAGATGGCAACTGTTGCACCTAGTAAACAGTATTTGGCGCCTGTGATGAGCGAAATGAACGAAGGACAGATGAGGCAGCATAGTGACATGCCTTCGAGGCAATACTTGGCACCAGCGAGTAGCGAAATGATCGAGGGACAGATGAGACATAATGGTGATATGCCATCAAAGCAGTACTTGGCACCAGCAATGATGGAAGTGCAACAACAAAGGCAAATAAGTGCAACAAATATGCCCAGCAGACAGTATTTGGCGCCAATGGTGAAAGATCAAAAGCAAGAGCAGACAGAGCAACAACCACAACAGCAACAGCCACAACCCCAGCAACACCAACAAGCTCAGCAACAGCAACAACCAACACCAGCAGCACCATCGCGCCAATATCTAACACCAATGCTGATGCAAGTGCGAGACCAAATGCATGAAATGCCAGCAATGAATGCACCAAGCAGACAATACTTGGCGCCAGCACCAGCAATGCCAGCCATTAAAGAACAACATTTACAACAGCAATCAGCGCCAGCACCACAGTACTTGCCACCACAACAACCGATGCACGAAATGCCCGTCAATCAATATTCAGCGCCACATTCAAGCGACAGCCACGCCATGACAATGCAGCCGCTGATGGAGCAACAAAAACAGATGGCACCACAAGCAACACAATCACCAGCCACCCACTACTTGCCACCCGCAATGCAAATGCAACGCGAGTTAGCCGCACCACCAATGCCGGTGGCGCCACCAATGCAGCCATCGCGTGAATATCTCAGTCCCTTCGGCGAAGCTGAAAACGTTGCCGAAGCTGCGCAAGAAGTCGCCGAAATGTTCGATGACCAGTCGGCACAACAACCGATGCCACCACCGGCAGCCGAGGGGGAGGAGGAACCCGCAAACTACTATCTTCCGCCACAGTCCGTGGACGCGCAGCCAATCAACTATCAGCATTACAGCGCGCCATCACAGTCGGAACCCTTGGCACCTGTTGATTTTGTGCGTCAACATCAACAGTTGATGACGCAATACAATGGTGTACCCGACGCGCCAGTATCTTTCGCTCAGTTTCAATCGATAAACAGCGCCGAACCCACTCTACAAACGGTGGCTGAGCCTACACCTGCACATTACTTAGCCGATGATGGTTATCATTATCGCAATGGCGGCAACAGTAATGTACTCAGCAACGGTAATGACGATGCACGCCGCTTGCGTGTGAGACACTGAGTGTACAGTTGTTGTGCCTCTGTAACGTTTGTTACTTATTTGTTATATGTTTTTATTGTTTTTGTTGTTTTAGTTTAGTTCTCGAATAAAATGCAATTAAATTTATATCTATCGGAAGTTTTTATTAGGGCTGAGTTTTAGACTGTTACTGTTGAGGATCTGTGGCCATGGGATTTATCTGCCTTCACCTAAATTTTTGGAATTCGGAAACACGACATCCGTATTCCAGTATTCCAAATGTGCTCCGGAAATCGTGCAAATTTATTACCAAAATAATTATACGGCTCACGCGACGCATCGTTCGCTACGTCCAATATTCAGTCGACATAATACGAGCAACCCTTGATCGGTTTCACACCACATTTACTCTGGTGGATATTGCTGATAATTACCCTTTATTGTCAAAAGTGTGCTCAATAATGTACAAAAACATCATTTCTTTACCATGAAAACCTTACCTCTTATTCTTCTTTCTGAAATGATGATCTCACCCCGCAAAGCTAATACGGCTGTGTAAACTGACGTTGAGCAATGCCAAAAGCTCCGTCAGGATCGGGAAGGACCTCTCCGAGCCGTTCGATACCAAACGAGCCGACAACCTATCGTGCGACTTCTTCAATCTACTTCCGGAGAAAATAATTCGATCTACAGAGCTTAATCGAAAAGGTACAAACTTCTACATGAGTGTTCAACTGCTGGCATAAGTCGATGACATCGATATCATTGGCCATAACAACCGCGCTGTTAGTTCTACCTTCTCCAGGGTGGACAAAGAAGCGAAGCTCTGGCTCTGGTAGTGAAAGAGGACTAGACGAAATATTTCCTATCATCAAAGAAACAGTCATCGCACTCGTGACTTGCCTCCCACGTCACTTCTGAAGTCATAGATAATTTCGTCTATCATGGAACCAGCATTAACACCAATAACTACGTCAACCTCGAAACCTAACGCAGAATAACTCTTACCTACAGACTTCGGACTGAGTAGGCAATTGAGAAGTAAAGTCCTCTCTCGATGAACAAAGACCAAAGTCTATAAGTCACTCATCATCCCCGCCCTGCTATATGATGCAGAGGCATGGACTATGACAACACCTGATGAGTCGACGTTACGAGTTTTCGAGAAGAAGGTTCTGCAGAAGATAAGCTGGACGTGATATACGATGACATTGACATGGTTCAGCGAATTCAGAGACAGCGGCTGCGATGGCTAGTCCGTATGGATGAAAACACTCCAGCTCTGAAGGTAACCGACCAGCTAGGGGAAACAGAGGAAGAAGAAGACCACCACTCCGTTGAAATCAGGTGGAGAAGGGCCTGGCGGCATTAAGTATCTCGAAATTGCGCCAAATTGCTAAAAGAAGAAACGATTGGCGGGCTGTTGTTATTTCGGGTATAACCGAGTAAACGGTGTCTTCACCACTAAAGAAAAAGAAGAAGATAATTAAAAAAGTCAGCCAGATATCCAGTTTAAAAAGATAATCTTACAAATATTTTACATTAGATTCTATTGTGTTTACCAAATCTATTTATTTATTTATAGTTCACAACAAATGTATTTACGATAATTTGATAGCCGAAACACTTAATAAAATTAACATAATTTAAAAATGCATTCATTTTGCCAATTTTAATTATTTTCATCATGCTCCTCCTCTCCCTCTTCCTCCAGCGAGGCACCCTCCCGCAGCATTTCCACTTTGTGCAGAGTAAAGTTTACATTGTAGTAGGGCACATTGAGAGTCACGACAATACAGTAGAGCAGAACCTGCAAGTGTTTCGTACGCAACAGATACGAAGCGCCTTGTCCTTTCGGGAACAACGGATGATCCTTGCTTTGGCAATCGAACATAAAGAAGCCGCCATCAAAGCCCATAGTGCGACCAATAGCCAAAGAGTGTTTGTAGCACTGCAACACACCGAATTGGAAGTGAGTGAAGAAATACATTAGCGCGTCGGCCAAGTTCATTGTGGTGCGTGTGCCCGGATTGTAGAGTTTGCCGAAGGCAACATGCTCCAAATGTACCACAAATTTAATATTCTCCAGAGTACAATCCAAATTCAAGTCCTCTAGTGAGAATTCATAATCCGATAGTTTGATGTTCTCCAAGCTCTCGCGATGATAACGATCGCCATTGATCACAATCGTGTCGAGCAAGTGTGGACTCCAATCTGTCAAACGATAAACCTTGGCAGCACAGCAAGCCATCACATTACATGCCAGATATTGTTTGCCACGCGAGGCGCTACCAAATACTGGCGCTTCGGGATGTAAATTGCCCCATAGCGACCACAAACGTCCATCGATCTCGATATCGAAACGCTTGAGCTTGGTGACGGGCAAATTGCGATAGCGACCCGCAGTATTGCGACGATTCATGCGACTCCATACCGGCAAACAATTTTCCAAATCCAACCAAGCCATAGTTTCGGGGTGCGCACACATAACCGCCTCGTCTTCGCCATGCTGCGTCGTCTTGCATTCGATCGGCACCGACAAATCGGTGAGCAATTGCAGTATGCGCGTCTTGGGTCCCGCCTTTCTGTACGAGATCACATCGATCACATGTAGTGCGTACTCACCGGCCATTTGCCATGATGCATTCGCCGCACGTTTATCCACATATTTTAGTAGTGACTCGATATCGGCGAAGAGTACCCACGAAGCAGTGTTACGTTCACCGTAACGCTTCACACCCTTCTTACATTTACCCTTGCGTGGTCCCTGCTTTTCAACATAATCGCCATCATCATCTTCTTCTTCCTCCTCTTCGCCGTCCTGTGATTTCTCCATCGATGGATAGGGATCGAAAAGGTGATAGTACTCATCGTGAAAGATGGCGAATGTCGTATTCGACACTTGGAGCAACATATACTTGCGTGTTTGCATCGATTTGGCAATCTTACGTGATACATTAGCGCCCGCCATGCCGGCTGGTTCGTGTGTCTTAACCCAGACATCGAATTTGTAATCGTCCACCGTGACATTCTTGATAAATCGCTCGAACGCCGAAGTCATATTCGTCACACGACTGGCAATCGTTTTGCCGCTCTCGATCACACGATCCACACGTTGTGCAGACCACTGATTGAGCGGACGCAATATTGTGTACAACACCGCCAATGTGCTGGCAAAGAAACAAGGCTTGATTTTATCGACCAAAGCCTCGGAACGTCCTTCCAACGCGGTGGTACCCTGTATCTTGAAGTTACAGTCCTTCTCGCGCATACGATAGCCGTAGAGGATTTTATGTGGCTTGAAACTGGTATCGAGTTCGCGTTGTAAGCGTTTGCCTGGCTTATGCTTCAACTCCACTTCTTCCTCTTCATACTCTTCCATCTCCTCCATTTCATCCTCTTCGAACTCCTCTTCTAAGTCGGTAGGTTCGGCTGAACGACTCATATTGACTTTCTTTTTACCTATTTTATGCAGAAGACCCAGAAAAACAACAAATTAAACGATTGCACAATAAAATTTTGTCCAACAAAAAGATTTAGAATTTCGAAACAAATACATATGGATATTGGAAACAAAAAACAAACTAAGCAAATTTTGACTAAAAAAATTTCTCCAAAACTTTTCAACGCATTCTGTAACGAGTAGTAGATACAGTGGATTTATGATGAAGAAGTAATGAAAAAGTTTCTACCATAAATCATTAATAAGACCTAACAGTAGAAGCAAGAACATAACATATGTTACTTGGACATTCTAGCTCATTCCCAAAATAAAATTTATACCTTGAACTATTATTTGAAAATCACAAGACCCATTACGAAACGGAATAATCTACTTTGAAAAAAAATTTTATATTATGTCATACCAACTTTTTAACACCTACCTTTTCCTTTGGTCCGTTTTTGGGCACGTGCGGCTATCTTCTCCTCCTTCTCCTCCAAGAAGCGCTGTATACGTTCATTCTCCTTACGCAGCTCACGATCGAGGAAACGTATCTTATCCATACGCAAACGATCCAATTTCTGCTTACGATCGCTCTCAGCCGCATACACGGACTCCTCAACTTCTGGTGGCCATTGCCGATAGCGCTCAGGCGGTACATTTGTCATGTCCAAAACCCTTATAGCGACCGCAACATAATTGGTGATCTCACAACCTTGCGGATTGCAACCGAACTCTATGCGTCGTATTAGCGAGTCCAATTCAACAAAACGTAACAGACAACCCGGACCAGAGCCGAACTTACGATAACCGACAGGTGTGCATGGAAAACCAATAAACATATAGAGGAAATTATAGCGTTTTACAATCAGACATGAGAACATCTGACAAATGACAATCAAGCGATTATAGGTTATCAAACTCTCGAGCAACATTTGACGCAACGTGCGCGTCATGGAACTTTGTATAACACGCTCTAAATGTAACAGGTAAATATTCTTGCCAATATTTATTTTCGGCATACTCTTCGAAAGGAATGCGCTTAAAGTCGCCTCATAGTTGGAGAACTCTTCGCCGAAGCTATTGGATGACTCCACTGCAAAATCGACCAACTCTTTATTCCATGTGGAGATATTGTACTTCGAACTCAGTGCCGTGGCCACCAAAGTTGAGAGCAGACCATTTAATTTGCTCACTTCGGTCTCCTCTTGCGGTATATACGATTGACCCATCACAACCCACGAGCCGTCCGGCAACAGCTCGAAGTTTGTACGTATCTCCAACTCCTTTTCCAGTGTCAGTGGACGTGGTGGTGGTGAAGGTTGTTTCTGGAACTCGGCATAGACATTGTCATAATCTTCGCCATGCAATAACTTATAGCGTAAGCCCTGTAAATATTCTTTATCGGAACGTAACAGCACCTTATCGGCTTGTTTGTATAACTGCAAGCGACTCGGTGTGGGTTCAATCATATTTTCAATAATCTCGCATATAATTTCATCCAACAAAGTGTTAACAACGTCGGCATCCTCAAACTCGGGTATACGATCCTCATCCGGTATTGTTTCGATACTGTACGCACGTCCAAGCTTCTTCTTGCCTTTGCCCTTCTTAGATTGGCGTTTCTCAAGATCTTTGGTAGCAAGCTTAGGATAGGTAATTTGTAAGCGCGGATATTTATTTTTCATATTCGCCGCCGACAACATCGGACGTATACAACCGATGCTAATGCCATGCACGAAAAATTTACCACCGCGTCGCATTTTAAGCGCTTTCTGATAGAGTATTCTGCAAAACGATTCGAAATTTGAGTGCATTTGTAGACAGGCCACACCTTTGGTGAGATAATCTTCCGGGTCCAACACTTGTCCAGCTTTGCCACGTCGAAATGGATCAAACAAATAGTAGTACTCCATATCGCGCCATATCGCTATGACGGAATTATCGATTTGCAAGAGCGCCGCGTCGTAATTACTCGCAAAGAGATCGCGCACAACCGATGTCAATTGTGATTCGAGATATGACTTGCAATTCGTCACATGACCGGTATAAAGAAAGGGATGTTTTTTCATTGTTGCACGAAATGCGCCAAGCATAATCACATCCGGTATATCCACAATATTCATATGTTGTTTTTTCTTCAGTTTCAAGCGTTTCAAGAAGGTCTTATAAAATGCCTGACCGAATTTGATCAGCTCATCAATGATTTCCATACGCCACGTTGACGCGCGTTCAATATTGGAATATAATAGCGCCAGGAGGGAAATGACTATTGAGCCATTCTGCTCGTTACCCGTTATCGGCTGTTGGATACCATTATTAGCCGCCGGTATGATCGCATATGTGCCATTCACCACTGCCCACAGTCGATGTGTGCGCTTCGGGAACGGTTTACCGGCTATGGGACTGCTTATTTTACCGAAATTTTTTATGGAAATCTCATATAAACTCATCTCACTTTTCACATCGGCTTTGCTGAAGCTGATTATCAAATGCACCAAGTGTTCCACGAAAGTGACGGACATTAGTGAGCAACTGCCATTGGTGAAGTCACGCTGACACAATTCATCGCGTCCGTAGGGATCGAAAATGTAGAATGTGTTGGTGCAACGTTTCCATATCAACATATATATACCCTTAGCGACTAACACAGCGGCATTATATTTCAAGAAATACAACGAAAGTACTTTGTATATATTCGGCTCGGAGTCGATTGGCCCAGTGAAGTGGAGCTTAAAACCAATTTCCGCTTGTTTCTCCACAATTTGTGGTATTATGTCGAAATCATTATCTTCAGATTTGTAATTGAGATTAGTGCTCTTCTTTAAAAGCTTCTCGCCAGTCGTTAATATACCATCCAAGGTCTCGGAAGTCCAAAAGTC
The DNA here is from genome assembly GCF_016617805.1 of Bactrocera tryoni. Classification (NCBI taxonomy): domain Eukaryota; kingdom Metazoa; phylum Arthropoda; class Insecta; order Diptera; family Tephritidae; genus Bactrocera; species Bactrocera tryoni. The sequence continues at coordinate 18,657,706 of NC_052503.1, read as the reverse complement.
TGGATTGAAACGAAAACTTTCGACATAAGCGGCGAACATACAAGCAATCTCTTTCGGACGATTGAAGTAACTGATGAAGATGAATAAAATATATTTATAACAGATAGAGTACACTATAAAACTTATAGTAACCACGCACAAAGCTCTCTAGTTCTACGATATGTTCGAGAAGACCAACTAAAAAATATGCACTTACCTAAATTTTGGTTTCGGCTTGTCATCTGGTTGTATTGCTAATGTTCCAAATACGATTTCAGCGGTGAAAGTCTTGTCCAAGTCATTGGGTATTTTAAATGTGGTCAGCTCTAGATGTCTGCAATCTACGATTTTTATTTATAGCTATACTGAGTTGAACTCATTCTCTGGTGTTTATTTCGTGATGACATTTACTTACCGAACTTCGGCACTGAAGCATCGAGAAAAGCGCGATCCAAATTACTTTCATGTTGCTGTAGACCAATATTCCATGTCCATAAATCGTTCGGGTCACGTCCTTGTATCAAGTCAACTCTATCCAGATTTTGTTCATCGAACTTTTGTTGTAAAATACGTGGATTATAGTTGCTATATGGTATGTCATCTTCATCCAATGGCGGGAGTGGCCGCTCAGTTTGATTATGAAACATACCACTCTTTGGACGTTTCAATTCAAGCTGAGGAAAAGAAGTTTAAGGTTAAAATTTGAAAAAATAAAGAATGGCGAGCTATATTTTTATTATTGAAGATAGAACAAAGCAATCCGATATTTTAAATGGCCCGTGGTGGAACTTAAAAGGTCTATTGAACTGCTAGATCTTTGCAAGGCTCACATCGCCGCAATACTAGGCGCCCTAACTAAACAGTGTCTTATTGGCTCCCGCGCGGTGAGCTGAAAGATTGTGGAGGACGCAACTTATCAAAGTTATAATGAGAAAGATGAGGAGAAAATATCTAAACACTGGCTTACGTCAGACTAAGGTTGGAGCATCTCGGTTTCCTCGGTTTCCAAATTTCTTTTGCTGGCTCAAGACGTTTAGTCGATATGCGACAGCCGTTTTGATCCATACGTAATGAACCTAGACCCAAAAATCAGACATAGAATCGATGCAAGCATGAGAAGATACTCCACCCTTGAATTGATGTAAGAATGTAAGCCATTTGTAGATACTCAATTGTTTAAGAGAGTCTTTATAACGTCAGCAATTTCAGATTTAAATAATCACGAATGAAGTGTCAGATGTTATCTTGGAAATGCTCGTCGAAAAACACTGTAACCTTCTGTGACATCGAGCATGAATATCCGATGGATCTGCTTTTAGACTGCATAGCAATCTGTAGACGAAGGAGGACGTCTCAGGGATCCCCGTATTCTAATATGAATGCCTCGCCCCTCTAGCGCCTAGGAGGAACTTTGAATTTATAAGGGTGCGGGGACGTGAGTGCAACGCAGTCTTGTGAAAAATAAGGAACAATTCGGAAGCGCAGTTTTGCATACAAAGTTCCATGGATCGTACTATGCTAGAGAAGAAATCTTTTTGCCAAACCTTTTCGAATTAATCACGTAAATTTAACCACCAGACAGGGATAATCTGAATTAGTTTGAAATTTGAGTTCCCAATGGAACAATAGAATTGAAAACGTCGAAAAGGTTAAAGAAACAGTGCTTGAAAAGCATCGTGTTGATATTAGAGAGACAGCAGATCTTAGATATATAAATTATGGATCGACTAACGACATTTTGAATAATGTTTTGGGTGAAGCGTGTCAATGCTAGAACCGTACCAAAAGACCTGAACCTTCAGCAAAAACGACATCGAATAGAGGACCCCACATTCTTCAAACGCACGATTACTGGGGACGAGACATGGGTTTATGAATATAACATCGAAATTTTAAACGAATCCAGCGAATGGAAAAGAATCGGAACCGAGAAAAACACGTCAAAGGCGGACAAAAATCAAGGCGATGCTCATCATTTTCATTAATTACTGTGGTGTGGTTCGCCATAATCTGTTCCTTAGGATCAAACGGTCAATAGGAATACTACTTAGGTATTTTAAGGCATCTACGTGAAGTAATTCGTAGTTGGTGTCCAGATTTGTGAGAAGAAAATGCATGGATTTTTCCCTGCAATAAAGCGCTTTTATAAGTATTCTAGATTGCTGATGATTATGACTGACTATTTGACCAAACACGAAGCGAGAGTCGAATTCGCCTTGTCAGACACAACACGAGAGTCATTTTTTAGCCAACGAAATCGCCAAATTTAGCTCTTTGTGACTTTTTTCTGTTTTCAAAAGTGAAAATCTGATTTTTTCAAGTCAGTAAGAGTAATATGTATTTGATTAGATGTTATGCTCTTGCACCGACGCAGTTAAAGTCGAAGCTCATACTAGTAAGAGAGGCAGTGAGAAGGTTTCAACTGAGTTAAAAAATTTAGATTTGGAAGGCTTTGGATACACTACGAGTATCTTTCAGAACAGCACCGACTTAATGAGCGAAATGGTCGAACTAACAATATAAAAAATTTCTAGCTTCAAATATTCATACGTCTATGTGTGTTTTCAATAAAATTTATCGGTTATTGAAAACGAAAATGTATGTATATGTTACAATAACTATATATTTTATTCTTAAACTTAAAATAAGTCTTGTTATTGAAAGAAACTATTTCACACTTGTTGTTAATGTCAACATCGTGGAATGCAAGCAAATAAATTTTACTAGATTCAGTAGTGATTAATCAGAATTATGGCATAAGCTACCATTAACAAGTATTTATTATTTAATGTATAGTATATACTTGTATTTCCGCATATACGAGTATTAACTATTATTTTATCTTGGCGAAAAAGCATAACTGTGAAAACTTGCACAGAGCACAACAATCTTATCGGCAAATAAGCGCTCATTGAAACTACAGACTATCGGTCAAAACATACTTACAAGCATGTATGTACTTATATTGTATTAGTTAAAACAATATATGTAACGGTGTTTATATGGTAGGTCCATAACATACCGACGAGCAAACTATGTTCTGTGTATGGGGAAGTTATGGCGTGAGAATGAATCTGTGTTTAAATGTATAAATATACCTCTGTCACATAAGCTGTTTTGAGTGACCAACGAATTTAATGACCGTTTCAAAAGAGTTCAAAACATAAGTATTATATTTAATATTTTTTGTGTATATATGTACATATATAATTACAGTTAAATAATATTATTCCAAAATGTTACAGGAAAGTCAGTATTTTTATTCAAATGAATGTATTAAATGAATAAATAATTCTATATAGCTTTTAATCGTCCAGTTTTAACCGAGTTTTACTACTCTTCTTTAACTTAACATAAATAGAATATATACAAATTCAAATACATAAGTATATAATATAATATATAAAAAATAAATATTGTATTAAAAAAAATTATGGTAGGATGAATTTCGGGTGTAACCAAACATTTTATACTTTTGCAACTTGCACATTTCCAAACAGGAGAATTACCTTCAGTTGTAGCAAAATTTTATATTAATTTTGGAAAAACGTTAACTTCAGCAGCGCCGAAGCTCTAAAAGCCTTCATAGCGACATTTCTTATACCAAAACTGTGTGTATTGACTGACAAATTTGTATAGCAGCTGCGCTATAAATGTATATTCGCAGATTGTAGTGTTCTCTTGGACAATAATCTTTGCCAAATTTTCATGAAGATAAAAATATAAGAGTACATATGTACATCATTTTTACCGATCACTTTGTGTGACTGCTTTATCTTATAGTAGTCCTTTGTTAACATTTAGCCAAGTACACAGCCTTTTTTCTTTTTTACATTAAGCCAGGACAACAACCTTTGTGTGCATTTGGGGTCAATTACGCTTTTGTTTACATTTTATGGGAGTTAATGAGCCCTTTGTTTACATTATAAGTTGAATGACCCTTTTGTTTACATTTGGCCGAGAACAGTGGACACAGCGTCCATTTGAGGTCAATGAACTTTTTGTTTAGCCAAGTTCACAATCTTTGTTTACATTTAGCCAAGTCAGCAATTCTTATTTACATTATGGGTCTCTGACCCATTTGTTTTACTTTTTATGGCGAAAATGACCCCTTTGTTTACATTTAAGGTCAATGACATTTTTGGTTATATTAAGCCAAATCAACAACCATTGTTTACATTTGGGGTCACGGACCCATTTTTTTACATTTTACGAGGTCAATTTCCCCTTTGTTTACATTGGGGTCATGGACCCATTTGTTTCCATTTGAATTCGTAGACTAATTTCGGCATAAAAGTATAGCATATCAAATATTATATATTACTTTCAGTTAATTTGACTTGGATATCTTACATATTGACGGATATTTACGGTATAAATCCAACCGAAAGTTTGAAAATTTTATATAAGTTACTTATATGGAAGATAATATCAGTGCTGATTTTATCAATTTTTGGCATTACTACACATTCTTAAACGGAAAATATGACCTGTGAGTTTCATTAAGGTACCTTACAAGCCAACACCAAAAGAGGGTTGGGTTATTATCCGATTCTAGCTATTTTCACACTGTCGTAAGAGACGTTAAAATTATTTGTTCTATACCGAACATCTAATGGTACCAAGTTTCACAAAGTTTTCTTAAGTTTTACTAAAGTACAGCTTGCACGGACAGACGGACGAACGAACGGATACCGGTCTGATATCGGCGGTTCCGAGAAATGAGCACTCCTTTGAAGAGGAAAGAACATGTTCAAAATTTCCGATGGAGTATCTTAAAAAATAAGCACTTAAAATAGCTATAAATATATTAGAAATAACTTAATAGAATCTTCGACGTTTCCGACCTTGGCAAGCTTAATATACCCTGTTCAAGGTATAATTATTTAATGTCTATTCAACAACCACAGAAAACAAAGTTTCAGATTTATTACATATTTATTAGAAATAAATGTCACTTACATTTATGGCATTCTTTCCGAAAAAATTAATATTAAGGAGATTATACCCGCCCCTCAAATAAGGATAAGAGGAAGTTTAATAATATATAGTTTAAAACAAGTAAGGAAGGGCTAAGTTCGGGTGTCACCGAACATTTTATACTCTCGCATGATAAAGTGATAATCGAGATTTCATTATCCGTCATTTACATATTTTTCAAATACCGTATTTGTGTAAAGTTTTATTCCGCTATCATCATTGGTTCCTAATGTACTCGTATATATTATACAGAGAAGGCATCAGATGGAATTAAAAATAGCGTTATATTGGAAGAAGGCATGGTTGTGAACCGATGTCACCCATATTTCGTACATGTCATCAGGCTGTTAAGAAAATATTATATACCGAATTTCATTGAAATAGATTGAGTAGTTCCTGAGATATGGTTTTTGGTCCATAAGTGGGCGACGCCACGCCCATTTTCAATTTTAAAGCCTGGGTGCAGCTTCCTTCTGCCATTTCTTCCGTAAAATGGCAGAATTTCTGACGTTTTTTGTTAGTCGGTTAACGCACTTTTAGTGATTTTGAACATAACCTTTGTATGGGAGGTGGGCGTGGTTATTATCCGATTTCTTCCATTATTGAACTGTATATGGAAATGCCTGAAGAAAACGACTCTGTGGAGTTTGGTTGACATAGCTATAGTAGTTTCCGAAATATGTACAAAAAACTTAGTAGGGGGCGGGACCACGCCCACTTTTACAAAAAAAATTACGTCCAAATATGCCCCTCCCTAATGCAATCCTTTGTGCCAAATTTCACTTTAATATCTTTATTTATGGCTTAGTTATGACACTTTATAGGTTTTCGGTTTTCGCCATTTTGTGGGCGTGGCAGTTGGCCGATTTTGCCCATCTTCGAACTTAACCTTCTTATGGAGCCAAGGAATACGTGTACCAAGTTTCATCATGATATCTCAATTTTTACTCAAGTTACAGCTTGCACGGACGGACGGACAGACGGACGGACGGACAGACAGACATCCGGATTTCAACTCTACTCATCACCCTGATCACTTTGGTATATATAACCCTATGTCTGACTCTTTTAGTTTCTTTTAGTTTTAGGACTTACAAACAACCGTTATGTGAACAAAACTATAATACTCTCCTTAGCAACTTTGTTGCGAGAGTATAATTATTAATGATTAATTGTCTTCCTAGTATTAAATTTTTTTGGAAAGAATTTTGTAAATGTAGCAGATCTTAACAGATGGATGTGTAACGACGCACCTAGGATTTTAGGAGGCCCATTATGAAACCGTCGTGACTAAGTTTGCTATTATAGAACAGATCTTCATATTCTCATAGAAGCTGTTCTATAGTTTCCTTCTCTTCTAGCTCCTGACAGCTTCTACAATAGTCATTGTATGGCGTTCCTAGTCTTCTGGTATGTCTGCCAATTATACAGTGACCGGATGGTACTCCCACCAGAGTTCTAATGTCATATTTATGAATTTTAAAGTCGGCATTGGCCGCATGTGCCACATTCGCATGCTTGTTGAACAAGTATTGCCTCCACTGAGACTGCGGCATTGAGTTCAGGTGTTTTAATGGCGTCACCTCTGAAAAAGTAATGAGTATTTTTATACCCTGAACAGGGTATATTAAGTTTGTCACGAAGTTTGTAACACCCAGAAGGAAGCGTAGGAGACCCTGTAAAGTATATAGTATATATAAATGATCAGTATGTTGAGCTGAGTCGATTTAGCCATGTCCGTCTGTCTGTATATATACGAACTAGTCCCTCAGTTTTTAAGATATCGTTTTGAAATTTTGCAAACGTCATTTTATCTTCAAGAAGCTGGTCATTTGTCGGAACTGCCAATATCCGACCACTATAACTTATAGCTGCCATACAAACTGAACGATCGGAATCAAGTTCTTGTATGGAAAACTTTTGCATTTGACAAGATATATTCACGAAATTTGATATAGATTTTTTTTTTAGGCAACAGTGTAATCTCCGAAGAAATTGTTCAGATCGGTTTACTATAGCATATACATAGCTGCCGTACAAACCGAACGATCGGAATCAAGTGCTTGTATGGAAAACTTTCGCATTTGACGTGGTATCTTCACGAAATTTGACATGGATTACTACGAAAAAATTGTTCAGATCGAATTACTATAGCATATAGCTTCTATATAAACTGAACACATAGTTACTAAAAGACATGCATCTTTGAAGGATATATTAGCTTCGGTGCAGCCGAAGTTAACGCTTGTTTTTTTTTTTTTTTAATTAGAATGATCCTTCAGGTCTCTCGGTAATTAATATTGTAATATCATTTTAGCACTCAATTCACTTAGTTACTGCGATTGCCAATTAAACCAAACAGATTCTGTTGAAAATACTTTAAAGATTTCCACCAATGTTTGGAAACAGTATGTAAATAAGCATATGTAGTACTATACATACTCGTATTTATGTACTTGTATGTATGTGTACTTATGTACATACGTATAGTGGAAAATCAGAATCTTAAACACGCATGTATCAGAGTGATTGGACGCGTACTTTGCGCTAAAGTTCAGCAATCAGCGAAAAATGTTTAATGTATGTATGTATGTAAGCGGGAACCAATATGAGTGTAATATTTATTATATATTATGTTGCTGTAATGTGCTGAAACGTTCACAATTTACATAGCGAAACACACATACACATAATAATGGGTTTCTATATTGTGTAGTATTTAGTATTTTGCCCATAACTGACGCTCCCTCTCACACACTGATTATTTTTATAGATATAATTGTATGCATACTCGCTCATACTAATTTACATATGAAATTATAACAAACTCGAATTATAAATTTAAAACAGGGAACGAAGTACATTATATATATTTGAGCGCTTGCTGCCTGCGTGTATATTATATGTATGTACATATGTATATAGATAAGTAGAGTGATCACTTGTTTGTTTAACTTCTATCTGCTATCTTTGTATGTATGATGCAGTGAAAGCGCTGGGGCTGTTGATTCACTTAAAAGTAGTTTAATGACTAATACTAGTAGATACAGATTTACATACATATATATTTAAAAGTGATTGACTAGTGATAAATATATGAGTGATCATATTGAACATGAAACAGGTGCGCCAACAATATTGGAGGAAATAGTAAGATATAGAATGACAAGGAAAAACAACCCATACTATTTTTGAAATTACAAAAAATCTATTTGGAATTTGCTTAGGTAATGCTTTTCATCGAACTTTATTATTTACATTGCTTCCTCCCTCTCTTGTTAAGAAACAGTGCACCTTCGTGTGAAATTTTGAAATTTTGTTTTTTTCGCTTGTTACTCTGAAAAATTGGTTAACAGACCCCCCTAAAAAAGGAACTCTAAGTATGAGCTCTTAATTGCAACGTTGAAATATATTAACGGTTAATCTTCTAGGAAATGTTCTTCTCTACATACAGTCTATAGTCTATACAATTTTAAGAGATACTAATAGAAGCAAAAAATAATAAAACTTTGTTCATAATTTTAAAATTCTAAATTTATTCTTTAAAAGCTATGTCGTCCCCTCCTCTTTCGCACTAATATATTTGTGCCAACGTTTTTTCCCATCCACGAAACAGTTGTTAAAGTCAATTTTCGGAATAGGCAATTTACTCAAAACGGTTTCCGCGGAACGGTCGTTCGAATTTGCTGAATACCCAGAAGCCTCACGGAGCTAAATCAAGCGAATATGGAGGTTGTGGCACGATATTGGTTGAAAATTTAGCGAAAAACTCACGAAGAATCAATACAGTATGCCCATAATTCCGGCCTCTTTTTACGAATAGCTTCGCGCAACCGACGCATAACACTCAAATAGTATTCCTTGTTGACATTTTGGCCGATCGGAAGGAATTCAGAGTGCAGCACACCTCTATAATCGAAGAAAACTGTCAACATAACCTTGATATTTGACCTGCTTTGGCGTGGTTTTTTGGCTTCGGCTCACTTTGTCACAAAAATCGGCCGATTGATTGACTGTTTCCTGGTCGTAAGCATAGATCCAAGACTCATCGCCACTAATAGCACATTTCGTGAATACTGGTAATCCGAAAGTATCGTTTTACAGATGTTAACGCGACGCTTTTTTTCGAAAAAATTTAGTGATTTTGGAACCAATCGTGCTTTCACTTTTCTGAGGCCAAAATAATATTTCAAAATGGGTTTCACCGATCCTTTCGATATTCCAATGATGCCAGTAACATCTCTGGCTGGTAATCGTCGATGCTCAAGCACCAATTCCTTTATTTTATTGACGTATTGATCATCAGTTGCTTTTGATGCATAAAAAAATAAATGGCCATTTTTGTAGAGCAGTAAATTTCCTACAAAACTAGTAGTTTTCAGCTAATTATTTTTCTTTGTGGGGTTATAAAATTCAAAAGAAAAAATAATTTGCATTAAAAGAGTCAAATTTCAACCGATAATATCTTTTAAACGGTTAGGTTTACGAAAAACTCGTTTAAGATCTTTTTTTGAAAAACATTCAATTTCCTACAAAATATACGAAACGAAATATTTTTTCAAGAAAGCAAGATACACATTTTTCTATCTGTTAATACAAAAAAATAGAAAACCGTTAGGCGGAAGACGTTTCCGTTACAATTGAGAGCCAATACTTGGAGAGCCTTTCTTAGAAATGTCTATCAACTAATTATTCAGAGAACAAAGCGAAAAAAAACCACTCGTTTTTTTTGATCCATCCTAAAAAAATTGATACCGCAGATTTTTTAATTCCCAAGAATCGCTTTTTCGCACTGACCCGCTAGATGTGGCCTTTAAAACTCAATAATGTCTGTTTTCTTATTAAGAAGTAAATTTTTAAAGCTTACTCTCATGCAAGACATTTGAAAAGAAATTATATCACTCTTATAGGAAAACACTGTGTAAGTTAGTTTTTTATAAGTAATACATTTTGATAATAATCTTTACTGCAAATCTTAACAACTTTAAAAATTTCAAAATATCATACAATTATGTCGATGGCTCAATAGCTGAGCAAGAAAATATATTTTTATGTAATATTTCAAAATATTGTACAAATACAGGGCGACAAAAGAGATGCTTATATTTAAAAATTATTTAATTGGTTTTGCAACCGTGCTCCGTCCGAGCTTTAGCTTCAAGGCGCCCTAAAACGTAAAGCCTTTAAGAACATCTATTCTTAAGGAATCCAAAATCACTATTTGTATTAATTCGACTCTTAAATATGGGGAACATCTTTAAAAGGTATTATTCAGAATCTTCTACTATTTATCCGTAAAGAAATGCAGCTTAAAACAAAGAATTATTGGGAGCTTTATCGGAGAGTAATATTTATGGTTCATTAAATTCAAATAATATATAATGTTAGAGTAATAGTAAGAAAATTTTATAGTTTTATGATATCATGATTATTTAAGTTCTCGTATTATCTCTTCTCTGCCTGTAATAACTCTAACTCCAGTTGACTAAGCGGGCACCTTGGATCACGATGCCTCTCTAGCTGAAGTTGTCATAGAGAAGCAAGTTTATCGAAGACATAAGTCGCCTAACCGCTTCGCAGTGCGGACATGTCATATATATGTAAATGCCTAACCGAGTAACTTGGATCACAACTTTATCTAACCGAACTTTATCGTAATTTTAGTCGATTGGAGATATCTTCTCAAATAAATAAGTTTTCCATACACAGACTTGACTTTGATCGATAAATTTGTATAGAAGCTGTATCCTATAATGGTCCGATATCGGCAGCTCCAGCAAGTGAGCAGCTTCTTGAGAAAAAGAGGACTAAATTTCAAATCGATATTTCAAAAGTGAAGTTTTATCTCGTTGATCATTTATACACATACCCGTATATACTCTACATGGGTATATTTTCTACAATAATAACATGCGATAAGAAAAAACAAGCTTACATACCTATGAACATGCATACATGTAGTGCATAAAGTACATATGTACATACATATGTAAAGCGCTAGTTTTTGCTACCCAATGCAATCCGCTCACGCAGGATTAAAATGTATAAAGGAGCTTAAGAAGAGATCACGACTAAATAAATATTGAGTTTTAAGCTCCAGCAAACAAAAATCATAAAAAATACTATACTCGTACATATGTACATATATACGTAAGTATATTCGCAAATATGTACTCATATATAAATAAAAATACACCGGTATATAGTATGTATATGTATATGTATGTGTGCATTCGTCAAATTGAAGTGTATCAATTGTCGATGTCGATGCCGGTTAAGTGAGGTGAATTGAAACATTGTCACACAATAAGCTAGAATAAAGAGAGCAAAATGAAATCAGCACTATTAGACAGTGCAGAGTCAAAGCGTCAAAGCTTTCCTCCTACAAAACGTCATCGTTTAAACGGCATCATACGTGCATTTAGGAAGTAAAGGCGAAATTTCTGCACTTTTATGCATTCGCTTTGAGTGCTATTTGTTTTTGCCTTTTTTGTTTTTGTCTGCTGAATGTCATAACGTATGATTGTATGGCATTGAGGTGATGGCAAAGCCTTCAAGAATTCGCCAGAGCAACAATACCGCGCTCTCGACTCTCATACTTCATTCTAGGCACTACCACTAATACAGTTGCACATAGCGTATGCAGTTGTGCACATGAAAATCGGCTTGCTCGCTGCTTGTGCACTTGACGCGCATTCGGTATTTTAATTTTATACTACTTGAACATTGCACAGTGGTGTGTTGGGGAAGATTTCATGCACAAAATTCAAACAATTATCCTTTGTGTGTGAATTATTATAGACAAATGTTATTTATTATTTTTCAAATATAGTATATAGAGTAGATAGATAAGGATCGATGATTTTTGAAAGTAATGAAATCTTTGAAAGATGAAACTTATTGGAAAAGAAAGATAAAAAGACAAAACTTAAATGAAAAATAATTAACGAGCGATTTAATCACGGGAAGAGGAGAGGGTAAGGGTCATTGAATTTTAAAGGGTTAAAAAGATTTCCGAACTTCCAGCTGACTTTATGCTGAATATATCGGCCAATAATCTCACTGAAAATGACAGAACATGTTTTACTCATAACAGTATATCTTTATGCCTTAAATAGATACAATTCACCTACCCCGGCAGACTTTGCTCTATATGATTGGTTATGGTACATACTACATATGTGATATAACTTAATGAAACCCAGGAAACATTTTTCAGCTGTAGGATCGTTTAGTGAGGAATTTGTTTGCATTATTTGAGTTTGAGTACTTTCCATTCATGCCGAAGATTTATGATTACGATGAAAATAAAAATGTGAAGGGAAGTGATATTTATGTATATCTTATAATTTTGATCAAAGTAAAGAGGAAGCATCGAATTCATATCGCTAGTATAATCTATATCTTGAAATAAATTAGTTCGAATATAAAACACAAAATATTAATTTTGGACTGCTGCCACATTTTATTGATTGAAAACGACCTGACTTCAACATAAAACCCTACTAAAGATGTAAGCAGAATACCAGAGAACATAAAAGAATCCACATGGTGTCATTGTATGAATTATCTAGGAAAATACATATATCAAATTATTTTTCAACTACTACTTTTTTTAAACCATAATTAATAAATAAAAAATACAAAAATATAAAATTATAAAAATTCATAAGATATTTAGAAATCGCAGGATATAAACAGATTCATTCCTCGTTTGTTCATCAATATTCCCTGATTGATCATGTTAACAAAGCTGTAATTCTACAGATTGCTTTCTGTTAAAATCAAAGCAATGTTAAGATTTCACGGGGTGAATTCCATCGTTATGAGGTGAATTCCGCGGTTGAAATTCGATGTCGAACCTGCACCTTCTCATTGTTTTATGTTCTCTGGTACTACCCAAAATCCTACCCGCTTTATTAGTTAATACCAACATTTTCTTTTTTCTTGCCCTAATAATTATCGTCTATTTTGAAGGTTCCTACTGCTTCATTTTTCACTACATAAGCCTACTATGCAATAATACATATACATATGTATGTACATATGTTTGCCTGCATTTCGTTCTGTTGGCAAATGCTACTGCCGTGTCGTGTCTGCGGCTGCGATTGCCGTGCCAAGGCAAGGTGTTTGCATGCCTTAAAGTCGCTAAAAGTGTCTGTGTGTTGTGTTTTTCGTTTCGTTCTTCTTTTTTCTTTTCGCTACTTACGTATGTATGTACGTACTTACTCGCAAGGCAAACAAACGTAGCAAACGCACAAGTGGCCACCCCACCGCACAGCGACCCCAGCCATCACACACACACAGGCTGTTACTTGGCACATGGTTCATAGTATTTTTGTTGTTTGTAGGCTCTAGCTATAGCCTAGCGCATCTTGTGCACTTGCCTACGTCTGTGAGCGCCCATGTATTGGTGCATTTTTGTGCTTTACGGCCAGTACGAACCGCATATTGACTTCCCGACTGAGTGCCACTATACAAACATAAGTATATCGATATGTAGGCGTGTGTATTTGTAAGACTATGAGCACCACTACCGACGACCACTGCTGGTGGTTGCTAGTTGTCTCGTTGGAGTGGCTGAATTTTAATACCCATTACTCGTGCGCGTACCATACACACCCGCAATGTCATGCTATGCCACAGCCATGCCACTATGGCACTGTTTAGGTCGTAGCTATTCATTTACCACAACCACACACTATAGTAGCTGGTGCTGGCTGTCATGTCTGTTATAGCATATGCCAATGCCAGCTTATTGTCTGCTTGTGTGTGTGTGTGCGTATTGTTGCCTAGCACTGTGCAATGTTATTGTTGTTCTCTACTTATCGCTTACGTTTATATGCTCGCCGTCTAGTGGCGTTTGCCATGTGGCTTAATATACCCAGCGTCGTCATAAGTATGTGTACACATACATACATATAAGCACGCAAACACAATCGTGCTACCGGCTGTGTGCCCACCGCTTTCGGTGGCTGTCGTAGCTGTTGTTGCGTATTAGCATTTCCATGTATTTGTTGGCCGTTGTTGGTTTTTCTCATACGAATACGCGGTACGGTTTTTATTTCATATGGCCAAACAACACACAGAACCAACACCAGTGCCACTTAGTCGCTTCGCGTTACTCAGCAGTTAAGCATTACAGCAAAGCCGAAACGCGCTAAAGCACAGCGCACGAGAATAATAGTAGAACCGACCCCGCTGCCGAAGCAACTGAGAATAACAATACAACAACAAATAACCAGAACACACAAAAAGAGTAAATAAAATTGATAAAAAAGAAGAAACAAAAGCACACAACAACAATAACAAGCACAAATATGGGCCTAGCATAAACAAAACCAGGTGTTGGGAAGTGTCTGTGTACCTGTTTTGGCGTGCTTGTGTGTGTATGTGTGTACTAAGCGAAATAAGGAGAGCCCAACGCCTTCGTCGCCACAACGCTCGGCTCGACACCACTCGTTGACGGCGCAACGAAAACGCGACTTAACGACGAAGTCCACTCAAGGTGAGCCGAGCACCAGCACCTTTTTGGTACATGGAGCATTGGTAGTATCCGTTTGTTAAGTGGAGCTGCGCATCCAGTAAAAAGGTGGTGATCGAATTATAGGTATATTATAGCGGTTACGTGGAGTATCACCTGATCTACGCGCACACATATAAACGTGCATGAACATGTTTAAACGCATATGAACATATAAACACATGCAAAAATCATACGAGTGCGATCCACTAGTTCGTAGTTGTTAGTTGTTGTGGGAGTTGGCGTAAAAACAAAACACACTAAAAACGAAGACGAAAAATTACGAAATAAGCAAAGCTGTGTGAAAGCCAATTTGCTATGCTGTGCTCTACGAAAGCTAGTGGTTAATCACCGTTGAAGCTGCAGCTGCTGCACTGCACCTGTATAGGTACACACATGCATAAATGAGTATATTTTTTTCATTTGTGTATGTGTGTGTGTGTGGAGAGCACATTCGTTACCAATTGAAGCAAATAGCCACCAACAACAAACATTTTTATTTTTTTTTGTACGCCAAGCAAAAACAAAACAAGTGTGCATACAACTAGCACTTAATATTGCTAACTGTGTAGTCTTGTCAATGCCTTCGCTTCGTACACACATTTGATTTGACAAAAAGTGCATGTAAAGAGCACACAAAAACAAGTGGGGTGCAAAATTGCGAACGAGAAAGCGAGCAGTGAGTGGGAAAGTAGAATTGGAGATAAATAAACGCAATTGCGCGCATGCAAAATATATCACATACATACATACATATGTACATGCATATACATAAGTATTGTACAATATACATACATATGTACATACGTACTCGGTTGACATTAAAAGAACAGTTGTTTGATTCGCGTGCGGAATTTGGAGAATTTTAAGTGGAAAGCACGAATTTGCAGTGTTTTGCAGGAAAATTTAGTAAAAAAATTTAAAAAAATAGTATTATTAGTAAAAAAATACTAAAATATATAACAATATAAAATTAAAAAAATAAAAATAAATTATTAACCAAAAAAATTATTTTAAAAATTAAAAATAAGAAATAATATTGCGTTATCAACTGCTTTGCTTTTAAGCAATATATTGCTATTGCTAAAATATATAAAACTTATTCAAAAAAGTTAAATCGAAAAATTAAAATAAAAAGTTAAAAATTAAAAAATAATTTAAAAATTAATAAAAAAATTAAATGAAAATAAAAAAAATTAACTAAAACCGAATTAACAAAATTGACAAACTAAACAAAATAAATAAAATATTATTAAAATAATTTCAACTGAATTGCTGTTAAGCGGTGGCATTCTACAAATATAAAACTTAAAAAAAAAATAATATAAAAAGAATAAAATCTTAAATTAAAAAAAAAAACAATTTTAATGCTCAACTGCACTGCTTTAAAAAAAAGTGGCATTCCAAAAAATATAAAACTTATATGAAAAAAGTTTAAACTAAAAAAAATTTAAAAAAATAAAAATGTTTCATAAAATAAAAATAAATAATTAAAAAAATTAAACTGCATAGCTTTAAGCTAAAGGTTCTGAAAAACATTAAACTTACATAAACGCAGCAAAATTTATGTTTAGCACCTATGTACATACATATGTACATATGTATGTTTACAACATAGTACATAATACATACATATAACAGTAATTAGCCGCAAACCCTTCACGCTTCTGCTAAACTAAGCTAAAACCGCCTATTAGTGTTTACAACAAAAAATATATGTACATAAATTAAAATATATAGTATAAACCACTGCCACTACAAAATAACTACAAACACACATACTGCAAAGCATAACGCGTACAACAGCGCTACAATGACCGCTAAACCGCCAAAACGTGCCAATAAAGGGGTAAGTTTCCTATTTTTAACACGCATACAAGTATTTCCCACATTTTACGCATTTTCTTAACAACCCCGCATAGATACCTACATATATACATATACTTCGTTAGCCACACAGTACAAAGCAGCTTGTGACCAGTTTGCTACTGCCCAACACGCGCTGCCAACTCAGCCCACCAAACATGGTCAGCGCTTGCAAGCAAACGCGCACACCTACATACATACAAACACACACAGCAACGCTTTAGCTTATCGCCCCGACGAAAGCATATTGTTGGCTACTACGAAGATGGTCTACTTTTTCAATACTCAACCAATATTGCGACTTGTATAGGCTATAACAAGCGTTCTATAAGCTCTAACAAGCGTACACTTCGTTCTAAAAGCGCACAGCGTCTCTCTACAACGCACTTGTACACCAGACAAACGTCACGAAGTGTACATGTGGTTTTGCTTTGGTGTGTGTGCGCTCGCGTGCACCTTTTGCCACTGTAGTATTTATTTTAACCACGTCAAATAACGCATTGAGGGTTATTTTTGTGTTTTATAGAACAGCCAACAGCCAACAGCCAGTACGGGCAGTAACAATGACAGTTATACAACAATACAGTCAAAGTGGAACATACCGCACACATACAAGCACACTTGCAAGTATAAATTTGTATATGTATACGTGCGCGTATGTAAATATGTTTGTATATTTAAGCGTGTTTCTCGTTGCCATTGCGACTGCCAAGTTTTAGTTTATATCACCACTTGTGGCAATAACAGAATCGTGCAAACGAACAATGACATATACTTGCATATACATACGTACAAGTATGAGTACACATACATATGCATTTGTATCTATGGGTTTTTGGTTTTTATATGCATCCATGCACACGCAATTGCATGCCTCTTTATGGCCATAATGCTTATGGACTGGCCTTTATGCCTTTGGCTGTCGAAAATGAGCAGTAAGTGAATGCTTTTATGTACAAATCATTTGATTGTCTGCGCCACAATGATCCCGTAAGCGAATGTTGCTCAAAAAGCGATAAATTCTTGAAGGAAGATTGAAAATCTTTCGAATGTTTTTGTTGTTGTAGCTGCAAAAAATATTCTTAAGATAATTTCAGAGATTTTGTCGAGTCCACAGTCCTTGGAATCCAGGTCTGTTTCGATTACATAGACCCAACTGTCAAGAGACGAAGAAGCTGTGAGCATATTTAGCTGAGATAGCGCTTGGGGGTGGTATTTTTCGATGTTTTTTTTATATTTCACAAATATATTGACCACAAATTATACATATAAATGGCAGTATTTTGAATATTAATTTAAAATTTTTGGTGGTGTTTGAATCTCGTAATTTCTTCTAAATCACTTACCATCGAGTACAGCTTCATATAAGGGAACAGAAATAATAGCAAACGAATTACTCTAAAAAATATATATGTCGGATGAAAAGTTATTTTTAAATGAAGCAGTCTTTATACATATGATCAAAATTGACCCGGACTGAGTCTTTTAAAATGCGGGCACAAACCAAATAGATGAAATGAATCGATGGATTGGATCGATCGTGTGAAGTTTGAACTCCCTATGTCAATTAGTGTGCGTTTGACAGCTTTGACGTCGCGAAAAGTTTATCTGGCGAATTTCATCATGTAAAATAATTGTACAAAGAGCTAGTGTGAAGCTTTATGTTTCGAATGGAATCACGGTTACGGAATCGTTGAAAATGTTGCAGAAGTATTTTGCAGAATCCGCTTTATCATGAAATGAATGACACAAAGCTTTTAGTGAGGGTTCTGAACTCATCGCAAACTTGCCACATGATAACTTCGATAACAACTCAACATTTCTTGTGGATCGTCTAAATATACAGCTGAGACAACTATCTTCATCAAACGCATCATTACTGGTGAGGAGACGTAAATTTATGAATATGGCATCGGAACTGTGCAACAATCTAACGAATAGCACCCTAAAAATGAGCTGAAACCTATAAAATGAAAATTCGCTGAACGCACTGAATCCATCCCAGTACAGGCATATAACAAGTGTATGGAAAATTGGATTAATAGTTGGCATAGTTGTATTGGTCCATTTTAAAGGCTATAATAAAGACAGTAATTAAAATACGTGAAAATTTTTTTTCGTCAGTCCGGGTCAAATGTGATCAAGTGTACTTTTTCTTTAAACTATAATTTTGCTATAAAGAAATATTGTTCGGATAAAAACGTATGCTTTTACTTAAATAGTTGTTTAGAAATCAAAGTATGTAAATATAAATTAGGATTTAAAAACAAAAATACTTTCAAGAGCATGTTAAGCAATCAGTGTGAGCAAACCCTCTAATCACTCGATTAAAAAACAATAATTATCGACGTTTATACTTTTGATAAAGAACTTTCATTATCCGTTAGCTTCATATGATTATTTTTAGGTAACGTCTAGGTTCATAATAAAGTTCAAGCTGTATTGGTCTATAATGAGCTCAAGAAGCTTCATCTTATATAGAGTTCTCATAAATCCAAATATTACTTAATAAATTGTCTCTTCAAAACATTTATTTTATATCTCCGGACTATCTCGATCAACCTGATTTCACGATCATGTAAAATGATTTTGTGTATTTTCGGTAATTTCGTCTTTAACTCCATCCCTTGAATGCCCACTGGATCGTCGTCTTAACTGTTCTATGACCTATATCGAATTTAGAAAATTATTCGCGAATGGTTATTATGTAGCTATTATAGATATATCGCAGGGACAAATTGTCCGATTTCCACATATTATTTAGAGGCTAAATCTAACTACCAAAGCAATTTTGATGACAGTCTCTTGAAAATATTGCGAAGATTTTAACCTTTCTGTATTAGAGTACAGAATGCGAATACCCATAGTGCACTTCTGATTTATTAAAAGGCTCCGAGAAAAATTGGTTCAATGTAATAGATGGTCTTGAAATACGTACTTCTAGCTCTGAGCAATCTATGGCATACGAAATTGTTCCTTCATCTCTTATTCTAAATACCTTTTATACTTATAAATAATAACAATGCTTAATAATTAAATATTCTTCCTGTTGTCACCAACTTCCAGGTCAAACGACGTAACGAGCGAAACATATTGACATTCTATGAGAAAATCGCCGTCATACACTACTACGATGAGACGAGTGTTTCACGAAATCGCCTAGCTAAACTATTCCACTGTTGTGCCACACAAATTCGACGCATACTCGAACACAAAAATGAACTGCTGCAACAATTGGCCACGCTCAGCGAAACGGATGCAACGAATTTCATCGAAGAGATGACACGCAAACGTCGCAAATTCGAAATGAGCGCCATTAGTTTCATACTACATCAATGGGTGGAGCGCTGTCGTGAATTGCGTTTGCGTAAAACCATAACAAATCAGACGCTCAAGGATACGGCGCTCAAAATGGCCGCCATACTGAATTTGCCCAGCTTTCGGCCTTCGTATCGTTGGCTAGATCGTTTCCGCAGCAAATACAGATACACAGCCGAAGATCTGGGCACAGCGGGTGCGCATGCCGTTGATGGTGAACTGGCGGTGGAGGACATTATTATTGAGTATAAAGATGCTTTACCGAATTTCATGCAAACCGAAATTTCAGAAATAACCTCACTCGACAAGGCAATGCATGCGGAAGTGGAAAAGACAAAGACGCTGCTGCAAAATGCAAGCAATGAGAATAGCGTGGATTTTGTGGTTAGCGATGAGGAGGATGAGGTAGAAGAGGTGCCTGATGATGCCGGTCAAGTAGACGATGACATAGCTTTGGTGGTGAGCGATTCGAAAGACTCCAGTGGTTGCTCTTCGAACACCCAAGCGAGTACACCAAACATGAACCAGCCGAATGAACTTAATGCTGAGCAAATCAAAATGAATGCCGGCACAACAGCTGTACTGGGCAGTATATTCCCGCATCTGGCTGTTATACATCAGTTTGCGCTACTCAATGCCGATGTCAAGGCGCTGGAGTTGATCTCACAACTGGGTGTGCACATGCAGAAGCAAGCGGTCGACGGCGCATACAAACAACTGACGCTGGCGTCAACAAACGAGGAGTGTATCGCAGACAATATGCAATCGGATGTAGGCGGTTTTTATGCCGCCGATCTTGATGATATCGTGCTCATTGAATGAGTAGTTTATTATCTATATATAAACATAAAGATGTAATACTTATATACATATTATTAGTATGTAGTTTTGTAGTGATTAATTTTAAGATGCTCTAGAGAGCAACATCCACACATTGGCCTTTGAATATTTAAAACATCCACCGCCTTAACATAAAACTATAGTCAGAACTGTGAAGTCACATAAGCTAATGCATAAGTCCTCATATTATATACACATATATACATACATACTTGGGTATAATATAAATATTAGTATACATAGTATATTTAAATACCTAAAAATATAAGAATTTGAGTTCATAAATGAAATTTTTTGAAGCATTAAATATCATTCATCAAAAGGAAGTAAAGTATTTATATCGTAAAGATAATTAGAGGAAATGGTAACAAGATCCACAAATTTCGTTTTCAATGGACTTGCACTACTTTGGAACTACACTTAGCTATAAGTATATCCACATAAGCTTCATAATATTTTCATGAAGCTTTCACCTTTGATAGGGGTAGAGCTGTCCATGTAAATAATAATAACCCCTCATACCATAATGGAAAGGATTTGAGTGCCATAACGAGCTTTTTCAATACAGAAACATGTCTAGAGACTCTTCGGGCTTAACGAGAGACGACTGATACTCGAAAAGTTATTTTATTTCATCTGATCAAATTTGACCCGGACTGTGCCAGTTGAACTGCGCGCGCAAACGGAATCGATACTTAGATGGGTACAATCTTTTTTATGTTCGTGTGAAATTTGATCTCCATGAGGCAATTATGTGTGTGTTTGACAGCTGTTTGTTTTCGACGGCAAAAGTTTGCCCGGCGATTTTTACCATGGAAAGATAATGGAACAACGAAATTCGTTTTACTTGAAATTTTATGTTTTAGTGGAATCACGACGAATCGTTTAAAATGTTGCGGAAGAGTGTTGGGGAGTCTACTTTATCACGAACACAAAATTCGAGTGGCATTCAGTGAAGGTTGTCAAATCATCGAACATTTTCCTCATGCAAGTCCACCTCTGTTAATGACGATAATATCGAAGAATTTGAAGGAAGAGTGGTAGAAAATCGACGTGTGGGCATCGAGAGATATCAACATCTCTTATAGATTGGATCAATACCTTGTGGTTAGTGTTTTGGGTATCAGTCCTAGACTCGTTCCAAAAGCCCTGAACCTTTTGTCATAACGACGCCGAATAGAGGTCGCAAAAAAGATGTTTGAGAATGAAACTGAGTACCATATATTCATCAAACGCATCATTACGGGCGACGAGAAGAGGGTTTATGAATACGACTTCGAAACGGTCCAATAATCTAGAGAATGGCCATACAAAAATAATGGCGCTGGAAAATACATATTATCGAACGTTGCCATAATTCTATAAGCCAAAATGAGCCAATTTTGAAGGCGATAACAAAGATTTGTAACATACCTGAAAATGTCAGTCCGGGTCAACTTTGATCATACAGTATATAATGTCAGATTAATTGAATTGCGACGGTTTGAGTGCATAAGTGTACAATACAGCTCTCAGAGAGAAAAGTTATTCCAACGAGAGTGAATGTAAAAACAATAGAAAAAATCATCCGGTGCTCTTTGAAAAACCAAACACATATCTTTGAAGAAGATGGGAAAGTGTAGAAAAAATAATGTTGTTGTTATTCTAGAAGTTACAATGTTCCAACCAAAAATAAATATGTATATTGCATCAAAACTCTTATTCCAGTCTCCCCTTCTCGGAAGTTTGGGAATTGTAGAATCTAATCGCTACAGGCTAAATTCATTGCGTTGAGTGGCAATTATTCGACCTAAATACTATCCAAATAAATCCAGCGTTATTCATTGGGCACACTTTCTCTCCCACTCCCAGAGAAATGAAACCATATTTTGGAAACCTTGCAGACCGACAAAGCTGATTGCATTCGCGAATAGAACACAATAAAACAATTAGTGGATGAAAGAAAAAGACGTCCACGTAGCATATAGTACTTCTTGATACTTAAAATAATGTAAAAGAAGTAAAATATGTAGTAAGGGAACCCTTGATATATAGTATTTAAACAGATTTCCAACTTACCATCTTCGCTGAGGGCTTATAAATTACATCCAAACTGCAGGATGGGCTCGCAATTTGCGGTTTTACCGACTTCTCTCCCTCCTCATCTTCTTCTTCGCCCGTCGCATCGCCTTCACTCTCCGCCTGACTCGGCACCGGACTAACGAGCTCAATATGACTAGGCGCCTTTAGGGGCATTTCAGAACCATCATGTACGCGACGCGTCAAATCATAAGCCACGCGTAGAAAGCGTTCGCGCATTATTGAATGTTCCTTCAATTCGCTTGGCGTACGCTGTGGGTTTGTGCACAGCAGATAATCATCGGTTTTGGAGCATTTCTTTTTGATCTCACGTTGAAAGCGTGACTCTTTCACTTTTTGATTGAGCCGTCGTAATTCATCTTCGATGGTCATCACTTTAGAAATGGTCGAATTTTCCGGTCGATCACATTTACGCACTTTTTCGCACATTTCAATCTTCCAGTCGGGTGAGTTCGGGCTGTCGCCCATATAGGTGCGCACTTCATATGGATTCTTCGATGGACTGACGTCCGATTGTAGGTTCACAAATTTTTTCAACATTTTTGCGATTTAATATTGTTATGGTTCACTTTAAGAAAATTGTAGAAATAAATTCAAAAGCGAGTTGAGGTGTGCGGTAGAATGGAAGAATATGTATGTATGTATAAGCAATTTCGCGAAAACAGAAATTTTTTTAAATCCTCTAAGCTGACAAAAAAATTTAAAAGTCTGATATTTGACTTATTTTTTATTATATTTTTTTTCTTTTTTTTTTTGTAAGTGTTCTCTTATACACAGTAAGTTTAACACTGAATTGAAATTTGAAAATATACATATTTCAATGAAACTTAAATGCCTGCTACATATTCAAAATTTTCTTTGGAAAAGAAATACGATTTAGTAGAAGCGTGTTTAATTAAAAGAATATGGATACATTTAATATTTATTGTTATATAAAATCGAAAACAGTTTTATATGAGGACCAGTCAGGTTTAATGCCTTTTCGAACCAACATAAATTTTTTTCTAATAACGGTCGCGTCCCGAAAGGTAATGGCAAGCTTCTGAACAAAATTCTGCAAAAAAATGTGTCTCATAAAATATTTAAGCCTTTCGGAATCGTCTTTCAAGGCGTTCGATTTATAGCGTAACGTCAATGCGAATACCACAAATGGAAGATTAAATTCATTGAAGCTTCTGCCGGAAATGTAAGTTTAAATTGTTCTTCTTCTTTACTGGCGTAGAAAGTCGTTTCTTCTTGCTCAAGGTGGCACCAATTGGAGATTCCAAGCAAAGCCAGTTCCTTCTCCACCTGGTCCTTCCAACGGAGTCGAGATCTTCCTCTTCCTCTGCTTTCCTCGCCGGGAACTGCATCGAATACTTTCAGAGCTGAAGTGTTTTCGTCCATTCGGACGACCTGACCTAGCAAGCGTAGCCGCTGTCTTTTAAATCGCTGAACTATGTCAATGTCGTCGTACATCTCTTACAGCTCATCGTAAGTTTAAATTGCGTTATAAAAAATCACGGTAATGTGCATTTCTCAAATCTTACATTGTTATAGTACAGCCGGAAATATATGTATGTTATTTCCAGATACTTCAAATAATTTTCTAGGTAAAAAAGTAATCAAAACAGAATAATTTTCACGATGAAGCTTCTGACGTGTAGACTTTTTGATGTGGTAGCCCCATTTTAGAAGAGAATGTTCTGCCTGATTGGCTGATGAGAAGTGTCGAGGGAACTACGCAAAGAATACTGGAGCAATCTCTATTAGATGCTCTTAGAGGCTATGAACTGCTCTAATAATGGGTTTAATTAACCGGTAACATGTATACATATATAATCGCTTTCAATCAATATCAAGAAAGGAAAGATCGTAAAATAATTCCTTTTGTTTCACACCCAATACTGGCTCTATGCTCACTAACTGTGCATTCAAAGCTAGTCAAGGAGTATCTGCCCTCACTCCAAATAGCATCATTCTACTTCATGTCAGACTCGTTTGGGTGCCTGGTCACAGCGGGATCGTTGTAAACTGCAAAGAGTTGAGCTAGAGAGAGGGTGCCCCCTCTAGCGCGCGCTTAGCAGGTGCTAACCGACGAACTGCTCCCGTGCGACTATCCGTATCCATAGTAACTTTTACTGCACACTGTCCAATCGGCATTCATGCGGTAAAGCTTAGACTCTTGTTGAACACTAGTTGTCAAAGTTGTATGGAGTAGGGCGAAGTGGAAATATCCAGGCACTTCTTATGCATTGTCCAAACTTTCTATGACTGAGGCTCAAACATCTCGGTATTCTTACCTTCAGCAGTCCAGAAAACATAACATACCGTTATTAGCAGTCTCAACAATTTTGTGACAAGCTCAAACCTCTTAACCAATCTGTAAGGATCTTTTGATGGAGTATATAGGAGCTTTTGGGTACCACAACGGACCGGCGTCCTAAGCTTTGGACAGATCACTCATAGGATTGACCTCTCAACATAAAGTCCAATAAGTTTGAGGAATGCTGCTGAGTTATAATTTTTGGCCGAATAAAAATCGGAAACCGATCCAGTAAAGTAACGTAGACTCGTCTATCGTTGGAAAGGCTGTCCGATATATGGGTTACATGGAGGAATTAAGTTTGTCACGAAATTTGTAAACAAATGTGGGAGGTCCCTATAAAATATATATAGAAATAATCAGCATGACGAGTTTTGTCGATTTAGCCATGTCCGTCCGTTCGTACGTATGTCTGTCCTTCAGTTTTTGAGATATTAATCCGAAATTTTTCACTCGATATTTGACGAAACCGCCAATAACCGACCAGTGTAGCATATATCAATCATTTTGCTTGGATTATTGCCCAATACAATATCCGAATAACTTTTATTGATCGGACCGTTAAAGGTTATTGCTGTCATACAAACTGATCGATTAAAATCCGCTCCTTTTATGGAAAACCTTTAAATTTGACAATATATCTCAGCGAACTGTGTATATATGAAATTTATTTAATGTTAATAATGATTATAAAATATATTCAAATCATCTAATGGGTTAAAAGCTATTATCGATAATTTTCGATAAAAACAATCTAAAACTTAAAAAGTTTACAGCAATCAAATCGAAAATTAAAACAAATAACATACTTCAGGCAACACTATGCCAGTACGAAATAAAAAATCAGAGAGAAAGCAAAGAAGCAAAACAGAAGCGCCAATAAATATGTACGAAAACAAATAAAAGAAAACATAAAAGGGAGAAAAACAAAAAAATGCGGCAACAGAATAGCAAACGATTGAGTTTACGAACAACCGAACGCATTGGGCACGACATACGATGTCAGGTTTCTCGTATTGTAATCATCGTTGAAAAGTGCAGTAGGTAGCGGAAAATTATATAGATTTTTACTTGGGTAACTTGAAAACTTCAAGAAGTGCAATTTTATGTTAATTCAAACACTCTAAAAATAGATATAGAATATGAACAAATAAGTTGAAGAAGCTACAGGCGATTAAAAATCAACAAATAACAAGAATATAGCCAACCGTACACGGTGGTATCAGTGCTAAATATTGTGATGGTGACCGTTTGGAGAAGAACGCAATACCTAAACACATTGTTCATTAAGTAAAGTACACTGAAGTGGAAGAACTAAAAACGTTCTACGCAAAGACTTCGTAACAAGACTGGTTGAAGATTTTAAGAAAATATTTTCGACTACATAACAATAAAAATAGGCATCCACTAAGGGAGGTGTGAACAGAAAGCTAAAAAATGTGGATACACCCAAAGGAAATACTTATACCACCCGCATTTTGGTAAGTAATTAAAAGAAAAATTATGGAAAAAAGCCTCTTGTTTGTGATTTCTAGATAGCTACATTAGTTAAGATTTTTTACGCAGCACCTAAATCGCATAGCATACACAGTTTTCACAATAAATGCAAACACAAAGGCAATAAAAATGAGTGAACAGCTGGTTTTGCGTGCCACTCGGTGCTGCAAACTTACAACCGTACAACTGTGCACTTCATGAAGCACCATTCGCCATGCGTGCTTAGGTATATATTTTATTGTTGGACGCACTTCGTCTTATCAGGAAATCATTGAACTCTGACAAAACGCATTTATCTATTATATAAATATCAATTAGTGGCACTTTATTTGTTTAATTTCATGATCATTGTATTGTTTTTTTTCTCTTTTAAAAGGGTTGACGAAATGCGTTCGAAATATTTTGTGCTACAAAAACGGCGTGGACATGGAGAATCACGTAGCTTCACCTCGCTTCTTGTCAATACATTGGACAGCGTGTGGGATACAAAGCCACCACCATATCGCATTCTTCATCAAACTCCCAAATCTGAAGTATATTATGGTAATTAAAATATATTTGAAAACAAAACCACAGCTACCGAAAATGTGATCGATTTAAAATGCTACCGTCTACTACCCGTCCACTAGCTAGACTTAAGTCTTGTTTGCTTATATTTTCATTGTTTATTATTTATTTTTACTTTTAAAAATACGAAATTCAATTTTATCTCCATTTTTTATGTATACATTGCGGTTTTGATAAGTAGCTTAATATTGAAAGAAATTAAATTATCTGAGACATAAATAAATATATTTATTAATTGCAAATATCAAAATTTCGCTATCTACCCAAACTTTTTATGTGAAGGGTAAATTTTTCAACAAAAGTCCAGTTCAGTTCTAAATCGCTTCAATAACAAAAACAAAAGCGAGTATATAGAATTGGTACAATACCTAAAATACCAATCCATCTACTATTGATTAATAATCACTTTTTAAAAAATGTATTTTATATTTCATTTTAGTTTATCACAAACTAAATGTGAATATTAGCCCAGGCACCACGCATATTGCAACTTAATTTTGTCGCTCACTGTACTCATAAGCAATTATGTGTAAATATAAGGCTTACAATAGCCATAAAAACCTAACAAAAGTAACGTAGAGTAGATGGATGAAAATTGTATATCAGCAAACACCCAAAGATATTATGTTATTAATACTTATTTTCTAATGACTCATCTAATCAATTATAACCGAGGTAGACTAGAGACTGAGGGCATTTGCAATTTATTTTCACTAACTACAAATGAGAATTCGCTATTGTTGCATATATTCTTTTGTTTAGCTCGAGTATAGCTAACCCATTTTGATAAGCACCATATGAAGTCGAAGGCATGCATATAGTAAATACTAAAAAGTTAGATTGCAAAAGAAGTTAGAACAGTTTGGTATATTTTTATAGTTATTGTAATCTATTAGAACTATTACGATGATTTTTTACTTTTACTCGGAAACCCTATATAAATTATATGCGTGACGAACAAATCCGATTTAGCCACGTCGAACTACTCCCTCAATTTTCAAGATACTAATACATGTGGTTTCTTCTCCAATAAACATTTAATTTGATAGAACCGCTGATATCTGTCATACAAATTGAACGATCAGAATGAAGTTCTTTTTTGGAAAACTTTTTTATTCAAGAGATGTCTTTACGAAATTTGACATGAGTTATTAGTCAAGACATACAATCTCCGAATATATTATTCAGATCGGCGCTTCATTGCATATATGTACATATGTATGTAGTTGCCACACAAACTAATCAGTCAGAATCAAGTTCTTGTAGGGAAAATTTTTTTTTTTAACGAGATATCTTCAATAAATTTGGCGTTTTTAGTAGTATATTCAATTATTTTTTGAAACACAGCGTAGCTAAATTATTTTATCTTAAAAATCCTCCTCCTCAACTAATAGAAATCGCCATTGGCCTAACACAAGAAGAAATCGTTAAGGATTGGGAATGGCTTGCTGAAAACCTCTTCAAGGTTCTCAATGAAATGGAGAGCGAAGAAGAGATCACCAATTTTACCATATGTAAAATACAATCGCTTAATGCGCAAAATAATCAAGATGAATCGGATGAATCGGCCAATTTCAAAGTATCCGCATCGAAATTTCAAACACTTTTCGAAATGCCAAAAGAAGAACGTTTGGTCAATACATATGCCTGCACGTAAGTCAGATCACTTTCACAACAAAATCAGTTTTAATTAAATTGCACAAACATATGTACATACATACATATGTACGTATGCTAACATAATTACTTACAGCTATGTTAAGAATAAAATACCGAATCAAGGCAACCTATACATTTCATTAAATCACATCTGTTTCTATTCATACATGCTGGGGAGCGAAACAAAGCGCGTCATTCGTTTTGCTGAATTAGAAGACATTAAAAGACACGGGCAAATCATATATTTGAAAACAGTTAATAATATGCATTATAATTTTACATTATTAAAGGATGTTAAGGAGGCATATGGTCTGATCGAGCAACTAAATAAAATGGCAATACAACAGTTGATACAAGTACAGTGCCATGTGACGTTGAAATAAATTATGTGAAAATATATTAAAGTTTATTTATGCATTTTCAGGACCCCGACAGCCCCATAGTCGATCATGATGCGTCGGTATTCCAGCGTTTCGGACGCAAAGCATCAAATAAACCAGGCCTCTTGCGTGATTTGACGGCACGTCAAAAATCTGAAGAGTACCGCAATTACTTTCGTCTGCCACAGACCGAAATTATTGATGGCCAAATAAAAGGTAAATGTGTGTTTGACCTTTATATTTGGAATTACCTGTAGTTATTTTATTTTATTTTTTTATTTTAGCCAACATTTGGACACCATATGCTAAGCGTTATGTTGGTGGCAATATTTACTTGTCACGCAATTTCTTTTGTTTCCGCAGTGACGTGATTGATCTTGTTAGCCTGGTCATTCCAATGCGTAATATTAAGGTGAGTTTTTTTTTTTTTGTTAATTTTCGTAAACTTTAAACAAACTTTTTAATTTTTAATATTTATATTTTTTCTCTCTAACGCAGAGTGTGGAGCAGAAAAATGATGGCCCACATCGCTATGATAATCAAATTGTACTGCTTACAGCCGAGAATGTGCACTTTGTATTCGCACAAATTGTCGATCGTGAAGTGTTGGTCGAAAAAATTAGCGAACTACTATCGCAATTTCATGTGTAAGCAAGCGTTTTTACAGTTTAAGTCATTATAAATAATTTTAATATAGATTTTTAGTATTTAAATATTATACTTTGCTTTGAAGAAATGTGAAAAAAAAACAATTGTAATGAGGGTACCGATTTTTCAAAAATTTTTAATTACTAATTAATATTCAAATTTTTTATCAGAATCTTGCGTATGTTTATATTCAAAATAAAATTTTATATAACTTTTTGGATTAATATTTAAAATTTTAAAAATTAGTTTTAAAAATTGTTGTAACAAATTAAAAAATTACAGACAGGGAAAAAAGCGATTATAAAGGAAAGATTAACATATGTATTTTTAACAAAAACTGAAAAAAAAATATTTTTTTCTTTTTCCATCTGGTATTTGCAATTTCACACTTAAAAAATTTCAATTTTTGGCATACATTTTTTTCTTCAATATGGTATTTTGGATTGATTTTTTTTTAATTCGGTATTTGGGATTAAATTTTAAAATTTTCATTAATTGAGATTCTCAGGATTACAACAAAAAAAATTTAAAAATAAGTTATTCAAAGTATAATTAAATTATTTTTAATGCATTATTAGCAACCCTGATTGTAACGCATATTTCGAAAATATACCAAATTTTAATTTTGTAATTTTGCAGGCCTATTAGTCGCGAGCGCGCCAAGTATGACATATCCTGGAGCAAACAGTCGGCGCTAATGAACTCCTTCAAGACTAATTTGAGTGCGGAAATGTTGAAGATACAAGAGCAGAAGGTAAGCAACTGCAAAGCATTATATATCTTAACTTTTATGAGCATAACCAACTAACTGTTTTCAGCTCTCACGCTGGGAGTCACATTTCCGCGATTTTGGTCGTGGTATTTCCATGTTTCGGACTACGGACGTAATCAATTTGATTGTCGAGGGCATTCCAGATAAATTACGCCAAGAAATATGGCTGCTATTTTCCGGTGCAATACACGAGAAGGATATGAATCCGGGGCTCTATGAAGACTTGGTTGAAAAGGTATAGTTAAGGTTAAGATCCTATTCTTTATATTTCTAGTAATTTTTATTTCATTCCAGGCTGCTTGCATTAAGCACTCATCCACACACGATGAAATCGATCGTGATCTCCATCGTTCGCTGCCAGAGCATGCGGCATTCCAACATGCCGACGGTATTGGCGCACTGCGTCGTGTATTACAGGCATATGCTTTACGCAATCCACAAGTTGGCTATTGCCAAGCTATGAATATTGTCTCATCGGTATTTCTGCTATTTTGTGATGAGGATAATGCTTTTTGGTTGCTCGCAAGTCTTTGTGAAAACTTACTACCCGACTACTACAAAGATAAAGTAGTAGGCGCACAGATTGATCAGAGTGTTTTGAATGAACTCGTCGAGACATACCTACCCGAATTGCACAGTCATTTGGATCAGTTGGGTATTATACGCATGATCTCGCTGTCTTGGCTCTTGACGATTTTCATAAGTGTCATATCGTATGAGAGCGCATTGCATATAATCGACTGCTTCTTCTACGATGGCGCCAAAATTATATTTGTGGTATGTTATTATTTTTGTTTATCATATTGTGTACGTATAATTTAATAATAAATTTCTCAAACGCAGATTGCGCTACAAATTTTAGAATGGAATTGTGAGAAACTACTTAAATGCAACGATGACGGTGAAGCTATGGAAGTGCTCTCCAGATATTTGGACGGTATCTACAATCCCGAATATCGCCTACCGCCACAAAATGACAAACAAAAGCCTGAAACACAACCCATACAGACGCTCATCCATGAGGCGTATACGAATTTCGGTGCTAAAATCTCGCAACAGAAAATCGAAGAATTGCGCAATAAACATCGACGTCTGACAATACGACAATTCGATATTGATAACGAAAATACAATTGTGAAATTTCACGCTGATAATATGTATTTCGATCGAGAAGAATTACACCTACTGCTTACGATTATACGAGAGGAAAAGTCAACGCCACGTAAAGTGTTGCAACAGAAGGCGCACTCAGCGCTGGGTGGTGAGTCGCCAATACTGTTGCCCACAACAACAGCAACAGGTCGCAGCGCTGGCTATGCGGAAAATAATTGCAGCCGCTCTGAGTCGTACAGCGTCGATTTCGATACATTCCGTGCTCTATTCCATGAGTTGACGCCTTGGCGCAATTGCGTTAGCATTGATTTGGCGGAGAAATTATTTAGGGTAAAATAATTTTTGTTTTATGAATTTATATATTTTTTTTTAGCTGTATTCACTTAGTGTTTTAATGTAGCAGGTTAAAAATACGATTTAGCCATATCCGTCAGTCTGTCTGTCTGTATATAGGCGAACTAGTTTCTCATATTTGAGTTATCGTTCTGAAATTTTGCACAAGTCATTTTCTTGGAAAGAAGTTGCTCTTTTGTCGGAAACACCAAATTCGGACAACTATGGGATATAGCTATCATACAAACCAATCGATCAAAATCACATTCTTATATGGAAAACTTTTTTATTTGTCAAATTATCTTCCCCAAAATTTTACACAAGTTATTGTCCAGGGCAGCGCCGCATTCTCCGAAGAAATTGTTCAGATCGGAGCACTATAGCATAAAACTGCCATACACACTAATTGATCAAAATCCAATCTTTGTATGGAAATTTTTTTATTTGATAAGATTTGGCATGGATTATTATACAAAACAACAGATCGGATCACTTTAGCATATAGCCCCCGTACAAACTGACTAATCCAATATTGAATTATTCTTATTCTGTTTGCTATACTTAGAAAATCGGAGGTTAAGAAGGCGATTACTTGTTGAGTTTTAGTTTTTGTCGATACAAACCTCCTAGAGTAAATTTAAAGCAATGAACATTTCAACAAGATTGAGCTTTCACGTTGAACTACATGTTGCCATACATTTATTTAAGTTAATTAACTAATTAGTAATTTATTTCATGTTGACAGGTGCATTTCATTTAAATGTATACATCTTGTTTATTTCCCGACAGCTGACTGATAAGAAAAGTACCGGTTCAATTGAATTCTCGCAAATCATAAATGCATTGGGTTTGGTATGCTCACACAAATACACCGAAAAACTAAAACTTCTTTACATTCTGCATTTGCCGCCATTGCTTTCCAAAGCGGAAATTGAGCAGGTTAGACGTCCAAAATCGAAAGCTAAAGAAGATACTGAAGAAGCTATTGAAGCTGAGGACTTCTTCGGGTACATTAGAAATATATATAAAAACATTTTCCATATTAAATGATATTTCCTTTTTTTCTTCACATTGTTTCTTTAGCGATGATCCATCCGAGTCAATTGAAGCACTCCCCTCACCTACTGATAATAATTTCGATGAAGACGATTATGCGCTTATCACAGCCACCAAACATTTACATAGCTTAGCCGGCCTCTCGCAGCCGTCATCATCCACAGCGGGCGCCATTAACGGCGAACGCTCATCAACATTCTATGTCGATTTGCCACGTCAACATGCCACACCCATGGATGTGGCACGTTCACAAAATGGCGCAAGCGGCAGCACATCGGATCTGATTGACAATGCATTGCAACATCAAGGGCGTTTCGAATCCACCGATACTTTTTCGGATATATCCGATTTGGGTGCCGTAAAGGTTACGCCGCCACAATTGAATGTGGAAACAATTTCGAATTTCTCACAAATTAGCGATTTAATAATGGCAACCCGAGTGGAACGTACCGACTCAACAACGGACACCAAAAGTTTGGGTAGTCTGCGATATTTGCTGGATCAACCAGATGATGGCAATGCGCCGAATAAGAATATACCGAATATGAAGAAGGCGAATTTCCAATTCTTATGGCGCTCACTGATGGAGATAATAGGGCAACAAGACGAGGATATGCGGAAGGCATGTAAGTGCACAAAAAGATATAACAACATGTCAGTAAAGTGGAGGAAAAGAAGGTGAATACTGTTTGAGTTTGAGTGCTTGCCGATACGATCCTCCAAAAGAAAATTCCTTAGCAATGAACAATCAAGCTTTGTAAAACTTTCAAGCTGGGCTACACGTTGCCGCACATTATTTATACACATATCGATACATATGTATATATTTTATATAGATTATAGAACCTGATTTACTTATGTTTCCCTCTGCAAAATTCTAGACGAAAACCTTTTAGAACTGGGCAATAACAATATGAAGAAAGAGATCAGTCTGGACAGCTTTACTCAATTGAATTTGGGTAACGGCGATGAGGTTCGTAAGCACACTTACATAGTAAAATAATCTAAAATTTATATTATACAACATTTTCTTGTCAACAGCCTGATAGTAACGGTAATCCGACGACACCCTCTGTCGAGTCGAATGCGACGACGAGACTCTTCCAAGCTTATGAAGAGGAGTTGAAACAAAATTCCAGCACTGGTGGCACAGGCAGTAGCAGCAATAGCTCAACCGATGTCGATAGCTGGGAGATATCTATAAATCAGTTTATAGCAACAGTTTTGGCAGTCACTTCGATCGTGCAATGTTTCTACATGAAAACACCGATTAAGGAGAATATAGAGCGCATGCAAAAGAATCGTCGTAAATGTGTTATCACAAATTACTAAATAGCTACAACAACAAAAAAGAGAAAAGAATAGAAAAAAATATGTTCCGGTAGCGAACAGCCATTAGATGTTTCTCATTGCTTTGCGAGTGTGCGAGCGCGAGTGATAGAGCAAGTAGCAAGAAATGAGTATTCGTAAATACAAATTATTTGATTGTTTTCCTAAAAATACGCAATTTAAATAACTGTAATAAAAAGTATTGGTATTTCTTTTCTTTTTAAATATCGAATATACATACATATATATACACAATAAAATGCATGCATTATATAGCAAATATGTATGTGTGTACATACATATATATTTACATATACACAGAATTATACAGGAATACCTATATACAAAATATACACTGTGACACATTCGGTGTTTGCGTTGTAAATGATTTTTTGCAAAGGCGTTGCCGCACACATCTACATACATGCTTCCCCAAAATAATCCGACTAAAATATAATAATTGTTAAAGAAAACTTTGTAAATTTGATTTTTCAAAAAGATATGAAGGAAAAACGCTTTGTATACGTCGCTTTATATGGTCATCCTAATATCGTAAAAAAATAACTTCACATTTATAGTTAATTGTTCGTTGTTTTACCTTCAAATACAAAAACAAATTTCGTTAAAAGCTACAATGTTTTATGAAAAGTATTGCAGTCCAAGCAGTTACTTGTTCATATAAAACTTAAAAAAAATTGCTGTTTTTTTTCTAAAAATTTCTTTTTGCTGTTATACGTACACAACATAGCAAATTTCGGAAATCTAAAATCCTGTATAAAAAAAACATACATACATATTCGTAAATACATAAATATATTATTAGTTGTAAAAAATATCAATAAATACGCTGATACATACATATTAGTAAAAAACCATATTTTTATTATAAAACAAGTAAGAATTGTAACTTCGTCTGCGCCGCAGCCTTCACAGATGCATTTCTTACAGCATAAGGGGCATAAAATGATCTGTAACTTGATTTTGATGAGTCAATTTATATGGCAGTTATATGCTATAGTCGCCCGATCTGAACAATATTTTTTGCAGAGTGTGGCGTTGCTACGACAATAATCTATGCCGAATTTCGTGAAGATATCTTGTAAAATAAAAGAGTTTTACATACAAGAGCTTGCCATAGATCGATTGGTTCGTATGGCAGCATTATACTATAGTGGTCCGATATCGACGCTATCGACAAATGAGCAGCTTCTTTGTGAGAAAAGGGCGTGTGTAAATTTTCAGGTTGATATCTCAAATACTGAACTTAGTTCGCATATATCCAAACAGACGCTCATGGCTCAATCGACTCAGTTCGTCACGCTTTTAATTTATATAAGTATTTATATACTTAATAAGGTCTCCGACGTTTGGGTGTTATAAATTTTGTAGTAAGCCTAATATACCCTGTTCAATATATAAGGAATTGACGTGTTTAAGAAAACTCTGAGATGTAAAAGATATACAATTTCTTAAACAAAGTAAGAAGGCTGGACTTCGAATTCCTTATTAGTCGAAATTATACTAATTTGCACTATGTTTTGTATACCCTCTTATAACAACGATAACGCCTTTGCTACAATTAGGTTGTCTCTCACAGTTTAAGATGGAGATGGTCGCTTAATCTACCTATTGAACTCATGGCAATCATCATACTCGCTATATAGGAGTTAGAGAACGGTTGAGGCTCTCTTACAAATTTTCGGAACGAAATCATTATATGGTAAGTAAAAATTTTTAATCTATGTTTATTAAGAATAGGCAGTCGTGTCTACTTAACCGGAATGGACCCTGAATTTTATTCGGTCAAGTACTGTCATTTCGCATGGCTCAAAACTATGTGAGGAATATTTTCTGCCGCTACAACGACAGCATGAACCGATGTTGCTCATTTTTGGTACCAACTTTTATATGGTAAACAAAAAGTTTTCATATAATAATCTACAGATTTCTCTTAGAGTGCAACAACATTACCTGTGTAAAATAAACAGCTGAGCTTTTCGTCAATTTTTTGTCAAAAAATTCCATAGTCAAGGGGTACCATCTAAACATAGTACTACGTTAATTCTTTAGTTCTACATTACGAGGTCACAAAAGCTGTAGCGATTTCTTATATAGGCGCTATTGTTATTCGATATCTTACCATATATCCTCGACTGATGATTATCAACAGCACTGATAGTTCATAATCGATCTTTTTAATATTGCTAGGCATAAAGCTTTGTGAATATTTTCCAAATTTGTAGATTCATTGAACATGTCGAAAACATTCCACAACTAAAAAAGTGATGTTCTGTAAAGGCCTCCAATAATGCTGTAGCTGAAGCGGTATAAAATTATACAATTGTTTTGGTGAATGCTGCGGAATTGGCCCAGCTCATATGCCGTAAATATTGATGTTGTACCTGAAGGAAGTAATTTAAAGAAAAGCTGCCGGGTTGCCACTACGTGGTCAGTTATGTTCCGGTTACGTAAACTGTCGTGAGAACTACCCATACGTAGGCTCGGCTTTCAGGGCAACAGAAGGTCTCAAATGTCTTCACTACTCAAGTGTAAGAAATATACTTATAAAGCGATATGAAGGATTAATGCTACGATACTGAATGCTGCTATTAGACTTGACGGTTATAAATTAGAAATTTATATCCGTTCGTAGACTTAATTTAATAATAAGCTAATATTACTTTGAATTAATCCTGTCTTCCCTTCTACTTTGAATTAATTGGCATACATACATCATATTATAAGCAAGTCAAGTTCAACCTAACCAAACTTAACCTTTTACAGAAAATATCCGAACTTAGTAAATATCAACGTTATAGAAAAAAGTGAAACAAATAACGAAACAATAAAAATCGCTAACTTTGGTTGCATCGAAGCTATAATACCCATACAAAAATACAAAACATATTTTACTTACAAAACCGTAATTTGGATTTTTCATTATGTACTTCAGCTATATGATATAGTGGTCTAATATCGGCGATTACGACAAACGAGCAGCTTCAAATTATTTTAATTATCATTTTGAGTTTGCATCCAATGTCAAATATACATATACAAACCTGTGTGCTCACTAGAAAAAAACTCAAATTAATTGCTTCATATACTGATTATTATGTATTTACAGTTACACACTAGTGTTACTCATCTCTAAATAATATTATATAATATAGTTATATAATATATTTGTACAATCATTAACTTTAGTTTTTTAAATTAAATTTCTTGCTTTCTTGTTAACTTCTACTTAAACATAAAGTACATAAATCTTAAGCTTACAAAATATTTGAAAATAATTTATCATAAACATTCATACATATATAGTACTTATATAGTACACCGAAGCGTATGACTCGTATAGTCCGTGATTAATAGGCATTCAAGTCGAGTAAAGACAAGGCAATTGAAACTTCTATAGTGAATATTGCTTAAGGATATCAAATTTGATTTGAATTTTGATGCAGTTACTTTTATTTTAAGCATTTATTTTGGTTATATTATTTTCTTAAAAGTTGTGATGCATAAATTTGTACGCAGTTCAAAAAGAACTAACTACAAGCATTTTCTGTCTGTCTTATACAAAATTGTTGGATGATATGCAAATACTATTTGCAACCGCAGCGTAGAAATAAAACGTAATTTGTATTCGCCGCTAAGCAAAACAACAAAATTAATGCACTTTTCAAGCTCTCTGCCCGCCATAAATTTATCTGATATTAGTTGAAGTAAAAAAAGTAGACAAGCAGATGCATATGTAAATAGGCTTTTAGCTCTTAAAGGCGTGAACTCTTTAAGCATAATGCAAATATAGTCAATATATGCAAGTTTAGCTGACAAAATTACAAATTCTTCGAAAGAAAAGCCTTATTGTATTTAATGCTTCTAAATACATAGACACTGTCCAAAATAACCGCTTTACGTTTAACGATTGGACTTTCTCGTTCATTTCTTTTGAGCTTCAAGTTTTTTAAACTTTTCTTATGCTTTTTAATGCTCTCGTATTACGTTTGATTAGGTTTTATTACTGCTTGTAAGACATTGACTGTTTCATCTAAAATTATAAGTACTTTTAATTGCTGTTCTATTTCTACTCTAAGCATCTTTATATGAAAAATGCAGAATATCAAATTCTGCAAAATGTTAACAAAAACTGATACAACTATAACAACTGAGGAATGTACCTTATGTCGCCTTAACTGACATTAAATGATAAAAATAAACTATATTTTATAGTAATCCATATGCTTCACACTTCCGTAATTATTGGTCAAACTCACGCAAATATTTTTTTACGTTTCGACTTTATTTATCTGCTCGTTTCTTATATGCCTCGATATTTAAGTAACTGCACTGCAATATTTCTTTCACTTTTCAATTGGTTATGGCTCATACGGTTTGGATTACAATAATAAATGTGTGCTTAAGACAATTCTGTCTAAAACTAAAACTATATTACATTATTTACAATAAAGCTTTTGATAAAATACAAAAAATAATAATGAGCGATTAATACTAACGATATAATATTAACTTATTTGTTATGTAAATAATACATACTATGAAGAAGTAGTTTTCTTAATAAATATAAATATTTGTAGGTTATTTAAACCAAACGCAGTACACAAATTCACTTTCACTCAAAGAAAAAAAAACAAAAACTTATATAATTCAACATATTTACAATTTTTCTTCCTTGATTTGCTTTTTTAATTTGTCAATTTTGCGACGCACTTTTATGCAGCAGAATCCGATTCTGTTTTCATGCCACTAGACTTTAGTTCACGTTCTCTAAAGAAACCACGTTCTGTTTTGCATTCTCTTATGGTGACAGTCTCTAAATTTACGGTAACATCTGTGATCACCACTTTATCGGAGATATTACATTTATTTGGCAACCAGAAACGTGGTGGCAATGCCTTCGGCGAAAGGGGCGCCAAAGCACTTTGTCGCTGTTGTTGTTCAGTAACATGTCCGTTACGCTTGGGTGAGGCAGAGCCATCATCGCCCGTTCCCTTGTTATGTGATGCCGTATGATTGTTATCCGTTTGACTATCTGCTTGTGATGATGAATCATCATCGTCTGCATTCGAAGCTGCTGTGGCATTATAATGCTGATGCAAAGCTGCGTTCTTTTCTGCGGGTGTTGCTTGTTCTGGTCGTGATGCTGGTGTTTCTGGTGATAACGGTTCAGTTTCAGACTTAAGCGGCGTTGATATTGATGTAGCTGCGTCTAAACTGGTACTACCGCAATGTTGTTTAGGTGGCGGTGGTCCATCCGGTGAGGTTTTTATAGTGACACCTATTTTACCGGATTCCTTTAGTACCTCAGCTTTACGTTTAGTACCCATAGAAGTGACCTCCTTACGACTTAAGGGTTGATCTTCAGAACTGGATGAATTAGAATCAGCCTCGGGAATGAAATTTAAAGCGGAATTAGAAGCAACAGCTGCTGCAACAACAGCAGCCGACACTGATGCTGACGTCGAGGTATAAGTGTGGCGCTTATTACCACTGTTAGTATCACGCTGCCCATCTGTATGTGGCGAATGCGAGCGATGATGATGGTGATGGGAGTGCTCACGTTTCTTATCTTTATCCTTTTCTTTATCATGGTGGTGGTGGTGATGATGATGATTGTTATTGGATAATGCAGCGGATGAAGTAGATGCTTGATTTATATCTACATCATCGCCAGTGAAGGTATACTCATCCTCCTCGGATTCTGGTTCAGGATCATGCGTTTTTTCCTTACGCTTTCCTCCTCGTTTTGATGGTGTATTAGACGAACGGTTACTTTGTTCGTATATTTCAATAAGCCGACGATCAAGTATATTAACCTCTGGTTCCCAAGTATTATATCGCTGATTCCAACCTTTCCATTTTACGCGGTATTCCAAAACACCCTATTGAGGAGATATTTATAAATTATTATTGTAGCAACAAATTATTATACACAACAAACAGTTTTCTACTAATTATATTTTTAGAAGATACGTTAGAGGTATTTGAACTTTCATATA
This sequence comes from Bactrocera tryoni, assembly GCF_016617805.1. NCBI lineage: Eukaryota > Metazoa > Arthropoda > Insecta > Diptera > Tephritidae > Bactrocera > Bactrocera tryoni. The sequence goes on along the minus strand of NC_052503.1, from coordinate 18,617,442 downwards.
TGTATATAGAATAACATTGAGAAATTTTTTTAAAACGCTATCATTAGCAGGTGTGTGTACTTTATTGGATCTACATGGGATGCTTACAATTGTCTACAAAATGTTAAAAGTAAAAGTTAAATAACAGTTTTTGAATCTAAATAAGTATATTTTATAATACAAAATTACTATTTCTGTACTTCCAATTTTCCTTTTACGTTAGTAGAGCAAATATTTTCAAGGACTAATACAACAAACTCGTACGCAGTTCGTGACAGGTGGATCCCCTAGATATTTACCTAAATTTTGAAACATGACGTTATGAAATAAAACAAAATTATAGGAAAAAACATATGACTGGCGAAGGCATTCATCATGTACATCCATTTTAATGGCAGATGTTTTCATGACGGAATACACTAATATATAGCATTAATATTTTCAGTTAACTTGATTGTTTCATACCTTTCTAACGCGTTTTTGTATTATCCGCTCCGCCGCGTAAACGCGGTCATCCGAACTTCCCATGTTGTTATCCAGTTTAACGAATTTTAATGCTTCCGCACCGTATTTTTCATAAATAGAAACACCACTTGCAAAAAAGCGCGGCAAAAATGTGTAATATCGAACAGTACAATATAAAGATTTTAGTATTATTCTAATACATATATTATTAGAACTACTTTGTACACATTAACTATTCCAAAAGAACACAAGTATTTAATAATGTGCTTAAGTCGTTAACAAAATAGGTAACCGAGCGAAACAAATGTGCGCAAATTGTAGCAAAATATTTGCAAGAAACTATCTGTTAAAACCACGAAATATCTACTGTTGTAGGAAACATTCAAGCGCCAGCGCTTGAAAACACCGAATAAATAAAAAATGCGAAACGTCCTTCAGCAAATGTATCTGCTATTTCACTCTGACCAATACATTTGGCTCGTCAATATAGAAAAAGTACGCAAATCGCTACTCGTTCTACCCGATGCGACGACGGAATATGTATATTTTGAAAATACCTTTTATGTACAGATATAAATTGTCATATTATACTTTAAACACAGAGTTTTGTTTTATTCGACTTATTTATTGTTCACTGATATTTATTAATTAACAAGGCCGCAAAAAATGTTCATTACAACATTAAAAACCCGACACAAAAATTTCTACATGTTTTCACCACAAAAACGCGAGAATAATTGAATTCGTTATTTTGGTTCAACTCGTTACTATGCTGTTAATTGTTGTTTTCGTGAAACTCGTTTCTTAAATAATAGCGTTGCCAAGTATCCGCTTCAATATTCGCATTGCCAACAAGTTAGAAAATATTATGTTACAAATATTTTTTCTTAAAGTCAATTGTTAAAAATAAATCGTAGTAAATTGTTAAAAGTACTCTTGTTTCTATAATTTTAGACCAAACGTACACAATGAACAGTGAAGTTCAAAAGGCAATGCATTTTAATGATATAGGCTTCCCCGCATTAATTCGAAAAATTATATTAACTCCACTAATTTATAACAATTGTATTTGTATTTATGCTACTTGAATTTGCTACTGGATAAACTTTTCCCCATGTAGAATTATTACAAGCGGCAGTTGAGCGATACTATCACAAATACGTTAATCTACACTGAAATAACGGTAAATGTGGAGAGGGTGGTAGCGTAACGCACTTCGTATCCTATCGCCCTACGAGCTTTTACGCTTTTCTCTCTATTTTTCCGCGAATACTCTTTTCTATATGAAACGTCATTACTAACAGGCTTTTTGGCCAAATGTTTTCCTACGAAATGCCAGTACACTTTTGTGCGGTGGACGAAAAGTTTATAATCACGGCGTAACAACAAATAATGTAAACAACGTAAAGCGAAATTAAGTTTAACTACATACACACATATACATACATATATGTATGTACATATTTATGTACATATATAAAAAAAGTTTTCACGTGAATACACACACACATAGAAATGCACAATTATTAGAAACGTCAAAATACAAATCGCGCAAAACTGCCGGAAATCAATGTGAAAAAATCGAATGCGAAATGCTAAGGAATATAACTAAAATGCAGGATACATGCAGATACTGGTGATGTTATCAGTGATTTCGAGGAATTCGTTCAAGATATGGGTTGACTTACATATACTAATAATAAGTACTTGTATGTATGTGGGTCGTGAACTTGCAAAGGACGTACACATCGGTATTACACGGCGCGTGGGAGGAACAGTATACAAAGGCCGCAAAAACTGGAGCAGCAGTAGAAAAATATGTATGATTGGGTGTATATCAAAGTGACTTTTAGTTGTTGCAAGTGCAACGACAATGGAAGTATTGTAATTGCAATTACGTTGTGACGTCTTAGACACAAAAAGTCGCCATTGGCTGAAGTTGGGGTTAACTATAAGAAGCTCATACCACTGCGTGTGTGAAGTTAAAACCATTTGGTACGTATACTATGTACTACCAAAGATTAATCACGTGAGGATAAAAAACATTAAGTACATAATCCTCCCAATTTGACTGTGATAAAATGAAAAAGGGAAATGCGTAAGAAATTAAATTGATATAGAAACCTGGAAACTGTGTTGACGGAAGAAAAATGTTAAAAATTGAAAATCTAATATACAAATAACTAAGAATATTATAAATGCATAGCCAATATATCATAGCTTTACAATTCAATTATAATCAGATAGAACGCTATTTATGTATATCCAAATGGAGCGGACAAGTTGTGATAGACCGTGTGGGTGGCAATTGCGCTGAGCAAGGAATGGAGTGAGAAATAAATCATGTACTGAAAATCTCTGTCGTCACATGCTTATATCCATAAGTTGAAAGCTTTAGCAAAGAGGAGTAGATAAAAAGAAGCATGTAACTACATTTTCCCTAGTAGTTATCACAGTGCTTTAGATGTAAACAAAACACCAATTTATTACTAAGTACATTTTTTAAATAACAATAAAACCAATAATTTAATTAATTTTTATATTTAATAAATTTAATATAAGTATTAGCTTAAAGTTCTTTGAAATACTTGTTATGCCGCAATCCGTATCCTAACATGCAACAACAAATATAAAATATGAAGATAATCATGTGACTGGTGTTTTTACTACGAAAACGTCGAATAACAAAACAACAGACTGCAAAATAAACAACAAGCATAAATACATACATACATATGTAACTTTATAGGTACACCGTGTTTAATTATTGAAAAATCAAATCGCACTGTAATAATTAATTAATCAACAATTAACCGACGACTTTACTTTGCAGTAATTTATGTAGCATATGTAAGTTATGTATTAAAACAAAATACATCGGCATCAATGAAAATGCAAATAGAAATTGCTTTAAAAATCAGACAGTAGGTGAATAATGGAAAATATCTCTACAAATTGTTAAATTATGGACCTGGGTGTGTAAAATCGATTTCCAAAAATTTGTTAAAAAATAAACTCAAAAACAAAAAAATTATAATAACAACAAGTATAAAAGACAGCAAAAAATAAAGCACAAATTGTAATTACAATAACATAATTACAAAAAAGAAGAATTTATATACATACAAACATTGTCTTTAATACGCAGTTAATATAAAATATTAGGGAATTTAATGTGTAGTTTGAAAATATTAAATAAATACGCGAAAATAGTAGAAATATAAACAAAAATCATATACATGCATATATAGTGTTGTGCATACGAAATATACAAACTTGTTGAAAATATAGAAAATTATATACCAGTATAGGCATAAGTGTGTGTGACAACGATTTATGAATTTACACCTATGAATACATATACGATAATTATATATGCTACGTTAACCAGTTAAAAAAATAATGTAATCGTATGAGAAAAAACGCGAATGGCCACATATTTAAATAAATAATAGTATCGATTGTCACTATAACTTCGAAAAATTAAATAGCACCATATAAAATTTAATGTTAAATAGCAACAACGTAACTCGTGCAAATAAAAACAAACATACTCACATACAAAATTACATTTAAAAACTTCAGTTATTAAAAACAATAAAAAGATAAACATTGCCAAACCACCGCCACTACTCCGATATTGCTCAGAGTCGGACAGGAAAGACATATGGACAATCAAACTCTAAATGCAGAAACGTCATAACCTAACATATGGTCATACCGAATAAATTTACCACATGACGTGCTGCAAAGGCTCCCCAAAGCATACCCTTAGCTACTAAAATAATTTGTCAAGTAAACCCACGTAAACACCAATACTTGGAAAACAAACTCTTTTGCAACAAAACAAAAAAATCGTGAAAAGTGTATAAACAAAACTGAATTGTTTCGTTGTTCGGTAAAAAATTGGATGTGGGCGAGAGAAAAACGAAAGCGGCCACTGATAGCAATTGTGATTTTAATAAAACAGTGATAACTGTAAAAACACCAACCCCATTTTTGTACAACTAACTGTTAACCAACAGATGAGCGACTGTTATTATATAAACTACATTTCAGTCAACGTATTTGGAAATTGAAAGCACGCGAAAACTGAACTTTACAAAAGCTTTAAAACTCCCATTAGCTTTTATTTAACTAAGCATTTGCTACAGCACTTTCAAAACTGTGCATAAAAAGCTAATTGTATTGTTGTTACGAAAAAAAACCTGTTGCTCAAATTATAACTAGAAATTACCGTTGAGTATTAAATAGTATCCCACCAACACCCGTTAAAACAAGTCGTATAAGTAACTAGTTAATGTGAAACACCAAAAATATTAAAGCAAAAAATAATTTAAATAAGTAATATTCGTGTAATGCCTAACCCCAACACTGCTTCCCAAGAAACATCCTTTCACTACTACTACTTCGCTTTATATTTCGCGCACTACAAGGACTCGCTTGTTATAAATCGCGTGTGTGCCTAGTGTGTTAATTGAAAATGTCCCATATACCCGACGATGCCAGCAGTATGAGTGACGACGTTTTCGAAGATCCCGAGACCACGCAACGCCGCCTAGAGGAGACGGCACGCTATCGCGCCAACTATGCAACCAGCGGCAGCGGTTTTGGTGGCGGTGGCAGTAGCGGTATCGGTTCCAGTCTCGGCGGCAGCAGCAGCAATGCTTACAGCACCGGCTATCCGGGTTATCGTCCACCGGTTAAGGCATTGCAAATGTATGCTCTTGAAGACGCTGTCTTTCATGGTGATGGTGAGGACGATGAATACGAAGATGGTTGGCGTTCCTATCGTTACGATGAAGTTGGCATGTACTGTCAACCGCCGCAGCCTCCGTTCGATGACACGGTCAATCATAAGGTAATTTTTTCGAGTGAAACCACTTTTTATTAATAAATCGTACTGTTTATGTGTTATTATTCAAGAAGTGAAATCGTCTAATATTTTTTATTTCATATTTTTTAGACAATATTGCTTGGCGATTCCGGTGTTGGTAAAACATCATTCCTGGTAAAGTACAATACGGGCGAGTTTCGTTTAGGTTCCTTTTCTGCCACAGTCGGCATCGCTTTAACGGTAAATAATAACATTTATTAACCATTGTTAGTTGCATACTTTTGTAACCGAGTGGTAAAAGCACAACAGATAAGGTACCATTATTTTGGGATACCGTGATACACTTGTGCCATATGATCAAATATTACCCAGACTGGCAAAAACAAAAAAAAAAGATTTTCACGTTTCTTAAAAGAAATATTTATTATCGCCTTCAAAATATGCTCTTGAGCTCATACACACTTATGCTTAATCCTATTTTCCATACAATTGTTATAAGCCTCGGCTGGGATGACCTTCAGTGCCTTCAGCAAATTTTTTAAACGCCATTTGCTAGATTATTGAATTCTTTCGGCTTCATGTTCATAAATATTCGTCTCGCCCTAGTAATGATGCGTTTGAAGATGGTCTTGCGACCTCTCTTCGACGCCGTTTTGGCAAAAGATTCGGGTCTTTGGCACGAGTCTAGCATTGAGGCGCATTATACCCAAAACTTTAACCAAAATGTATAGAGTCGCTTCATTAATAATTTTGAGATCCTCTGCTATCGCTCTGATTTTCAAGCACTTTTTCTTTAACTTTTTTGATATTACTCTCAGGAGTACTCCTAAGTACCATGCGACAAGCTTTCGTTGACTTCATAACCTTCACTAAATACTTGGGGTCTTGATAAAGTACACTCCCCAAAACACTTCTGCGTCATTTTCAATGATTTTGTAGCCGTGATTCTCTTGGACACACAAAATTTCAAGCAAACTCCTTGTTCGTTTTTTTGTTTTCTATCGTGAAAACCGCTAGACAAACCTTTCTAACTATTGACATATGAAGATCACACTTCATCTGTACATATAAAAAGGTTATGCCAAGCTAGGAAGAATTCTTTTATCGACTCGATTTCACCCGCAGCTAACCACGACCAGTGAGGATTATATTTGATCAGAGACATTACTTTAGTTAAACTACTTAATTGTTTATGCTTCTGCTGGCAAGGCGGAACAAAAAGAGCTTTAAAAAATAAAAATATTTGTTTACAAAACCAATTATCTGTAATATCCGGTACAGATCTGTCAGCAACATAGAAAATTAATTGAATTAAATCTTCTTTTCCGGATCGGTTACACAAGCAAGCAACTAATAAGCATATGTAATAGTTTGTTTTCTGTATTAAACACTGCTGGAGACATTCACCACTAAGCTTTAAAAAAGCTTTTATCTACCCTAATATTTTAACTAAACCTAAAACTCACAATTAACCTTATGAAATCAACTTCAAATACTTAACAAAAATATATTTTTGTTATTATAATTATTTAACAAAACAATAGAAGTTAAATACAATATATCAATGTGGGGATTCAATAGCAACAAAAATTTTTATAACATACTCAGTACAAAAATTAATTTTTCAAAAAGGCTGCGTCAATATTAAAGTAGTTTAATTATGTATAATTTGATCATCCTTATTTAGAGCATCTGCTGCCAGTAACTCCAATTTTTAGACCTTCGCTTATGCTAACTACATTTACAATTTTAAATTAGTTATTTTAGCGTGGTACCGCGATTGATACATACTAATAGAAACATCTATACAACCCTGTCCCGTGCATGTTTGCAAGCACTTGCCAGCCACTTCATCGCGCATCACTCATACGCCCTGGCATACACTAAGTAATGTAAGCATGTATGGGACTGTCCTGCATGAGGTCAGCCGTTTCAGATATTGGCTTCTGACAATTTATATGAATAAACCAATTATAACGGAGTTTTTGTGTAGTGAATACACTTTGTTATAACCTTCTAAATTTGGTTGACAGATTTAAACTTTTAATGGTATTTATTAAAACCATTGTGTACCTTGTCGATTATTAGAATCAATTTAGAAGATAATTTATACTTGCAACATAATAAGTATTATTGGGAAAAAATAAAATCAGTAATGATAAAGTGAGTTACCTCGCTATGGTGGAGTTGTAGTAGTAATAAAGAGGCTAAGTAAATATGTAGGCAGAAAGGTGAGACATAGGAAGGCTAAAGAAGCCTACCAATTTCTGATGATAACCATATTCCAGTGAGTGTTTTCTGCATCGACCGTAACAAATGTTAGGCAGAAGGGGCTAAGTTTGAGCTATAAGGCAGGTGAGGCAAAACCTCACTACCGCTGTTTTCTAAATAGGTTTTAGCTTGCCACATGAGGCCGAATTATTGCCTCGTATTTAGTCGCAAATTTTAGGCGGCGATCGCACGTTTCAATTTCATGAGCAGTTGTTGGTAAAATTCCCCATTATTGGTTTCATCTGGTTTTAGCAGCTCATAATACGGCTCGTACTTCTGATTCCACCAGACATAGTATTACCTTGGCGACATGGATATTCGGCATTGATTTGGCTGGTTGGCCAGCTTTCACATGATTTTTTGCTATTAAATTTGTGGTAATTTAACCATTTTTTGGCAATAATCACAATCCGTATTCTTTTTATAGCGCTCTATTATGCAAAATCTTCGTCAACCTATCTTGGCAACAATTCTATGCTACCCAATTGCGTTGCTTTTGACTGCTTTCTCCTCCTTTTCAATTTTCATAATTAGTAATGAAATAAAAATCAAACTTGTTTACCATGAACTTTCCCCAAAAATGACTACCGGCTGAGGCATTCTTCGATTTAAGTTATTACTTTAATTTAATTAGAAGATATTTCCGCAAAACCACTTTTTCAAGTGCAAAGTTCGATATATTTGAGCGAAAAAAATCATTGTTGTTTACGCTTCCAATGAATGACATATACTAAAAAGGACGCACAGGGATAATACTGCGGAATTCTATTTCATATAAAACATTCAAATCATAGTCCATATTCTGACAACAATCCGACAATCGATGTTATCGATGTCTTTTTGAGCACAACTGCAAACAATTTTGACAGCTGAAATCCACCAGAAAAAATGTCCGCCTCCAAATTATAATTTAATCTGCGGAAACATTGATGAGGACAAAAAACGACTATAAGCACATATTAATGCGAATTCTTTTGAATGTATAAAGATTTAAATCACACATACTAGTTTTATATCACATACTTAGATATGCTTATAAGAACCACGAAAATCCACAGTTGTATACAAAACAACATGTTGAAGATAACTTAGACGCTTATCAACATGTTGCGCACCAGTTAGACAACATGACAACACAGCGGCATGTTGGCTACCGCCTGCTGCTACCACGATTAATGGCTTCAATGCAGCCATACAGCATGCGCTGATTTCAGTTTTCTGCGCATTTCCTGCCCATTCGGTCCACTCCGTCTAGACAGACGCCAACGCTATACTTGTACACTTGTGTGAAATACAGTGAGTCTTGCACACGGAAATTAATTGTTGACCACCTTGGGGGCCACAAAGTGTAAGTGCGTGTGTGCAAAAGGCATAGTATGCAGGCATACATGCACACATTCATACATAGTTAAGTATATGTGTGTAAACAGCGATGTTAGCGCTTGAGGAAGATACCGTTATTCGTGTGTTCATGTACTCGGTCATGCCTACAAGCACGGACAATTTCTTCTAAGCGTACTTCATAACTGGCACAGTGCGCCAATTTTTCACCTGCTGCTGCATTATTACTACAACAATACCAACAACACGCATACGAGGCCATAGCACCCACTACAATTGTAACGACGCAACTCCACTGCTGCTGCGACGACAGTCGCCATTGACATTGAATTTCGTTTCAGTTAATTTAAACGCCTGCTGCATTCCGCTGTGCTCGGTCACTGCTGTCGTACAGCGCCTCGTGAGTGAATGTGTGAAACAGTGCAAAAATTGTTGTTAATTCAAATGAAACATTTTTAAGATACTGTGATTTAATTAAATTTGATATTTATTTCAAAAGTGCTCAGAAATTAATTAAACTACTAATTTTTGTTTTGTTCACGCTTGAAAAAGGTAATAGCTGTGCATATTTAAATCATGGAACTAGATGTTGGTTGAAGAAATAGAAAAATTAACATCAAAACATAGGCACATTCGCACAAATGGATCGTAAAACAAGTATTATTTGTGAAGTGTGACAGTTTTCGCGCTCAAATATTTGCTGTAATTATACATAAATATTTGAAAAAGTTAAATTTGAGCTAAAAACGTGCTTCATACATTCAGAAGACTAATGCGCATTTCTCCCGCTATCTTCGCAAAGTATCCATAGAAATGTAGATGACTGTATATTTAGCTATTTCAATACAAAACCGTATACTTTTAACTCATATTTATGGATGTGAATTGGCGCTTAAAATTTTTCTAGTCGCTTAGCCTAGCTTTCCTCCTTTTTGTGGCTGTGGCACACCAATTTATGTGTTTTTTACAAATGTACGGTGCTACAAGGCTAAGTAACTTTCGCTGCCGTTTTCTTTTTAATAATTTTACTTGAGTTAATATTGCCAATGGAGACAACATGTTGATTATGGTAAGCAGTAATTAACAGAACTTCTACAAAGGATGCACTATGGCAACATAATTGTATAAAAGTGAATAGAAAAATTCTCACGGCACTCAGTCTCTTTCTATGTTTTGCTGTGTTAATTAATCTTAATTTTAACTCAGCAATTTGAAGATAGCACAAGAAAAAATTTTAACGAAAGCTATAATATCCTTCACAGCTGCATTTCATATAGCATAAAAGGGTAGAAAATACCTTTATCTTGATTTTAATTGGTCAGTTTTAATAGCAGCTATATGCTATAGTGGTTAGGTCAATATACTCGGAGACTGTAGCGCCATCTTAAAATATAATCTCGGCAAATTTCATAAAAATATCTTGTAAAATAAAAAGTTGTCCATAAAAGGGCGCTATTTTGATCGGTCAGCTTATATAGTAGCTATATGGTATAGACGTCCGATCTAAACCATTTGTTCGGAAATTTTAGCGCTGCCTTGCATAATAATCTGTTAAAATTTTCGAGAGAATATATTTTGAAATAAAAATGTTTTCCATACAAGAATTTTATTTTGTTCGATCAGTTTGTATGATAACTTTGCCCTTTCCAAACTCTCTTTTTCAAAAGATTTATATCTCAAAAAGCAAGGGACTAGTACAGGTATCTCAAAAATACAGGGAAATGTTCGAGTATATTCCGGAAAACTTACCAAGTGAAATTTGTAATTGTCTCTCAGTTAATCTCTCCGGTCACTTATAAATAAGAAGTTTTTGGAATCTTGAATAAAGCTTTTCCGATTAACATATTCTCTTCACTAACAATCTAAAATTTGTTTCCTATTAGAACAAGTAATACTGTTTTATTCTTAATACTTTCGTTATTAGGCTTTAAAATGTCCCACTACACCTATAATTAGAGGTTCAATTTTACCTGTTGATATACTACATACATACATAGATAAATTTCTTGGATTAATACAAAAAGTTATTTTGTAAAATATAAAACTGTTCGAACGGAACTCAAAGAGTGAGCAAAAAAATTTCCTTTCTACCCTTGTATCTTAGGGGGTTACATGAGTTTCCTCGGGTAAAAAACAGCATTTTTTCAACAGTTTCTTTCTCTTATAAAAAATTAAATATTTTATTAGAATTTTTTATTGTTACAAACATACACCATTGGCAAAGAAATTCTGAAATTTTTGGAAAAAAAATATTTTAAACTCGGTCATTGCGACACCAATTCCGGTGAAAAAAATCCGTGTTTTCGTTAAAAACTTAACTTAGAACTTGAACGAAGGAAAAAACAGAAATTTGAATTTTTGGCAGACATTTTTAAAAAAAATTTAAATTTCAGTGAAAATATCGCGACATTTTTTTCCAAATAGTTGTAATCGAAAAAAAAAATCCTTCATCCAAGTCTTTAAGAATTTTATCCCCAAGACCTGTGTAAAATTAAATGAAGATCGGTTAAATAGTTCTTGAGAAATCCGACTTCAAAAACACAGTTTCGAGAAAAACGCGTTTAAAGAGGGTGCAGCTAGCCTCGAAGCACAAGTTCTCAAGACTATATCTCCAAAACTATTACTCAGAACAACTTGAAAATTTAGGACAATATTCTAGAGCTGTTGTAGAATTTAATAAGAAAATAAAAAAATACGATTTTTTAAACCCCAAAACCCATGTAACCTCTTAACAGATAAATTCCCTTTGGAAAAGGAACTCAAAATGTCATGACATCTTGCATAGCATGTTATGTAAAGATTTACACACTGTTTAACCACCAGCGACTGCACTTTCGACCTGAGTAACGTCAGTTTTTCGCGTTAATTCCAATTAGCACCATTCAATAGCTCTATAGATTTGATAAAATTTTCAGTATTTTTCCATCTTAATTTTTCAATTTCTTTTAATTTGAAATGTTATTATCGCGAAGACTTGTCAAAAGAGTAGTAAATGAACTTTTGACAATATTTCTCTCAGTACAAATTAAATTTACTGGTCACAGCGATCTATTTTCATTGTCTGCGCTTTCAGAATCGTTTCTCCTCCAACAGTTTCTTAAAAACTACTATAAGTTTTCTGTAGCTACTATATAAAATGTGATCAAATTTGACCCGGATTTTTACGTATTTTAATACAAAACTAGTAAAGATCGCCTTCAAAATACCCCCATGAGCCAATACAAGCATGCCAACACTTAATCCAGTTTATCCTATACTTGTTATAATCTTCGATTGGCTTGGCCTTCAGTGCCTTTAGCTAATTTTATAAATTGTATGTGTTCAAAGCAGCGGGTAAAAGAAACCACGAAGGTAAGAAATGTTACCTTGTAAAATTGGAATTCTCAAACTGCCCTCGTATTAAAATTGGGGTAAAGTTGGTAATTAACAGCGCACAATCGTTGTCCTATTTTCTGCTGCTATGTATATACATACATACATACATAGCTATAGAAAATATATTATCTGCCTTTGTAGGGTTTTATTTTACATCATCAAAAGTGATTAAAATTTGACCATTATGACTTGGTTTTTTTTTTCAACCATCAACTTGTGTGAAGGTCAAAGTAAACTTTTGAAATTAAAAGAGCAAGGACAAAATGTGGAATTAGGCTGGTTTAAATTTTTTCATTGGAGTAAATGAAGACAAATAAATTATTTCATATACAGAAAGACTTACATAGATAATTGTGTTTGCATATAATTATACCCCGAACAGGGCATATTAAGTTTGCCCCGAAACTAGTAACACCCAGAAGGAAACTTTAAATACTTGTATAGTACATATAATGTATACAAATGAGCAGCGTGACGAGCTGAATCGATGTCCGTATGTCTGTCAGTCCAGACGAATTCGAATTTATATATACGGGCATTAGTTCCTCAGTTTTTGAGATATCATTCTGAAATTTTGCACTCGTCCTTTTCTTCCCAAAAAGCTATTCATTTGTCGTTAACGTCGATATCGGACCTCTATAGCATATGTATATGTAACTGTCATACAAACTAAACGATCAAAGTAAAGTCCTTGTATGGGAAACTTTTTATTTGAGAATATATATTATCTTTACGAAACTTGCCACATATTATTATCCAAGACAACGTGATAATCTTCCCACAAATTGTTTAGATCGGACAACTATAGCATATGACTGCCATACAAACTGTACAATAAAGATCAAATTCTTGTATGGAAAAGTTTTTTATTTGATAAGATATCTTCACGAAATTTGGTACAAATTATTTTCCAAGTCAATGCTACAATTTCCGAATATACTGTTCTGATCGAAGCACTATAGCACATTAATGCCATATAAACTAACCGATTCAAATAAGGCTAAAGATATTATGATACCCAATAATGCTATTCGAATTGCAGCTATGTATGATGGGTATTACAGCTTCGCTACAGCCGCAGTTAACGCTTTTTCTTGTGTTTCATGTGAAATATTTACTTTCATATAAAAACTTATCCGCCAAACATACATATTATCATATTTATGCCATACTCGTTATTGTGAAAACTATTTATAATTACGTAGTGCAGTAAAAAATATGTACATACATATGTATGTACGTACTCGTATGTGCATGCTTCAATTCACCTGAGCACATGAATTATTTGCGTACTGTCGAAGGCCGCTGAAATGTGATGCCGCAAAAATCGATAATATACACAACTTATTAATATGTACTCGACTTCATGCTGCACGGGAGTAATGAAAAAGTACAGATAAGGAAATGGGGTGAGGGCAGACGGCAAGAGAGAGAGTTGTGGTTATTGGTTACCACAGTAAATTTGAATATTATCAGAGTCAAAGCGTTTGGGGGTGACTCCCACATAAATACACACATATAAATATATGTATGTATATATTTACTTGCTTGCAGAGGCGCCCCCACAAGTACACAAAATGTTGAAAAGGCACAAAAGTCGTGGAAAAACTTATTGAAAATTTAAAATTACATTTAAGCAAACGCATGTACGCATTTAGCTATAAATAAAATATGACAATGGCATAATAGGATGTGTACCAAATCTCAACAGTTGTGAACTGTACCCTTACTGCCAGTAGCGCTGTTGAAAATATTGAAATATATAAATTGCAAACGTTTGCCTTAAGGGTGGCTTCTAGTTTGCCTTTGCTTACGCATCTATAGACACGTGAAGAAGACGTTAGCAACTCCGATTATTATTTATTTGCCTTTTTTTTGAAACAGGCTTCGTTGGGCTTAGGTGATGAGTATGAAGAAATTGTACGCTCAAGCGGAAAAGCTTTCAAAGCATTTTTTCTGGAAAGTGGATAGATTTATTTGTTATCTGGCCTAAATAATCGGTCAAAGAGTGCTGAGATACACATATACGCTTATGAAGCTACATACTACATACTTGTCGACAAAGCTATTATCCTTGTATAAGTATTAAGAAATATGCAATAGATTGTTGTTATTGTAAGTACAGTTGATGTATAATTTTTGAGTATTATATACCATATTATGTATATAACAAATATTCTTATGTGACACGGCTAAGCTGAACAAGTAAGAAAGGGCTAAGTGCGGATGCAACCGCGGAAGTAAAACGCCAACCAGAGGACCGGAATATAAGCAGTTTTATATATACATATACTTTATATAAATCATACACTGACCGACAAATTCGACATAAGATTTGTTAGAAAAACGAAAATCATTAAACGTAGTTGGGGTACTATCGACCCGATATTATCTAGTTATTAACTATAATCATGCCACATACTAAAAAATGTTCCCTGGGTTTCATTAAGGTACCTCACATACAATCACCAATCATATGAAGCAAAACAAGTCGGATGTTCGAAAATCCTGCTAATAGTTATTTGGGGCTAGGTCAAGAAATTGTATTTATTTTAGACACAAAGATATACCGTTATGAGTAAAACAGTTCTGCAATTTTCATTGAGATAACTCAAATATTTGCCAATATATCCAGCATAAAGTCACCTTGAGGACGAAAATCTTTATATTCGATATTGACTTGGAGTATTGACCCGATTCAACCGTTTTTGATACATAATGTCACTAATGTCTCTCTGAATTTCAATTGTATATCACATACATTGGCCGATATTTTCGGCCAAAAGTCAACTAAAGATACTGGGGCCCACATATTCAAAACCTAGGGGCTTGAACAGTTTTGGTTGGATTTGGACAACTTTTGGTAATGACTTGATAATGTGCACCAGAAAGGAAAGATTCAAACGGACTTAAAATTGGGTTGTATGGAAAGTAGGAGTGGTTGTGGTCCCATTTACCCACTATGACATAGGAATATGAGCAGAATGCCACGTACTAAATTTAGTCGAAATCGGTCGGTCAGATCCCAAGACATGTGATGCGTGATGCCGCGCCCATCGTCAATTCTTGCTCCCATAAAGCCCTCTCATACCATCTCAGAGGTAAAATTTAATGTAATTTAATGGCGTAATTAATGATTGATTTATTGCGCTTTTAGTAGTTTTTAACCGTACCGTTATATGAGGAGTGAGCGGGGCTATCTTCCGATTTCATCCGCTTTTATACTCTCGGTAGGGGTTCTTATGATATTTCCGCTCATCAAATTTGGTTGTTGTAGCTTTAGTAGTTTCGGAGGTCTGCACATTAAACTTATTATAGGGCGGGGCTAAGCTCCTAGCTACTGCAATCCTCTGTGCTAGTTATGGCACTTTATAGGTTTTCGGTTAATGGCGTTTTGTGGGCGTGCCAGTGGTCCGATTACTCCCGTCTACGTACTCGAAATTTTTTTTTGCACTAAGGAACGCGTGTACCGATTTTTATCAAGATATTTCAATTTTTACCGAAATTACAGCTTGCACGGACAGACGGACGGACAGACAGAAATCCACCCAGATTTCAAATTTTCCGTCATCCTGATCATTTATATATACATAACCCTATATTTATCTCGCTTAGTTTTAGGTGATACATAAACAAAACTATTATACTCTGTAAGAACAAGTTGCAAGAGTATAAAAACTAAACTTTGGCGGCACCGGAGCTATAATACCCTTCATAGAGTCGTATAAAAAGTGTCGCAGCTATGTGCTATGATATACTAATATGATTAGAGATTGTGGCGGTGCCTTCGACAATAATCAATGCCGAATATCGTGCAGATATTTTTTTCAAATAAAAAAGCCTCTCATACAAGAAGATTTCGGTCAGCAGTTGTCAGTTTGTAAGGCAGTGTCCTCAAAATTACTTATCATTAAAAAATCATCCCTACAAACATTTCAAGTTTTTTTTTCTAATAACTGAAAAAACAAACTTTTATTTGCATTCTTTTAATTTGTAAGAAATAAATTGAACTCTAATTATTAAAACTTCTGGCATAATTATCTCCTCTCACTCTGATTATCGCAGTAAGAGTCCATATTTCATGCAATATACGCTACTGTATGATTTGCTTAAGGCAATTAAAACTTAATTAATGTTCCTAACCTGCAGACAAACAAACTTTCAAAACAAACAACCGCATGAATATACATATGTATATACTTATCTATGTATGTATTCTGTAATATAATAGTAATTATTACGTACGAGTACTTGCTAGAAACGAGAGAGAATAGAGGCAGCAGCATCATAAAGTACGAGTATATAACAGTAAGACTTGTTAAATTGAAGAAAATTGCAGGATTACCAAGTTTAATTGTATTCAAGGGAAGAGTAAGCCTTGTGAGATAATCGTCTTCCATTTCCGCTCAGGCTCTATATTATCCATTATATCTACATACATATAATAATTAGCATTGTCTTTTAACTGATATGAGGGCTAGTGCAAGCAACCAGTATCCGCTTTATGGACATTGCGCGTATAGCGGCTCCACAACGAAATTCTGAAGAAATGTTTAATTTAGCTCTGATTAATTAAAAAATCAACTTTTATCGGCAATAACGAAAAATTGGTGAACTTCGGCAGGGTTCGATATCAATGAATTTTTTAAATATTAGTCATTGTTGTCGCTTTGATGATGTCCGAATTGATGCCGAACTCTTGCATATTATACTTAAATTCTTTTTTGTAACTTCAATGTGAGTGTCCAAGCGAGTGCTTTTTCAGTGTAGTATACATATATCAACAGCTATATTATTGATAACAAGTAAAAAAGCAACTCGCAAGAAGCAAACTCATGGATCAGAATACAAGCAATTTTTTATGTGCTATATATAAGTTATAATTATACTGGCTGACATATTCTACATAAGACGGCTGGAAACAAATACCTTCGAAAATTTCACTTTATCACACTCGAAACAAATATGAACTAACACAATGGAAGACAAATCTTTTTTCATCGGCTCCATGCATTACGATGCTGTAATGAGGTTAAAGGATCGTCTCAGTGTTATTTTTTTTTAGTGTTGAAATTAACTAATCGGCCTAGTTTTTTTTATAAATAAATACATTGATGACGAATACAAAATGATTTTTTATGTTTGTTTATCGAGTGTATAATAGTTAAATAAATTGTTGAAATGACAGGTAAAAAAAGGTCCTGTACGATGTCAACGATTTCGGTCGCAATTTTGGTCTAAAACGAGAATTTCAAAAAGATTATTAATCTGTAGGAAAGTCGCTATGGAGAGATTTTTTAATTTGACAAAATGGCGACCGTCGCGACGGTTTGAACAAAAAGTATCGAATTTGACTATATCTTACGACAGTTTTTCGTAGAAAAAATAGGAAGATTAAAAAAAAGCTTCCATAGCGTGATAGAGAATGACGTTAATATGTTTTCTCCAAATTGGAACTAGTTATCTTTAAAACTCTTCCTTTGAAAGTGGAAACCGGTTTGAAAAACACCATTCTGAGAAAAACGCGTTTAAAGATTGGGGTCGCTACGTTCCCCACTCTGTTCACTTTCTACAAGAAACGCTGTAGCGACCGTAATAATTTTAATTTCGATTTCAATATTTGAAAGAATATTTATTACAGTTTATACTATCCAATAATGCACAACACAAAATCGATTTTTCGAAAATTTCACACTGAGACGATCCCTTAAGTTTCCGCTCCTCAAAGGATGAACTAATAGATAAAGATACTCATGATAAAATACTTACGAGGGATTTTCTTCAGATTATACCTCTTCTGATACCAACATTTTATGAATATTTACCTACAATACAAAATTATGCGTATAAAAATAGCGTGAGTTTTGCTGAAATTATTAATAAATCGCCGCTAAATCAGCCGTTTCTCTCACTGTAGAGCATATCAGCCATTTATTCAGATTTCTTTTTTTTTACTTATGGTTTGTAAAACTTCTTGGTTCGTACCTACTCATCACAAAAACTTGTTTGACGTTGGTCGAAACACTTCTAACGCTCACATTATGACGGTCGCTCTACTTTTTATCTTAAATTAAAAGTTCTGCAAATATTAGTTGAAAAATTGATAAACATGTGTTTTATGATAATGTTTTTATATCAAAAATGCAAAAGAAGGGTTCACATTTTAATTTGTAGTCGCCATACAAAGGAAGCAGCAACGATCTGAGCTCTTATATCGAATGAATTCAATAACTACATTAGTCATATTTAAAACTCATTTCACAGTAGTTTCTGTAACTTCATGAAATCAGCTGTTATTATTAAACGGATCGCAAACTGTTTACCGGTGTTGTTTTTTAGTTTTGAACTCAAATCGGCAATGTGAAACTAAGCCTAAACAATATCAATGTCAAACAAAAAGTTAAGAAATATAAATGTAAACAAACAACAAATTTTTCCAATCAAATATTTCAATTATGACACACATACGCTGGTGCGCTCGCCAATTTTTGAATATTCAATGCACTCGCGTCGCATGGCCAACGCTCGCACACACGCTCGTGAGCGCTATCGCCACCACTATCAGCACCCTCGACCGGATTAGCATAACAGCTGGTGGTGGGAGCTACGACAATGACAAAGCGACGGTGCCACAAGTTAGTTGCTCAGCGAACGCCGATATAATAAGACGTGTATGTGACAATACGCTCGCTCAACGCACAACTAACCGAAATAGAGCGTGCAAAGAGATAGTTTCATACGATTTAAGTGAGATAATACGAAACAAAAAGAAAGCGCACAGCGACATTGCCATAAACAAGAGCATTTGCCAGCGGCCAGAAGGTATGTCAACGGCAACAACAAACGGACAAAAGACAACAAAGGTGAAATCAATGAAATCAGCGCGTATTGTAATTATTGGCGCCGGCTCTGCAGGTATAGCTGCAGCCGCAAGGCTCCTACAGTCGGGATTCGAAAATGTTCTGCTGCTCGAGGCTGAAAATCGTTATGGCGGACGCGTACACACAATACCCTTTGCGGATAACGTAGTCGACTTGGGGGCACAATGGTGTCACGGTGAAAAAGGTAATGTTATTTATGAGACGGTGTGCAATTTGGATATGCTGCAGCCAACAGGTGACATATACGATGACTACAAATGCGTGCGCTCCAACAAGGAGGTGCTTTCCGAAACAGTGGCAAATACGCTCAAGTCAATCGCCTTTAATTTGATACCCGAACGTCAGGAGGGCTTGAAGGGTTACGAAGGCTCTTTAGGCACATATCTCACAGAGGCCTTTTGGCGCGATTTGCAACAGTCGCCGGAAATTGATAAGACTGTGGCGCGTGAGTTCTTCGAAAACTACAAGAAATTCGAAAGTTCAATTGAAGCATCAGATCACCTTTTCGAAGTTTCCGGCCAAGGTCATCTCGAATATTGGGTATGTGAAGGCGATCTACTGCTAAACTGGAAAGATAAAGGCTTTCGCAGTTTTCTGCGTCTATTAATGCAAGCGAAGAAGGATGAAACAGCAAAAGACGATATGGGTTTGCTAAACAAGCGCATACAATTTAATGCGCGCGTGCAAAATATTGAATGGCGAACAAAAAGCGGTGACGTGCTCATACGTCTTTGGAACGGTGAATTAATCGAGACGGATCATGTCATCTGCACCGTATCTTTGGGCGTGCTCAAAGAAAACCACAAAGAAATGTTTTCACCTGCACTACCGCTTGCCAAATGCCGCGCCATTGACGGTCTCAAATTGGGTACAGTCGACAAGTTTTTCCTGGAATTCACTGAACCTTTCGCACCAGTTGATTGGTCGGGCTTTTGTTTTCTTTGGCGCGACGATGACTTGGCGGAATTGCGTAACTCTGAGTACTTTTGGTTGGAGAGCGTGTTCGGCTTTTATCGTGTCTCCTGCCAACCACGCATACTACAAGGTTGGATTATTGGACCACATGCGCGTCACATGGAAACTCTCCCCGAAGCTGAGGTCCTTAAAGCATTGCTTTGGCTCTTCAAGAAATTCTTCACATTTGAGGTACCATCGCCATTGAGATTTCTACGCACACGCTGGTACACGAATCCCAATTTCCGCGGTAGTTATACATTCCGTTCTGTGTATGCCGACGAGTTGCGCGCAGGTGGTTGGGATTTAGCCGCACCGCTTACCGCTGACAGCGACGGTAAACCGTTGTTACAATTCGCTGGCGAAGCGACGCATACACATTTCTATTCGACGGTGCATGGCGCAGTGGAGAGTGGTTGGCGGGAAGCGCAGCGCTTGATTACCTACTACCTGGAACGCACTTCACAACTGTGAGCGGCGTTGCGAAGGCGGATGTCATGGCAATATTGCGAAAATCTACGGCGATAGCTTAATGAGTAGAAAAGATTATGTGCATAATTTGTTCACTATCTTGTTTTGTTTGATTTTATTGCGTATGTATGCCAGAGAAGCTGATAAAATACTACAATTGTGTAGCTATTTGATATTGTAAATAAAATAAACACTAAGTTGATAAGTAACTATTGTATTACTGCTGAACTTAGTTTCAAATAATAATTTGTTAGTGAGCGTTTAGTGTGATAAATCAAGTTGAGATAAGCTTTTATTTGTTCAACAATTTTATGGGCTTAATGTCTAGTGTTCAAAGAATTTCATAAAATATTACAACAATAATAATCAAATAATGACGAACAGCTGGCTTTGTTAGACCTGTGATCGTGTTTCGATAAGTGAAGAGTTCCACAAGTTTCATTCTTCTAAACAATTAACATATTCTTACGAATAGTTTTAAACATATTAGTAATACTTTCAAAATGTCTTTTCTGGTGTCTACATGGATTTCAGTTAATTTTCGACAGAGTGTTTGGTAGTCGCTTTTATTTGTTGAATTTTATAAGCTATCCTAATAGTGGATAATGAAAATATCTCTTAATTCGCTAAACTATGTCAATGTCGTCGTATATCTCATACAGCTCATCGTTCCATTGAATGCCAACGCGCAAAGGACCATAAATCTTTCGCAGAACCTTTCTCTCGAAAACTTTCAACGTCGACTCATCAGACGTTGTCATCGTCCATGCCCCTGCACCATATAACAGTACGGGATGATGAGTGACTTATAGAATTTGGTCTTTGTTCGACGAGAGAGGATTTTACTTCTCAATTGCATACTCAGTCTGAAGTAGCACCAGTTGGCAAGAGTTATTCTGCGTTGGATTTCGAGGCTGTCCTTGTTCTTGGTTCCAAGATCAACGTAATTATCTATGACTTCAAAGTTATGACTGTGAAAAGTAACTAGGGAGAAAAGTCGCGAATGCAACGACAGTTTGTTTGATGGCTAGAGTTCGTTCACTACGAGTTCCATTCGCTTCGATTCCTTATCCAGCCTGGAGAAAGCAGAAAGCGCGGTTGTTGTGGCCACTGATATCAATATCATCGGCATACACTAGCAGCAGTACACTCTTATAGAAGATTGGACCTTTTATTCTGCAGAAGTCGCACGATAGCGTATCGCCTTATCTGAAATCACGTTTGGTATCGAACGTCCCGGAGAGGTCCTTCCCGCTCCTGACGGAGCTCTTGATATTGCTCAACATCAATTTACACAGCCTTATTAGTTTTGTAGAGATACCAAACATTCGGACATAGCGGCATAAAGGCAACTCCTTTTCTATCTGTCAAAAGCAGCTTTGAAATCCACGAAGAGGTGGTTTGTGTCGATCCTCTTTTCACGGCTCTTTTCCCAGATATCAGTCAATATGTAAGTTATTTCAATATCGATTGATCTTTGACTAACTTGTGATAAATTGAAGTACGTTTCTACTATAAAGAACTTCTCATAAAATCAGATAGTTCCTCGTAGTTGACTAAAAACTTGTAGATCCCTCCTCCGCCGAACAACGTCAAAGAGCAGACTAGAAGAACCAGAATCTGATCGACAAAAATACAAGCGTAAACTTTCTAGATAAAAAGTATTTTTGTTACAATCATAATAAGTTTTATTCACTAGAATACGACGTTACTAACTTCGAAGTGTTTTTACTATATATTCCCAACCAACATCTAGTACTAATCTATATTTAACATAGCAAAAGCAGCAAAAAAGTTAACTAATGTACATACATACATAAAAATATTATAATTAAAATATCACTCACAAAGCCAACTCACACCCGAAAACGTCAATAATTTAGGTTAAAGCAAACGAAATCAAGAACACGAGCACAAAAAGCTCAAGCCTTCGCCGAGTAATTTAATTACTAGTCATCAATCACAACATCTCCTTAGTGCATACAAACAATGCGCCGTACATCAAGTGTGTGCCGCGTCAGTCAGCCCACTCCCCACCCCACATCTCATCCCATTTCCGTACCAGCAGGCAGCTCATCAACTGCCACAAAAATGCCAATAAATACGCGCGCACAAAGCGAAGACACCGATCATGACAGCGCTGACATACCGCGGCGTGAGTCCCTGCACAAGCCTACATGGCAATATAATATCCCCGGGCAGTCGCAACCGAGCACGGATACCACAAATGCGCCCGGCAAAAGCATAAATGTCACATCAGACTCAGACGATGAAGATGATGAATATCTGCGGCGCCCAAGTATCGTTAAGCATCATCACTACTATCAGGAGAAGGAAGTACAGCAGCAGTTGCAATTACCCACGAAGCCGTTACAACAATTACGACGTACCAGTCTACATAGTGGCGTTTGTTTCAAAGGCACCAAAAACAGTGGTAACACAAAAATTACGCGACACCACACCATTGCCAGTGCTGATTTAAAACCGACTGCCGACAGTAGTTTACCGGCGCGACGCAGGAGTAGTTTGACACAATCGACACGATCGTTCGGATTGATGATGCACAATACTGGAGAGCTTTCAAGGACTGGCAACGCTCATGATACAACTGCGGCATGTCCTAACTTCTCCAGATCTATGGATAGTGCAACATTTTGTAGACAGGCTGGGCGTGCTTTAATGCGTATGGTTTCGTTGGGTACACAGCCGAATGTTCATGTGGCGCCACCAACCAGCAACGTCAAGACTTATGCTGATGGCGAGGAGGAATACGACATGATGGGAAAGGTGATGTCAAAGAATCTTGTTTTTTTTTGCTTACTTTTTTCGTAATCTGTATAAATGTCCAACGTGAACATTACCATTTTTCATATAACGGTTTAAGAACAAAATTTAATATAAAAGCATTAAGCGAATACTCTCACTAATCTCTTAGAGGAGTCAGTTAAGGCAATAATCATGCCTCACATTCTTATATTGAGTTAAGAAAGTCTTCAAAATATAAAGATTTTTTATTTTCTTAAATCAGATATATTGACATTTGATCATCTTAAGATCGCCAAAGGCTTCGAAGTTCTCAAAATAAAAATACGAAAGTAATATAAAACTTACAGAACAATTTATTTCCAAAAAAAGTGTAGGGGTCTGTAAATGAGAACCAATATCTCATCCTACATATAGGAAACCCCCTGATTTCGCAGTTACTTTTTCAATAAAGTTCTATAAAAACATATACGTTCCGAAAAAGTGTCACATATCTCTATATACTATATGTACGTAAAATATAATAAGAAAAGAAAGAGACTAAACCACCTTTCAAGAGCTATTGGGTAACAGTGTGACTGTTTTCGAATGATTTACATTATCTGCATATGTCTAAGTGCTACCCATGAAATATTGTGTCTTTAATGAACTCGAAGTCTTTAACGCGCCTTTAGCTCACCGCCGCCTTTATCTTTCCACAAGCACTTCAAAGCTACAACACTTATTTTGTCTATTCCTCATTTTACTCTCCATTAATTGCGGCTCTCTAGGTGATTATGTTGGGTGACTCTGGTGTTGGAAAAACTTGTCTGCTCATACGATTTTATGATGGAAAATACATGCCACACTATTATATAACTACAGTAGGCATTGATTATCGGGTAAGAAACGGCTCTGTCAACTGTCATCAGGGCTGATGTGAAATGGACAAAACTGTTGCACGCGTGTCTTTCTTAACTTTAGTGTACGTACCTATTTGTGTGTTCTCCTCTTTACGCGTATGTATGTATCTATGTTCTAATTTTAATATACAAGAGTATATATTGATGAGATATGATAATTATAAGCAATTATATAAATATTAAAATGAATCACCTAAAAATGGTGGAATAAACTGAGTGGCAATCGTAGACTTATGAGCAGTTATATACGTATAATGCCTCACGTTACATTTAGGTTACTCATACGCCATGTATTCGTGTTTGTCGAATAATTCGAGCTTCAACATTTAATTTACGTTGAGTCAATCCATAAGGGATCTTGAGATTTAGTCGATGTTATCGTCATTAACATACACGGACGGACGACTCGTAGGAAAAAATATTTATCAATTCAGTTTGCGAGCACTGTGAAATGACCGATCCGGGTTAAATTTGATCAGATAGTATATAAAGAGGTTTTTAATATTTTTATCTCATATGTATAGGAAGCAAATGAAAAAAATTATTTAGTACAAAATAAGTTGGATCCAAAGATATGCTGCAAAGGTATACATCATGAGAAAGTTTGTATTTTCTTCAATTAACATCACTTAAATATAGCAAGTTTAATACTTTTTAAAGACCCTAACAGTCCCAGGTAGTTGATTAAAGTTCTATTATTTGTGCTTGTGGTTTTATGTATTTTGTAATACTGTTTGATTATTAACAATAATTAATAGCTTTTTATTTAAATATATATACGAGGGAGGTCCGATAAGTACTTAGCCTTCAAGGAAGGGAAGTTTCAACTTATTAACCCTTCTGATAAATACATTTTCCGTAGGTTTAAAAAATACATCTTCGTGACGACGCTTTTATTCAACTCCCTTTGTCACATGAGAAGTTTTTCTGCAATTCGCTGTCAAATCGGCACATACCGTCCAAGTTGTAACGACGACCATCAAATGAAAAGAGTCAGCGAACAGAGCTTTTAAATATTTTTTTATTTTACTATTTTAATTTTTTTATCCAAATAAAATTAATTTGTGTTCGGACGATGAAATTAAATACTTATCGGACCGCTGTCCTATATAATTTTTTAGAAAAAGTTAACATGAAACAAATCCTTAACCGACGACTTATAATTTTAAGAATTTTTTAAGTTATCTATAATCACATAAAAATTAATATAAATATAAAATTAATTAATATATATTATTTCTGTGTTCTATGGATTTACATATACCATCTGATCAAATTTGACCCGGACTCTTGATTATTTATTATCGATTCGGTTTGTGCGCGCATTTGAAATGGACGCTCCGAGTCAAATTTGATCAGTTGTTAAATACATGGTGTGAATGTCGTATATGTAAATATCGTGTGTAATTAAGCCAAAGTGCTATTTAATGGCATGTATGTAAGTCCCATTTTTTACTAATAAAGTTTTCGTTGACGTTAATAAATACTGCTTTTGTTTGCCAACCCTGTATTCAATACCGTGTGTACCTCCAGCAGTGTTTAGTACAAATAACATAATTTATATGTATTTTTGTTATAAGTAAACAGCATATACATACGTAAATATAACTGTACATGCCTAAGCTTTTTATCTATACACATTTTTGCAATTATTAGAACAAAGTTGTGGTTGTGGATGGCACACGCGTCAAATTGCAAATTTGGGACACAGCTGGTCAGGAGCGATTTCGCAGCGTCACCCACACCTATTATCGCGATGCGCACGGTGAGTTGAGAATATTAAAAAAATTCAACAGACTTTTTAGTGTTTTTTTATTATTATTTTACTTTTCGTAGCACTTCTACTCTTGTATGACGTCACCAATAAAACCACTTACGACAACATTCGCGCTTGGCTGGGCGAGATCAGAGATTATACTCAGGACGATGTTGTGATTGTGCTTATTGGTTTGTATTCAAATGCATTCATACATACCCATATATATGTACAAGTATGTATGTACGTTATACCTTTTAGCCAAGCAGAAATATAAATGTGTAGATATAGGGTGATTATTTCAGGTTGTTTACTTTGCATCAAATCTAAAATATACAAGTATAAACTTAATTTATAAGAAACTGATACCCATAAGTGCTAAGTATACCATCTGATCAAAAATGACCCGGATTGACAAAAACTTTATATAAATCCTTATTATCACCTTCAAAATATGCTACCGAGCCAATACAAGCATGTCAACGCTTCATCGAATTTGTCTTATAACTCTCCACTTTTTATCGCCCTGGGCTGGCTCTCGGTGCCTTCAACGATTTTTTTTCGGTTTTGGAGCACCATTCACTAGTTTGCTGGACAGTTTTGACATCATATTCATAAGGCGACACGGGTAGCATTATTAGTATGTATGCTCTACAGCAAGCATCTGACTTTTTGGCGCGGTTCTAGCATAAGATGTTGAGAGCTTCTGTTGGCTCTCTGATTCAACGATTCAAGCACTGTTACTTTAACTTTTTGATGTTATCGTCTTTAACCGATGCATAAAGCACGTACTGGCCCGAATTTACTCATTTTGGACTCAAAAGGAAAAAAAAATTATATTTGATATGGAGCAGTCTGGTTGAAATTTCAGAGAGGTACTAAATAGTGTTGTACCTAAGGTCTAAAACTAAAAGATAGATAGATCATTCATATGACAGCCTGAACCCATATGCCATATAAGAAATAAGAAATAATATTAGTCTTAAAATTTTCTACATTATTATCAACTGTGATCTTATAAGTCTAAATATATTGCAATGTATTATAAAAACATATGTATGTATGTATAATGCAGGTAACAAGGCAGACTGCAGCAATAGTGAACGACAAGTGAAACGTGAGGATGGCGAACGTCTAGCACGTGAGCACAATGTCCCCTTTATGGAAACATCGGCAAAAACTGGATTGAATGTAGAACTTGCTTTCTCCGCTGTGGCCAGGTCAGTTATACAAAAAAAGAAGAGGTTCAAATATTTGAGAGTTTAAATCTAATTATTAACATCAGTTTTGGTGATTTTATTAGACAAGTTTAGAACAAACACTTTTGCTTTTTTATTTCCAGGCAATTGAAGTGTCGAGGCACCGTCAATGGTGATGATGGCAAATTCAATGTCCACGATTACGTACGAGATAATACACAAGCACGCACAATGTGTGCACAGTGCAAATCGATGTAGACACGGTGGTAACTGGGAATTATCACTAGTACATATATGTATGTACATAATTACTTGCCAAAAAAAGTTATTAATTAAAAGAAAAAAACTGAAACAATTGAATGTATAAAATAAATATTCAAAGCTTTATTAACCGTCTTTTAAATATTTGAGATCAATCTGATACAAACTTTAGACGAAAATCCCTTCATTAAAATATAGTTAAATTATTTTCCTTTTCCGTTACGTTTACACACGTTAGCCAGAGCAGACCCGCAGAATTATTTGAAATTCAACGGATACAGCAAACAAAAACAACAGACAGCTTTTGTATTAGTTCGTTCATATCGAAAAGGCACAAAGCAAAGCCAAGCGAAATGTTGGCCACGTCTCATCTCTTTACGCAATTCTTAACAGCGTCGCTATTTTTATTACAGTGAAACGCGGAAAGCCAGCGTTCCTTCTGACATACCCTTTTTTCTTCGCTTCGTTGCTAAATTATGAATTGTTAAGCCTGTATGGAAAGCAGTCAATAATATCCCTATAATTCGCCTATCGGTTAAATCACATGTGGCCAATTCACATAGAAGTTTTACTCCTCTTTGCGTCAGACATTTGTTTTGACAGAAAATTTCGATGTACACTTTTCCATTCACATAAAAAGTTTTCGACGCAAAGCCTAGCAAAATGTTACTCTAATTTTTACGCTTTACTGACAGCAAATCGTTCATTGTGGCATACCCTTTGTTTTCTGTGCTTTGTTGTTTTGGTATGAACTGTGACGTGAATGCGCCTTTAATTACTCAAGAGCGCTAACAAAAATTTTCGGCAAAGTTTCTATAAGTATTTTATGTCAACTAGATAAATCTAACCGAAACTTTTGTTCACATAAATCCCATACTGACATTCAACTAATTAAAAACTCTTACATGGCATCTTTGTAAGCTGTCACAATTATGTGTCATTTTGACAATTTGTTTTCTGACACTTGTCTCTTCCAGTGAACGTGCTTTCATTCGAAACACATGGTATTTTGTTAAATATTTTCAAGTTTCTTATTGCTTGTATTATTGGTATATACAATAATTTAGCAAAATGTCTGAGGTGTTTCATCGGCCTGGGCCGTTAAAACAAACAAATAAAGCTCACAAAACTGGGCGACATCGGTCGAAAGGAGCTATAGAAAATGCACTGAAAGGACGGGTTTCACTTAAAGCGGTGTCGCATAAACACAAACAAGAACAACGAAGAGAGCAGCGTAGACACCAAATGAATCAAGTAAATTATATATTAAACAAGTTTATAATAATGATAAAATTTATAAATAATTTTTTTTAATAGATACGTAAAAAGAAACGAGAAGAAGCGAGATTAGAAAAACTACAGTTAGGTACTCAGCACAGCGCTCCATTCATGGTTTGCATATTGCCAATGCATCAACAAATTGACGCGAAATCAGCTTTAGCTATATTAGAGAGTTGTGATGATGAAGCTGTTGTACAAAGGGCAGACACTGGAGTTACCTATATTAATCTACCACGTTTCAAGCAAAGATTTTCTTTCATTATTCCACCAATAGGACGTGGAAGTGAGGTAGAAGTGTTGGATTACTTAAAGGCTTGTGATACGACCTTACTGTTAACTTCAGCGGCTATGGGAGAAGATGAGGTATTTGATCGGTGGGGTCACCGGATTTTCAATATGATATCTGCTCAAGGAATACCCTCACCAATTGTAGCACTAATGGATTTAGAATCAATAAACCCTAAAAAACGTGGTGATATTAAGGCATCTGTTCAGAAATTTATATCAAAGGTTTTACCAAAAGAAAAAATCATGCAACTGGATACCAATGCCGAAGGTCTCAACGTTATGCGTCGTATTGGTGGGCAAAAAAAGAATGTTCCTCCAAATAAAACAAATAGGCCACACTTATTCAGTGATAAAATTGAAATTGAAGCTCAGTCAAATCAATTAGACGACAATATTACTTTGAAAGTAACTGGATTTTTGCGTGGAGCACCACTTAATGAAAATTCTCTTGTACACATTCCTGGGTTGGGAGATTTTCAAATGCAACAAATAGTTTCCACACATGATGCTTTTAAATTAGATAAACGGACTGAACATTTACAAGTACAAGTTCGAGTAGCAGACCAACAGAAGCAAACTACATTGCAAAAAGAAAATATACCAGATGCTATGGATGCAGAACAGACATGGCCAACTGAAGAGGAAATCAAAGCAGCGCAAGAAGAAACAAAGAAAACTAAGTTAGTCAAACGTGTTCCTAAAGGGTGGAGTACATATCAGGCTGCTTGGATTCCAGATGCTGAAGCGGTTGAAGCAAAAGAGGATGATAGTAGTGATGACAGTGACATGAGTGGTAGTGAAGATGAAAGTAATGAAGATGAAGAGGATGAGTTCATGTCTTGTGAAAATCAATCTTTCGACGGAGAAATGCAAAAGCCCGATTCAGATACAGAAGAGTTTGTAGAAACAGCATCGGTATCAGATGCTGCAATAAATGACGAAAAATATGATCTCCAAATGGACTTTCATGAAGAACGAGAAACTTTGAAAAAAATAAAGGAAGCTCGTCTTGATGAATTGTGGCCGGATGAAATTGATACACCACTAGATGTTGAAGCGCGAGATCGTTTTCAAAAATACCGTGGTCTAGAATCGTTTAGGTAAAAAAAATTTTTATAACATATTTGTTTGCATGTATGTATTCTGAATTTATAATTTATCAGAACCTCACCATGGGATGTGAAAGAGAATTTACCTTATGATTATGCGCGAATTTATCAATTTCAAAATTTTGATCGGACAAAACGTCGAATTATTTCTGAGGCTAAGGAAGTTGATGGATTTCAAGTGAGAGTTGGAAAAAATATTTTCTTAGAATATTCGCTGAATATCATTTATTTTAATTAATAATCTTGATCTTTAATTAGCATGGCGCCTATGTAACCATATACATCATAAATGTGCCGCAAACTAAATGGTTGACCTATATATCAGCTCGTCAAACCAAAGGTCTTGTCATATATGGTTTGCTACCACATGAGCACCAGATGTCAGTGATGAATGTTGTGCTTAAGCGGTTGCCCGATTCTGAGGCACCAATAAAGTCGAAAGAGACTTTAATAATACAATGTGGATATCGCCGCTTTGTTGTAAATCCAATTTTCAGTCAACATACAAATGGAGACAAACACAAAGTAAGCAAATATTTTGAAAACTTAAACCAATCAATTTAAACCTATGTTTATTTATAATTTACTTTCAGTATGAACGTTACTTCCGGCCACACACAACCGTCTGTGCTACTTTCTTTGCTCCAATTCAATTCCCCCCTGCTCCTGTACTAGCTTTCAAACTAAATCCCGATTCAACTTTAGCGCTGGTCGCGCGCGGTTGTGTGCTTTCTTGTAATCCAGATCGAGTAGTATTGAAACGAATTGTCTTAAGTGGACATCCAATGAGAATCAATCGCAAATCAGCAACAGTGCGTTATATGTTCTTCAATAAAGAAGATGTCGATTATTTCAAACCAGTTAAACTACGCACAAAATGTGGTCGTTTGGGTCATATAAAGGAATCCTTGGGAACTCACGGTCACATGAAATGTGTGTTCGATGGACAGCTACGTTCTTATGATACAGTTTTTATGTATCTATATAAGCGGGTATACCCGAAATGGACCTACGAGGAGTGCCTGATACGTAGCGATAAAGATGAAGACAAGTTTGAGGACGAAAAAATGGAATAGCTCGATTAATGTACATATATATTATAGTAAATGTACTTTAAATATATTTTACGAATAGTTCAAACCCTATAAAGTTTTCAATACATGAATGTTGTTGATTGTTACTATAACAGTTCAATTGAAAGTCCCCGGCCTGATACACTGGTTATAACGACCCCTAAC
Source organism: Bactrocera tryoni (assembly GCF_016617805.1). Classification (NCBI taxonomy): domain Eukaryota; kingdom Metazoa; phylum Arthropoda; class Insecta; order Diptera; family Tephritidae; genus Bactrocera; species Bactrocera tryoni. Next base: position 18,586,071 of record NC_052503.1, on the reverse strand, counting down.
TTTCCGATACCATTTTTGTAGTATGATTTGTCCTACATCAATAAATTTCTTCCAAGCGGGCATTCTTTTAAGATCTGAAAATAGGAAATAGTCGCTTGAATGAATTCTGTTAGCTCCAGTTTTGTATCAGGCCGGGAACTTTTTCTTTCACCAGAAAATGTACATAATACATATGGCTTCGATAAAATAGGAGGAATTTGGAATAATTTGTTTTTGCACTAAACCAAGTGACTTCAGGAAGTGATCATAGACTGGATCAAAAACCGCTTCTCTATTCAATAATCTCTGCAGTTTTCCATAAATTTTTAAAAATTATTTGCAAAATAAAGTAAATACATTTGTTATAATCACAAGAATACACGTATACAAATGTCTGTGTAAGATACTCACTGTATTTCCAATAAAATTATGTACTTTTTCAAATGTAATTAAATTTTCATTATCACCATTTTTTTTTTAATTTTAGTTAACCATTATAAATTAATAGAATACCCGGCGGTGATACTTTTTCCAAAAATTCCTCAATATAAATAGGTTTCTTTCGAATCCGCTAGACGTCGCTTTAAGCATAAAATGACGTTTCATTTGACACACTTTGAGACAGACGTGTCAATAGACAACGAAATGAATATTGCTGTTTTGTTCGCGGCGCAGAATCTTTTCACATTATTTTTAATTTTAACTAAAAAAAACTACAATTCTTAAAACAAAATTATTGCCCCGTCACGTAGCAAATACTAAATTCACCTGTTGTTATCTAAAAAAGTGCATCAATAGAAACTTGTAAAATAAGAAGTCGAGAAAGTTTGTAAGTTAGCATGGCGGGGCAAAAATTCCAGTATGATGAAAGTGGTGGAACATTTTATTATTTCCTCCTATCATTTCTCGCATTAATTCTTGTACCCACAACCATTTATTATTGGCCACGCAAGAAAAAAGAAGGTAAGTTCTTTATTGAAAGTAGTAACTATTTTAAGCTGCTTCACTGAATATTTCCATATAAGTTCAGTGTGTCATACACCTATGTAAAATATTCACTATCCAGTAGTTCAGCGGAAATCCATAAGCATAACAGCGGTCGACACGTTCTATTAAGAAGCAATGTCGTCGTACTTGGTGAAAGCGGCAAGTAGTATTAACAACAACATCAAGTTATCACGATGTGTCAAGATCGGTGAATCGAATGCCAAGCGTAATAAAGAAAAAGCCCGACTTGACGAATTAACTACCTGATTAAGCTGACAATTGCATGTGATGAACGAAATGCGGGGAAGAGAAATATGTGTTAGATACATTTATTATTCTTGCCAAGTTTACACAGATGTATAGTGCATAAGCGAGTTGAAAAAGCTCGTTTAATAATTGTTATAAAACACTTGCATATAATGAGTTTAGCTTAGACTATCTTTAGTTATCAGTTAGGTGAATATGCTACATATGATATTAAAGTATATTGACCACTTTCACATACGTATTTGTTATGATGTTCTTTGCTTTGTTTTTATTTTAGATGTTAACAAGCTGAAGGAAGAATGCTTATGTCCAGACTGTATAAAGAAAAAAGCGATATTGGCGGCCGCGGAGCCCTATCGTATGCTGAAATCATTACTAATTAAATTGTGTTTAGTATTTGGTTGGGCACTGCTTGTATTACTTGCATATCGGGTATCCCAATTTGATTATGAAATGGCCAGTTTCGATCCATTTGAAATTCTACAGTTGCCCCCTACCGCCTCCATGGAGGAAATAAAGAAAACGTATCGTGAATTGTCAAGAGTACTGCATCCAGATAAACCAACCGGTGACGAAAAATCTTTCATGATGTTGCGAAAAGCGTATCAAGCACTCACAGACGAAACAGCCAAGCAGAATTATGAGAAATATGGCAATCCTGATGGACCCGGTGCAATGTCTTTTGGCATAGCTTTGCCATCATGGATCGTCGAGAAAGAAAATTCCGTATGGGTACTTGGTCTATATGGCTTGATATTTATGGTAGCTTTGCCATCTGTAGTAGGCATGTGGTGGTATCGTTCAATACGTTTTTCAGGTGATAAAGTTCTGTTAGATACCTCGCAAATGTATTTCTATTTCATACATAAAACACCACATATGTTATTGAAGCGCGCTCTTATGATACTTGCTGCTAGTTTAGAATTCGATAAACGGCACAACTCACAAGTCGTCGAAAGACAATCTGACAACGAAGAAGTACCAGTAGTAAGTACATTATGATTTGTTAACAAATTTGTATGTAGTTTAAAAATAAAATATATTTTTTTTCATTAGCTTATTCGACAATTGCCTAATCTAAATGAAAAGTGCAAAGAGCACCCTCTCTGTCGGATGTATTCGATCAAAGCACGCGCTATATTACATGCTCACCTCTCACGTATTCCTCTTAACCCAGAAACATTAGAGAAGGATCGTCAATTTATTGTTAAAAAGTGTCCATACCTAATTCAAGAAATGGTGTCCTGTGTACATCAATTAGTTATGTTGGCGTATGCGAGACGAGTTCCCCGTCTTCCCAGTATTGAGACTATAGAAAACTGCATGAAAATGTCTCCTATGATTATTCAAGGTTTGTGGGACTATAAATCTCCTCTACTTCAATTACCTCATCTCACTGAAGATCAGCATCTTTACTATATCAACAAAAAAAGACATATTAAAAATTTGCAGCAATTTGCGCAATTAAAACATGACGAAAGTAGGCAGCTATTAAAAAGTCTTTCGGACTTTGAGTATGAAAATGTTATGAGAGTTTTGGGGAAATTGCCACTGATTGATTTCTCCATTCGCTGCGAAGGTAAAATAATAAGAATTTTAAAATCTAACAATCTGTTTTCAAATGCGAATATCTTTCTTTTAGTTATCGATGATGAGAATACAAATGTTGTAACTGCTGGCGCAATAGTAACTGTTACGGTAACGTTAGTGCGTAAAGACATGAAGACATTATTTGGTGATGCCAAAGTACCAGAAAAACAAGGTATCAAGTAAGTACCTGCCATTTTTTTCAATTAATTGATTTGTAATAGAATGCTAATATATGCATTTTGTAGATTAGAGCTTAATGCTGCTTAGTTCAGCATTAGTCTATTGATTATAAATATATAAGTGTGTCCATTAAAAATTCATTCTACGGAACAAATTTTTTCCAGGGATGACGATGAAGCAGCAGCCGGTGGTGGAGGTGATGAAGAAGAAGGTGCTTCTGCCGCAGCTGCAGTACCAGTTAAAAAACAATCTGCTTGGGGTAAGCAACGTAAAGGTAAAGGTGGTAAGGGAGGCAAGAAGTCTGCTAATAATCAGAAGCGCAAAGCACCTCCTGTTACCGTAGCGCAAAGCAAAACTACGGCACCTACAAATGCTGATAGTCACGAGCATAATGACGACTCTGACTCTGAAGCCGATGCCAGCGATGTGGAGGAGAAAGATTGCTCGGGCGATGAGTCAGACAGTGACAAACCACAAAATAATAAGAGTGAGACATATGATGATGATGACGACGATGAAGCTTGGGAGAGACTGCAAGCCAAGCTTAATAAGCGTGAAAAGCTTGAGGGTAAATCCCGTATATCTCACACAGTACACTGTCCTTATTTCCCGGAAGAAAAGCAAGAATACTGGTGGACATATATATGCGATCGTAAGTCTCGCTCGCTACTTACAGCTCCCTACCACGTCACAAGTCTGGTGGATAAGGAGGAAATACAGTTGAAATTTACAGCACCGCGTTGGCCGGGCCTGTATACATTTACAGTATGTTTAAGATCAGGTACGGTCGAAACAAATGTGTATGCATATATTGAATGCGATTAATTACAAATAAATAAATTTCCTTTAGACTCGTATTTGGGCATGGACCAACAACAAGAATTGAAATTGGACGTTAAAAAAGCGCCCGTCCCACCTACAGATCACCCACAATGGGATCTTAGCGAATCGGAGCCTGAAAATAATGAACAGCACGAAAACTCAAGCGATTTCACGACTGATAGTTCCGAGGATGAGGGTACTGACTAAAAACCTTAGATTGTATTGCATTTGTATAATGATCTTACAATACTTATAGTTCATTTTTTATAAAATTTGGTTTTCAAATTTCTTACTTTCTAATATATGTTTGAATTAATTGGATATATAGAAAAATAAGAATTGCTGGGCGAACCTAAATACAAATAAACTATGATTAAGAATAAATTTTTAAAAGCGTAATATTACAATGGTTTTTAGAAAAAATAGACACCTATTTCAAAAAAAGAAATAAAATGTGAAAGAAACCCAGAAGGTAATACAAAACCTGACGAAATCTTTTTTTAAATCATAAATAATTTTGCTAATTTTGTATTCACTTATTTATCCAATTATACAATTTAAAAGCATCACATGGAAAGCGAGAAATAATAAAAAAGGATTAATAATTTAAATTATTAAAATTTATTGAAAACAAAAGAAATCAATTTAATTCTCATTTAATATTAGTTTTATGCGGTCGTCATTTGTATAAAACAAATCACTATAAAAACACATCATAACTTTCGAATTTAGAATAATTTCCTCAAATAAGGATTTCATACAAGTACTTGTCTCATCTCAAAAACTGAGCGTTACACACATACATACAGACAGACGGACTTGTCTAAAACTACTCAGCTCGTTACTCTGATAATATGTACATACATATCACATGTACATATACATACATATGTGTATATTTTTTTATGGGGTCTCCGACGTTTCCTTTTGAGTGTTACTAACTTCGTGAAAACTTAATATACCCTCTTCAGGGTAAAAAAAATCATCAATGAAATAAATGCATACAAACGGTAAGATATAACTACAAACGCAAACACATTTTTTCAACTTAAAACTCAATATTTATTGACTGATGAATGTATATATGTATGTAGTACAGTGCATTGGTTTAATTCGCCGCTGCACGCTTCTCGCTATCAAGTAAGTCTTCCACTTTGGCATGGGTGACATTCCTATGCGGTGTAGATTGTGTGAGCCTTTCATTGTCCATAATTTTATGCTGACAAAAATGTAAAATAAATAATTTTATTAAAGAGGTGTGTATGTGTATGTAAAGTATGAACGAATTAGGTAAGTAGATAATTACAAGGAGTGTGTTGGCTTGTGTTTACTACGTTCAGTGCTTTTCGGTGATGCATGATCAAATTTACAAATAATGACTCATGAAGTGCTAGGGGGTAACTCCAAAACCATTTTAAAGTGAGAAACTAAGGACGATGTATTTAATAAATAAAAGTTAATTAATGATATGTAACATATCCAAAAGCTAAGCAGTCGATCGCGGAAGAGGTTTCTCTTCATTTTAATGGTATTATTACTATTCAATATCATCGTGATCGTTGCTAACAATCTCTTCCTTAATGTCATCTTTATTTTCTGCGGTATCTTCTGCCTTATCCATAACTTTTTCCGATGAGCTTGATTCTTCTTCATCATCATCTTCTTCTTCGCTCGTCACGTTTTCTTCACTTGCATTCTCATTATCATCGTTATAGGATTCTACATTTTCCCTTACATCTGCTGTTGTTTTTTCACTCTCTTTTTCAGCTACTTCATTTTCATCACCAACAATCTGTGCATCATCGTTGCCGGTTTCGTCCGTTTCACCGATTTCTTTTTTACTTTCATCAACAACATCCTTCTCATTTGCTTCAGAATTTTCTGCTTCTTTTTCAGCTTCTTCGTCTTTGTCATTACTGGTATCTTGGTTCTCCGTTTCTAATTTTGCGGTTTCATCTTTTTGAATGTCTTCCTCTGTATATTCTTTCAAAGAATCTGTTTCCACCGCCGATGTTTCTGCTTCTATGACACTTTCTTTTTTCGCCGTTTCCTCCTTTGCATTGTCTTCGGGTTCCGGTTTACTCTCCGTTTTATCTTCCGTTTCCTCATTGGATTTATCTAATGGTGTGCAAAATTATTTAAGTATTTCTGTTTTGCTTTTTAATTGTATTCGCATACAAAAGTACGTTCAACACACAACAACAATAACACTGTTACATTTTACCTTTCGCTACTTCCGTTTCTGCTGTGTCTTCGGCATTTTCGCTGTCTCCTACTTTTACGCTCTTTTGTTCGTCGTCGGGTTTAGTTTCCGCTTTTTGCGTCTGATTTCATGATATCAATGATATTTTTACACATCCATTATAGTTAGTTAGGACATTTTTCCAATGTGAGGGGAAAATTGAAATACATATACATAGGTAAAGTATTAATAGTGGTCAAAATGGATATACTCTATATCTAAGGCTCAGAATCTTAGCATTCAATGAATTGGTTGTGCGAAGCTTTAAAGGTAATGGCCTAATTTGTAGACACAAACCTCGGTCGGATCGCCTTCTGCATTATTTGGTTTTGTATCGTCACTCTTTGACTGCTCCTCAGCCACTTCTTCTTTAACAGTCTCTGCTATGTGTTATAAGTGAGTTAGTAACTTTAAAAGTACTTTACATATACATATATATATATATGTACCTATGGATTTGCCCTCTTCTGTATCGGCTTCGGCCGTTTCAGTTTCGTCTTTCTTTTCTTCATTTTGTTCCTCCTGCGTTTCATTCTTCAAGATCACAATAAATTATTCAAAGTTTCTTGTTGGCAGGTTAGTAAAAAAAGCTCCAAAGCAGCGAAATTTTTATTGGCATTGTAGTTCTCGCTAGACGACAGTTACACAAAAGTACAAATATACATGCATGCCGCGCTGCACATAAAAATGCTTACGCCTATTAAAACACATTAAACGACAGCGCAGTGCGTAATATTTAAAATTTAAAGCACATTAAGAATTTCGTCAGCGTTGAAACTGGCAAAAATCAACCAATGGAAGTATGTACCTCCAACACACTCGATTCATCTCAAGCACCTATTACCATAATTTAACGTTAAACATATAACGTACATGGCTTATGCTACATCGCGGCAATTCAATTATCCGACTCAATAACCGGACAAAAAAAGCAAGTAGATGTTTTTATTATTGTATAAATGTATTTTACGCTCTTTACATAGCAGTCGTTTATGATATACATACATAATTATATCGGTTTAATTCCTTCAATTCGATTGTTTTTCGTAAGCATGTTCCTTTTTCAACCAATATGGCAAGTTAAACTAATTGTCACGTCAAATGTTTATATTAGGACTTGATTAACAATTCTAATTGCACTCAATTATTATGTTCTCAGATTAATTATAAATTATTTCAATTATCAAAAGTACTAAAATTTTCGCTGTTATCTCTAAGCTGTAAAATAACAATTCAACATTCATTTGTTTTAATTGTTTTATCGACTTCAATTTATGACTTTTACTTGCTCCCCTTTGTGACGTGTGTTTAAATTTGCATTTAAAATGTACTTCAAGTTTATCATTGATGTTGATACTACACCACAGTATTCTCTGAGAAATTCGAAACAATTTCGCTTTCATGAACAAATTATTCAGTTATAAATATCTGCGTATGAATTAAATACATGTGTATAAAAAAAAAATATTTTTTTACTTTAACAACTGATCTCAATCTCGCGGTGAAACACTTACTAATAATGTAGGTGCAAAGTGTGTACTGCCCATATAAATAAACCCATAAAGATTAGTATTACATGCAATTATTAGAACCGAAGTAAATGTATGATATATCAAATCAATTATATAAAATCGTTAAACGAAATGAAAAATATAAATATTTAAAAATTAAAAGCGAACTGTATGCTATAATTTATGGGCATATACATATGTATGTATAGAAGAAATTTTTTTCAAGTAATTGCAATCGAAATTCACTCCATAATTTAATTAAATATAAGTGCAAACTTCTTTTATTTTATTCAAAAATTTCTAGTTAGGCACGAATACCCAACTACATATGTATGTATGTATAATTGAAAAATTCAAAATTGTTTACTTTTGTGTTAATTTAACTTGGACAAAACTCAAATTCGTGTGTGGGTATGAGAAAACCCGTGGTTTGTTGCTGCATTTCCCTTTATATAGTTCCGGAAATTGGCACCCAACAAAATTAATTATTCCACTTTCTTCTTAGTTACGCTAGTTTGCCATACGGACTATGTAGATATGTACTAAGAATTAAGTAAATCAACTTTTTGATTAACGAATTTCATGAAAGTATAAATACGGTTCTTGTCTTTTTTCATAAACACAAGCAGTATTGCTTATTATATCATAAGAAATTTAATGATTATTAAATATGAACTAAAAAAAAATAAATACATATGCATGTCATGTGTGTAAATAATGAATATTTAACATACTGTTTGTTAGTTTGCATTGCTTGCTATTCCTTTTTAATTTTACGATAATTGCTGCTGTTGTTATATTAGCGCAGTAAAATGTTAAATTATAATTAATTTAATATTGCAGAAATAAAAAGAAAGTAAACATACAATAAGTAAAAAATTAAAGTGAAAATTGAGGTTTTAATTACATAAGCATATACATATGTATGTAATATAAATCTTTGTTAATGCTATTACGCTATACAAGAGCTTTACAATATTTTCTTGTCGTTAGCAATACTTAGCGCTTAAAGTGTAAGAGTTTTTTGCAAAAAAAATCGACAGCTCAAACCTCAGCATTCTTGGTCTCGCCATCACCGTTTGCACTCTCCCCAGCATCGGCAGCGGCTTGACTGTCGTCAGCCGTTTTACCGACCTCTTCTCTTTCAGGTTTCTCTTCGACATTTTCTTTGTTCTCATCATCTGATGCTTTTACTTCTCCATTTTCCTGCTTCAACTCCAGCTGAGCACTAGAAACAGCTGTGGTATCGGCCGGTGCCAGCTTCAAGAACTGCTCTAATGTATCTATTTCATTGGCCAAATCAAAGGCATCATAATCCCCACAATATTCTTCCTGGTTGAATATTTGTGGTGGCAGTGGATGTCTTGGCTCTGGGTCACTTACTGTGGCACCATTGCTGGTCGATTTTGTTTGCATCAACTCTTTTTCGCTTTCTTTCCCTGGTTCCGTTATGTCCACAATGTCGTACTTGATATTCTTGCTGTCCAAAATCATCAAAACGCGTTGCTGGCGTTTTTTGACCTAAAATTTGAAGTGCATAAGTATAAAAATATGTACATAAGTATTTATTTGTTATGTAGAACTCTTCTATACTAAAGATTTGGAACTCAATGAAACTTGCTAAAGAGGTGAAAATTTTGTACAAGTAACTGTAGTAAATGAATGATACAATAAAATTATATATAAAATTAATATGTATATACAAATATTAATTATATGCATAATTTAATATGATTTTTTGCATTTTTCTGAAGTTTTGAAAAGTTATATTTTTACAAAACAGTGTCGATAAAAAATTTGAGTGTAATGCACATTTTAATATTTTAATATATCCAGTAAAATAAAATAAAAATGTAAAAGAGATTGTAAGTTAGAAGTCTGTATATGTGACCTGGTCTACGAAAAGGGGGCTTAGGTATCAAAAAAAAAGGAGAACAATTAATGAGATAACGAGAAACTGACGATTATTTTTAACAGCTTTCCCAGAAAACTAGTTTTCGCACGTTAGCCCGCTTTTCGTAGACCAGGTCACATATAATGCACCCGATTGTATTTTGAAAACGGTGTTCTCAACGCACAATGTATGTACGTTATGTTGTATATACATATGTTTAATGCTGTTTGACACCGGTAAGGAACAAAGAATTTCCGTGTGATAACATTATACTTACATATATGTATGTTAAACAGATAAATATGACACGCGTATGTATACTTAAGAATATTGATAAATTATATTGATTAGATAACAAATTTGATATGAAACCCAAAATATGTCGTCATCATCAATATTAGGTACTATTATTGTAAAAGGCGGAAATTTAACACGAAGATGCGTCACTATTAAGAATGTAACGATCAAGTAATAATAAAATATTAAATACTGTTTACATACAAATTGTAGGGAGTAACTGAAATCACTAAAAATTATAAAACCGGTTTGACCGAATATGGTATACAAGATGACTTAACCGCCTGCACATACATATGTACGTATTTCCAACGAATAAATGAAATATTTTATAAAATTTCAATTCAGAGTTATTAAACAAATCAATTCAATAAGGTAAAACCCACCAAAATTGGGTATTAGAATACATACATACATATGTATATTATAACATATTCAGTAGTCATTGTGTAAATACACGGTTTTGTTAAATAAAATTTCTCAACTTTTACTCCGTATATTACCGACCTGAATAATTTTTTGGAAAGTTCGGATCTATCCTCATGTACTTGAATATACAAGAGTTTATTTGCTTGCGTATATATTTGTATATGCTACACATTAATTGCCTGCCCCTTTTACCTTTACAATTCTGAGATGTTGGCACGTAAGCACATAACATTTATGATTCATAATCAAATAATGAATTTTTCTTAAGAGCATAAGCATATACTATATGAGGCACATATGTATGTACATATGTGCGAAAATTTGATTCTACATTGCGAAAGAATAGTCGATATTACTTCTTATACCCTTAATCAGCTTTGATTGCTGTACAATGATTTTCGTTTATCGTATGTAACGCATATTTTAGTTTAACAGGTGGTATCTTTAAATAAAAACCAGAAGTGAAGACCACAACACTACCACAGCTCAAAATGATGACAAACCACCACAAACACCTTAGCAGTAGCGACCATGTCAAGCATGTATAAAATTTGATCGTTCGCCCACCAGAGAACATAACAAAATCTACTTGACATTTAAACTGCTAAATGCAATCGTTCCGTGGATGGTCGTTCACATATCTAATATTTGTTGTTGGAATCATACTATTTCTTTTTGAGTTAACCAATGTTAATCACGTCACAGTAGAATCACCCATTGCCGGAACCAGATTTTTAATTTTTATTTGCACATAAATGAATATTATATTTCGACGAGTTCTGGGCTGCTAACCCCACCCGCATACATTTCTTTTACACGATAGCCGCAATTGCCAACATTATTGGCACCTTAGAACCATATCTACTGAATCCTTACCTCTTTATTGCCGGACATTCCGCTTACATAAACCTTAAGGACCATTTTTAACTTTGAATTGTACACCGATTTAAATAATTGCAAATATTTTTAGAAATTTTTTAATTTCCTTGATGTCCACTTTTCTTTATTTTCGTCACTGTTGCCGTTGCTCTTGCCGCTCCCGTCGTTACTTTCGTTGCTATAACTCGACTGCGACTCTGTGTTGCTGCTTGCCTGACTACTTTCGACGCGTTTGTTTGATTCAATATTAAATTCTTAACTTTCGTGTTATCGGTTATTTTATTTTTAACAAAATAAACAATATTTTAAATACTCAAATCTTCTTCTAAATCTAAATACTCAAATACTTAGCACAAATTAATAGTGAGAATTGTCTATTTCTTTCAATGAAAAATTTTCAGCCCTTTCACATAAAGACAATTCACAGAAATGTTGACAACACTATTCACCAGCTGTTCGAAATCTATCTATCTTTATATTGCCGGACTTTCATAATTTCATTATTTATTAGGGTGTGCAGAAATTTAAAAATAATTAAATTGTATGTTATATATTTTTATTTTATATATATTTCTTATATTTTGTTGTTGCTTTTAGCGAAAAATATTACTCACAAAATTTTTTGTACTGTCGAGTTAACAGCCCTTGATCGAATATAAATGATTTTCTGGTGACGAAGATCGTAAGGCGTTATTGACTAAGCTTTATTTAAAAGTTCGTTTACTATTACAAATTAAAGTCCGCAAACTTGCATTTTTTACAATTATTTATTATCATGGTTCGTTATTCTTTTTTGCATTAAAATGTCTTTTAACAAAAGTCTCACCAACAATCAATGGCACTACTAAACTAGCTTCTGCATACACCTTAACTGGTGAAGCTTCTTTCTTTATTTTACCCCAAGAAATAGCCTCATCTGGTCGAGCACCACTGTCACTGCCATCGAATTCCGAAGCTGTGTTAATAAAAACGGAATAATCTGCTCCATTTCTCATCAAGTTCGCATTGCATATGTGATGCTTTATTATACCACCGCCAATGATAATCATTCCCGATTTGGTGGCTTTCACAGCCATAGTGTTTAGACGTCGCAAATCGGACAAAATATCTACCACTAATCCAGGGTGACGGAAAGAGTGGAAATACATCATGTCACCTAGACTACCATCTGTAAGCGCAGGGCAAAATACAGGTATTTTATGTTTCGCAGCCCAGTAGTATATTGAACTGGTGTCGTTTATCCTTTCCCCAAGTCGTTGTATAATACGAGAAGGAGACCAAATCATGCCTTTCGTTTTTTGCTCTTCTACCATTTCATCAAGTAGCGGCATGAGCCAATCCTCAAACTTGCAATAGTTATCGTTCGGTACAAGCAAGTTACCTATACGATTTATACCACGATCCCGTAAATCTCGGCCAGATAATTCGAATGATCCCATGTACGTGGGTGCTAGACATTTAATAAAGTCTTCTTCAACGCCACCCGCTGTCGTTACTACACAATCCACCATTTGGTGTTCAACGAGGAATCTTAATGTCTCCCGTAATCCCGACGACACTAGATTAGATGTGAATCCAAGGAATATTGTACAGCTATGTTTTCGTCTAATGAATTCATCCGTTTCATGCAAATCGGCTTCTTCAGGTTTCAACGGCTGCTGCCTACAATCAAGCTATGAATATTTTAAAATACATAAAGCTTTCCATAAAAAAATAGTTACATTACCATTTGATTGATTTCTCTTATTGCCAATCCAAGATTAGTAGCTTGAAACCCTGTATTAACATACGACTCAAATAATTTTGAGTAATCAATTCCTTGATTCCAATCATAGCCCAGCACAATGGGAGTGTTTTCCGGTATATTTTCACTTCGTTTAAGTACCGCTTCTTTGGCGATATCGGGTTCAACGGACATTTTCTACTGTATAAAACCTATGTTCACTCAAATTATTAAACTTTAATTAAATATTTAAAAACTTTATACAAACTAAACTTTGTTTTGATTTAATTTGAATGTTCGAATATGGAAAGTACCACATGCTTGCGAATGAATAGGGTTAACGCTGCTCCAAAAATATATACGAACTTGATATAAAATCTCTTAAAGCTGGTAACTTTTCAGAAACAAAAATGTAGAACAAATAAATATCTGCTTTTATAATTAGAATAATTTAAATATTCTTTTAGATTCGAACGAAACTCAAATATAACAAATCTTTATAATATATTTTATTTATTATAAGTAATTTTATTTATTTATATTTTACCCGACTGTTATGACATGCAATAATAAACGAAGAACGGCAACACTACAACTCACTTTTTGGCATTGCAAATTGAAAGTCAAAAATTTGGAGAAACTCAGAAAAGAACAAATCCATATAGAATAATCGAAAAAGATTTTTGGTGTTGGACTATTGGAATTTTAAAGTAGTTTTACAAAGTGTACAATAGTGGAAGTGTTGTTCGAAATAGTGGGGATATATGTAACACAGTTTGGAAAAAACGCATCATCACAATTAACAACAACAAATTGTGCCAGCGCCCTGACTCCGACCCTTTTGTGAATCTTTAATTGCAGTATTTAATTGCAAACTTATAAACCTAAAACTGTCAGAACAAAAGAGAAGCTGGCAAAAAGCAGCAAACAGGAAAAATAACAAAATTACATTATAAGAAAAATACGGAAGTGCACGGAGGAGCAACAGTAACGTTATGATCAAATTGTTTTCACTGAAACAACAAAAAAAGGATGGCGAACAGTTGGCTCGCACCGGGCAGCAAAAGAAAGCATCAGCTGCGCAGCTACGTATACAAAAAGGTAAAGTTTATTAAAAATACATATACATATATAATTTAATTATTGTTAAAAGGAAAATAAAAATAAGTATCCCTAACAAAAAACAGTTGTTTCCCAAATGTATGCTTATTAGAATGCGGCTGAATATAGTTTTAGGTTTTCAAATGTTAATGATCATATAACAGTGGATCTAGTTTCCATTGTACACAAATCTTTAATTAGTCAAGGAACGATTCGGGTTTATGATTACTTTAATTTTAGTTGTTCTGTTCAGAGTTGGGTCATCAGCATGAACGTTGCAGATTTTTATTCACTCATGGGCAATTAGAATCTTAGATCTTCAGTTTGTAGATCTGTAGTTACCATTAAAAATAATAGCTAAAGCAATTTTCCTTTTTTTTTCTTAATTTTGCTAACCTAAAGATGTGCAATCTCAATTTGATAACACTCAACTACCCATAAGCTTGTTTTTCTTATTATGCGGTATATTAAGCATCTCAAAAATAGTTGCCTTGATAACTAATTTATTTTATTTATTTATGTTTAGACATCAACGAGTTAAACCTGCCGAAAACATGCGCCACTGAGTTTCCCGATCCAAATGATTTACTCAATTTTAAGCTAACGATTTGTCCTGACGAAGGTTTCTACAGAAACGGACGTTTCGTTTTCAGTTTTCGTGTAGGACCCAACTACCCACATGAACCACCAAAAGTAAAATGCGAAACACAAGTCTACCATCCAAATATCGATCTAGAAGGCAACGTCTGTTTAAATATTTTGCGTGAAGACTGGAATCCAGTACTGACAATTAGTTCTATTGTTTACGGATTACAATTTCTTTTCTTGGTGCGTTAAAACTGTATATTTTATAATTTGCTTATACTAAAAATTTGATTACGTTACATTTAATTTAAACCATATAATACTTTACAGGAACCTAACCCGGAAGATCCACTGAATAAGGAAGCAGCAGATCAATTGCAATCAAATCGTGCGCTCTTTGAACGCAATGTCTTAAGAGCGATGCAGGGTCATACTGTGGGTGATACCCAGTTTGAGGCATGTCTCAAGTGATACCGAGAATCAACAATTTAATTTTAGGATCAGCGTCTGCCTTCTCAACTTTATATTAGGTTTTGGTGGGCGTTTTTATATTAATTTAATTTTCAATATTAATTAAAGAAGGAAAGCAGCAAGATAATTTGATTTGATTTATTTGTGTAGATTATAAAGTCCGCACACTTCATTGGTGGAAATCGTAAGTACGATCTCTCATATTTCACAATTAACGATTAAAAAATAAATTTTGATTTCCATCCCAGTAATTACAGGTAGCATTACAAAATTGTTATATAATCGATTAAAAACAAGAACGTTCACGCAAATCTTTCTAAAAGCAGGTTTTTTTTCAACCAAGTCCTAATTATTTTCTTATAGACTTTCGTAAAAAAATTAAAATGCATCTTTGAATATACATATGTATGTGTATAATGCTTGTTGGTATATTTAGACACATTTGTAAAATTTACAATCTCAAACTGTTCTCCTTTAAACGAATATTACGCCAAACACTTAAATCAGATACAGCCGATTGCCGTCCAGTTGGTGTGCGAAGATCATTGAGACTGAAATATATCAATAATGTATGTATATCATATACTTTAATATATTTGAATTTGTAATAACTTACCGACATATCAAGCCCACGCTAATGTCCTCGGTGATCATAATTTTGAGTAGATTTTGGACGAGTTGTGTAGGCAATAATTTGAGTACCGGCCGTATACGCTCTCCACCACACTCGACCAGCAAAGAAATAAAACGATATGCAAAATACACTTTTGGCGTCAACTCGTCCGATGTTACAAATTTCTGTAATACTTTAAAGATATGTTGTACACTAGATTGCAATGGCTCTTTAAGGTTTGCCGATCGTGCTGCATCTCGTGAAACCGTCGAACCAACATTATCAGCATTACTAACAACACCGGCAGCTGACAATAGGGGATGAGTGTCACTAAGGAAATCATTCGAACATGAGTTATCCGAACTGCCTTCCTGATTCAGTTTTCGAAATTTTGGTACATTATTTAAATCCAAATCACCGCTGTTGCAGTCTTCACTATGCGTGCGTGTACGTTTTTGTTGTAAGTTACCAATGGCACCTTGGCGATGCTCCAGTGCCGAAATAATGCAGTATACGGAGAGCAGAGCCAATACATGTGACTGGGGTTCATTTATTTCTCCGCTAAAAGTAGAGAACGAAAGAATAATTAATTGACTATTTTCTTTTATTTATTTAATATGCATAGTCAAATATCCAAAATCACCAAATTTGTGTGTAAATAGAACTTAGATCAGCAGAAATTATCCAAATCACCTGTTTAACGGAGACTCGGGCACTCTAATTGCTCTTGGCTCTCTTGGAATGTTGCTTTGACATATTTTTAGTTTTCATAGTAAACACATACATGTATACGAACATGAACACTTAACATGTTTTATAATACAGATTCGAATTTATATTTTATTAACAACATGGATTTGTTTACTTTCTTCGTTAGTAATTGAATACAAGACATTTAATATACTCACCCAACCATTTGATGTGCATATGAGGGTATTACGTTCTTTAGTAGCGCTTCAGTACTGCGTTCAATATCCAAGTGTAAAATAGCAAATACTATATCCATGGTTTTCATCATGTCCTTTGGAGAAATCAAAACGTAAAATTCAAATTGGTTAATTTTTACTTTTGGTATTTCTTGTACTGGGTACATTAAATTTGCCACGAACATATGGTACGAATGTGATATCGTAATAAAATTCGGCACATGGTCTTGTTCCCAATAGTACAATCTCCAAACAAATTGTTCAGATCGAAATACTATAGCATATAGATGTCGTACAAACTGCACTGACTGAGCAAAATGAAGTTCTTGTATGAAAAACTTTTGAGATGACAAATTATCTATTTAATTATTTACAAAATTGGTGTAGTTGAATCATATAAGCTGACCTATCAAAATCATAAGATGCTTTTATGCACCTGTGAATGTACAGCCAACTTAACGAGTTTTCTTCTTCTATATTAAATTTGGGAAATACAACTCAACTTGTTTACTAATTACCTTTGTATATTTGCAGATCATTATTTCTTGTACCAAATGTCTTGTTAACCAAGTCGGACCGCCAGATTGCAATAAAGACTCCAGTACCTGTGCTGACATTACTGGCAACCAGCCATGCTCAGCCACCGTTTTCCACACCTCACGAAACTGATCAGAAAGTGGTGTTTGTGACACCAGATTCTGTGTGAGTGTTATACTCCGAGATTTGGTATTGCCCGAGGGATGTGCATCTTGTTGCATTTTACGTATTATTTGAAAGGACAAGCCCAGGCGCTCTTTTACATTTTCCTGCGAAGCCATCTCCTCACTGCTGAGTGGTGTTAAAAATTGTTGTATCATATTTAATGGCTTGAGCAGCTCATTCTCACGAACTGAATACATATAAGCGCATAAAAATGAAGTAGCGCACACGGAGAAGGAGAACATTCTACGTTTGATATTCTCCAATATACTTTTCACATCTGTCGATGTCAGTATGTCCTTTTCCCATGCAATAAGCACATGATTGAGCACTCCAGGTAGATTTAAGCATATATCTTGCCATGTGAGATTGCTGAAAATAAAGCATTTATTATTGTAATCTTCACGAGTATATGGAAGTTGCAATTTCTTGTTACTAACCTGTTTTTATGTTGTGCCTCGGGGCTTCGCAAACTCAATAACAATTCGTCCACAATTTGTTCGTCGCACAGTGCAATCATATTACGTGGATTTTTCGGCTTATTACGTTCGGCCATGCATTCACGCACCCACTTCTCGAAGAAGGAGTCACCATGTTCCGATAAAACGACCTGCAAAAGTGAATGGTTTTTAATAAGATGCTCTATGACTTGAGTCTTAAGCGCTTACATCAGATCCATAAGTTTGTACTATAAACGTCAGCATCAAAAATGACACATCAAAAAGTGTTGAACGTATAATTGAGGGTTTACCAATTTCACCCGGAACCTGTTTCGAATTTTCATTACACTGTATCAGTCGTGTAACGAATGTTTTTAAACGACCTTCCACTGTTGCCACAGACAATATCAAATCGAAACTGTTACCTATTAATACAGCGAGATAATTTAATACGGGGTTGAGACAATTTTTTTACAGATAAATGTTTTCTTACCGACTAAAACTTGGCAGAGCACACCTAACAGCGCTTCCTGAACTTTATTGTAATCGGTGCTTAGTGTCTTAAGTACACCGGATAGCGGCACTTCTGCGCGTATGATGAAATTTATTATTGACAAAGCTTGGTTGCCTGTTTCACGTTTTTGAAGCATCAATGATGTGCTCTCACTGCAATAAATTAAGAATTGATTAATAATTTAGGTTTATAAATAGTGAGAATATTTAAAAATATCTAGAATATTTAAAAATATAATTATTTGAAATTACTAAATTTTCGTTCAATACTTCCTATGTATACAAAATATTTAATAAATACTTTAATTAACATTTTTATTAAGCTTTTTTTTTGCAATGTTAAATCTTAATTGAAAATAAGTTTTTACTTTCAATCCCAAATACCGGCGTCATAAATTAAAAATAAATTTTTAAGCCCAAATACCGGTTTGAAAGTTATTTTTTAATCCCAATTTTCGTTTGATAGTTTATAATCAAAAATTAAAAAAAGAAATGTTTTTGAATTTGCATTTATTCGCATTTTTGAACTTCGTGTTCTACTATTTTGAACTAAAGTGCGCTCAATTTAAATTTTGTCTATTTTTAATTTTAATTTGGGATTCGAAATTCAATTTTAAACTTTTAAATCGGATTTTGAATTAAAAATCAAAATTTTTCAAAACATTTGGTATCACATATTAAATTTTCAATTCAATACCAAATATCCCTACAAGAAACTTAAATTAAATTTTTTATTCAAAATTGTTAAATAAAAAATTCGCAACACCGTAAATGACTAGCCTTTTCCTGTTTATATTATTTCATATGTTACTTGCCGTTGTGCAGCAAAATGTTTAACATGCACATCAGTGACCAGATGTTGCTTAGTCCAATCGTTCAACAGATACTCTATAATGTTACAAGAGCACTTCGTATCCATTAAATCAAGCAGCAAGTTATCTTCTAAAAGTAGCTCAAAAGCCTCAACTACCTCAGGGATATGATCGGTGGGCGTTTGCTCGTCATTAGCTGAAAATACAGAAAAAATTAAATACATTTCCTTAAACATAATAAAAGACTTATGCTTACAGCGTTGAAGTGCATGCAATTGCTTGATGATGTGTGGTACTTTGAAGAATGTGAATGCGCCCCACAATGTGTCACGGCTAACTTCCACCACATTACTCAGTGAAATGAAGCCCGCGCGCACAATTTCGTAAATTAAACGTGTGAGTGAATAGTTTTTTAGGCGTTGTATCATTTGCAGCTCGGCGACAAAGTATGATGTATCATTACATGGATTTAATAATACTTCCACAGCTAAGAGGGGCTGTACGCAATAGCTTATTGACTCCACGCCTTTTGAATGCAAACGTGGCATAGTTAACTTAGTAGCATCTAAATATGCCAGCTGTTGCAGCGATTGTGCTATAGACATATTACGCGACGATAAATGACTACTAACAAGTGTATTCTTTAGGCCGTTGTATTTGTCACGTATTTTACCATACATTTCTATGTCATCATAACAACCGATATAAAATATGCCCATCAAGTATTGATTGGATATAAATTTGTCGACAATAATACATGTTTTCTCGAACATAAATGATTGTTCTGCGCTAATTTCCCCGCCAATTTCATAGTTTTTCATGATCATAGCAACTATTTGCATTATCCAATATACTAAAGAAGCAATCGCATTGGGTAATATACCCTCCTCTGGTTTGTTTCTGTTAATAATGCAGAAATATTAGAAACGTTAAAATCAACAAAGATCAAAGAGGGATAGTGAAACTTACCTGCACGTTACACCATCCATAACATCTTCTAGGAATTCTAATAACGCCGCGATGCAATAAACGCGATCGAAATGATCATATTTCGATATTCGCCGTAAAACAGCGGCATGTGAGACCAAATTTGCACAAAGACAGTGTTTTAAATAATTTAATATTAACTAAAAATATATAAAAGTATAGAAATATTTACGAAAAAATATGTGTATATAAAATAGGTGAGTAGAATTGACTTACCGGGTTGGCATTCGAACCCACCAAAGATTGCTGTAGTATACAATCAGCCAAGTTATAAGCATCACCACTAACTCCGCGCGGGAGCACCTATGTAAATTTTAAGAGTAAAATATTTGAGCTTTAAAAGAAGAATTTCGAAAAATACATAGATTTTATATTCCATACAAATTAATATAAATGCGCACACGAAACAAACTTGTCAATGGACTTGGACAAAGTAAGCTGACGCTTTTTTTAGACGTCTACAATATCAAAACATATAATTATTTTAGAATTTTTTTGTCAACGGAGCGAGCGAAAGTAAAACTGGTAGTGAAGGATTGAAAAACAGACGAAATATATTTTTTACGAAATTTTGCGATTTGCTTTTATTTAATTAAAGCTAACAAAGATACTTAGTAGATCATTCTAATTAAATCGGGGAAAACTATGAATGTTTTAAATTCAATAAGTCGTGCAATACTACAAAATTTTCTCAAACTAAATAAATTACAATTGGCTACTGTTGCTTATCAGTTTAAAGTTGAACGACCAGTTTATTATCCCGATAGACAAAATGAAATGCAGCGGTTTACTGAACAACAGAAGTCACAGTTGGTCGCGGAAACACAAGAGAAGAAGAAACTTCCGAGGGATTATTACTACAAAATACTCGGTGTGAAACGGCACGCATCGACGCAGCAAATCAAAGCAGCGTATTATACTTTGGCAAAACGATTTCATCCAGACGCAGGTAGAATTTCTGGAAGTCCATAAGAGTCAAAACACTTGATATTCTGTATCCGAAATTATGAAACTCTTTTTTTTTGTGGTTTACGTTGTGATAACCTTTTCGATTTATAGGTAATTCGCCACCTCATGAGTCCAAACGGTTTCAAGAAATTTCAAATGCTTATCATATACTAACGGATGAATCTAAGCGTCTGGAATATGACCAGTTGGGCATGGTAAAGGATGAACAGTCATTTTTGCATAAATTCACAAATTCGGGCAATGGTTTTATTAATCGCAAGGGAGAAGTTGTTCTACCCACTACTCGCGAGGGTAAATTTAAAATATATATCACCATTAGATATAATTTTAAACTTCTCCATAGAAATGATAAAAATGACATCCGGTGAATCTAGGCTAGAGCTTACGTTTTTGGAAGCAGCCCATGGATTAAAGAAAAATATTGATATACGTTTCCTTAAGAAATGCCCAGCGTGCAACGGTAAATCACCCCAGCTCGTCAACCGTAGCAAACCCGAGCTTTGCAGAAAATGTCAAGGAATTGGAAAATTAACCAAGAAAACTGCCACATATACCAGTATTCAAGTTTGTGATCAGTGTCATGGTAAAAGATACATTAATCGTAACGAGTGCGATACATGTGAAAACCGTGGCGTTGTGCTAGAGACAGTTCGAATTGTAGCACAAGTACCACCAGGAGTAAAACATGGTGAATTAGTACCTGTTGATAATCCAAAAACGAAACAACGCATCCATTACCGCGTACAAGTGCAACCGAGTGACATCTTTCAACGTATAGGCAACAATGTACTTTCAGACAAGTACATTAGTATTTCGGACGCAGTATTAGGTGGAACTTTTAAAGTACGTGGCATATACGAAGAACTAGAAGTTAAACTAGACCCCGGAACTGAGAGCCACACCACAAAAACATTAAAGGGCAAAGGTATTAGATCTCGTGATGGCACTGGCGATCACATCATCAACTTTAAAATACGTATTCCTCGGCAATTAAGTATGAAACAGCGTCAACTAATAATGGCCTTAGCCAAGACGGAGGATCACACATTTGAACGACCTATTTAGTGCAGCATATATGAAGTAATTGAATATGCAAAGCCGAATCTGCCAAATACTATAAGTTAGGTTTTTAGTTAAAATTTTTGGAGATCCGAAAATTTAAAGTCTTTTTAAGAACAAATATTTCAATTGTTTCTTTGAAAAATCTGTAATTAAACCCAAATATTTTGAATTGAAACTTGACTTCCTTTATTTAACTTTTCTTTAATTACATTACACTCCACTTACTCGCTTGATATTGGTACCCCAAAGCGCAACATTCCAACGTTCACGCCAAGCACGTAAAATCATCAATTTCAACAAACTTGTTTTACTTGGTTTTTGTAGTTCCATTGTATTATCTTTCATTTTAAAGATATTGGAAACAAAATACAAATTGTATTCACTTAGATCACAAAAAACATTTTCTCAACACAAAAACTAAACAATAACTAAACGGTGATGTGCCAAATTGTTATTTATGTATCGAATACTGCATGTTATCGAAACCGATTTTTCAGTCTCCACTAGCGGTACCAAAAAGTTGCGTGCTAACTTACATGCTAATCGGCATGCAATGCAATATGAGCACCATTGAACTACCAGATATAAAGATTGACAAAAACATAATTTTCAAGTTATTACGTGAAAATTATTATTTCTTTAATATTATTATATTTAGGGAGAATAAAAACATTGTTCATTAGTGCGATAATATACCAATAATAATAATAAAACGAACTGAATCAATGACAAAAATTAACGTATTCAAAAGTTATGCCAACTGAAAATATTATATGATTATCAGTTAAACAAGACACTATTGTGTATTTCCATAGTAACTGAACGTGTTGCAGTAGATGATATCGCGATAATTTTACTACTGTGAACATGGCTCCATAGCTTCATATTCATGGTTGGTAGTAGATATCTGAATAATTATCGTAAAGACTATTGCTGGCAATAAACTTTTATTATGGTGGTTTCACAGTTCAGTTTTTTGAATTGTGAAGCAGACATTAAACATGCTTGTCAATCATCTACAAA
The DNA here is from genome assembly GCF_016617805.1 of Bactrocera tryoni. Taxonomy (NCBI): domain Eukaryota; kingdom Metazoa; phylum Arthropoda; class Insecta; order Diptera; family Tephritidae; genus Bactrocera; species Bactrocera tryoni. The sequence continues at coordinate 18,563,070 of NC_052503.1, read as the reverse complement.
ATAGATAAATATCGCAAATTTATCGACACAAATAAAAGCATATGGACATCAAGAAGGCAAACAACAAGAATAGACGTACAGATGACAAAGATCATCAAAACAACTTCGACCACTGAAAATTAAACAAGTAGTTCTTTAACTTATTATTATTATTAAGAAATATCAAAGTTTTAGTTGGTTTCTCTACAAAGAGCGCGAAAACTGTGAACTGAACATTATTTAAAAGGCAGGATCCAAAAAAGTAAGTATATACATACAAATTATTGGTCATTTTGTTTTCTTGATTAAATTTTCTTTATCAGTCAGCAAGCTTTTCTCTACATAGATTTGTTTGGTCATTTTTGTCTTTTTGTTTTGATTAAATAAAAATATAATTGGTACTCAAGATATATTCAAAAATGGGGAGTGTATACACATTAAATTTGGAGCATAAACATACGATTTTAGCACAGAATTAAGTAATTTTTTGTCATTGCGTTTTAATAAATTATTCAATACATATGTATATGTCATACATACATATTTACCCAAATATGTGTATAATCGAATAAAGGAAAATCTTCGTAAATATTAAATGCCAGCCAAAGTAAATTCAAAGCCGTATAGCTGTATTATAAAATGCTGGTAAAAAATAATAATCTAATGTATAAGACTTTTTTATAAAAAAAGAAAAAATCATAAGCTATAAACTAAATCATAAGATATTTTGAACAATATATTCTATACATACATATGTACATGTTATACAAAAACAAAATGAAAAGTTTTGATAACATATGGTGAACTTTACGCACTAACGTCCAAAATTAACCATATTTCAGAATAAATACCCTCACATAATTTAGGCATATTTTACCTGTGATTAATATGATTTTTTTTTTACAAATTCCTTTTGAAAGGTGTATGTGTATATGCCCTGAAACCATGAGTCTTCTGTGTCTGAAAGTGCGATGAAGGGTTAACATTTGTCAACCTGTAACCTAGTGTGTAAAATTTATGAAACATATTCAGATTTTCGTCGTCTTTGTATGTTAGAAAAGTTCTGCTCTGAAAGAAACATGAAATTTGTATGCTCTTTAAAATGTATTCGAAAAAATATTCAACCGTTATTAACATATGTTCATAATTTTCATATTATATTTAGGTTTCCTGAGGAATCACCATATATTATTTATTTATATATTTAAAAACAATTTTCAGTTCATCATAAACTAGAATAAGTTGAAAAATTTTTGAACTCGAACAAAAGCACTGTTTTGTTGTGACATATATTACTTTGGATAATGATGAATCTATTGGGACGCCCGGACATTGAAGCTGGCGAAGTTTTTGTTAATTTCAATCAAAATGATACGTAAGTTCAATTTACTTTTATTTTTGTCTAATAAAATAACTAGATGTTTAATATACTCTTTAGATCATTGGCGGTTGCAACACGATCGGGTTATAGTTTATACAGTCTTAGTTCAGTAGATCTAACATTGGATAAAATATACAGTTGCCATACGGACGAGATATTCCTTATTGAACGCCTTTTTGAAAGTTCTTTGGTTGCGGTTGTCTCTCAGCGGTCACCACGAAAGCTTAAAGTAAGCAAAAAAAGGGTTTTTTGTTGGTTATACTGTTGATATCTTAATTATTTTTTTTTATATTATTATTAGGTATGCCATTTTAAGAAACAGAGTGAAATTTGTAATTATTCATACTCGAATACCATATTGGCTGTTAAACTAAATCGGGAACGTCTAATTGTATGCCTGGAAGAAAGTTTATATATTCACAATATCCAGGATATGAAAGTAGTCCATACGATACGTGATACTCCATGCAATCCAAATGGTCTCTGCGCACTTTCTTCCTCATCAGAGCACTGTTATTTGGCCTATCCGGGAAGCGTCACCTCAGGAGAAGTTCAAATTTTTGACGCAATAAATTTACATGCCAAGACCATGATACCTGCTCACGATTCACCATTGGCTGCATTGGCATTTAGCCCGTCTGGAACTGAGATCGCTACAGCTAGCGAGCGTGGTACCGTAATACGCGTCTTTTCATCTCTTGATGGCAGCAAGCTGTTCGAAATGCGTCGTGGTCTCAAGCGTTGCGTCGCTATTGCATCGCTCTCATTTAGTACATGCGCAAAATATTTAGTGTCGAGTTCAAACACGGAAACAGTACATATATTTCGTTTGGATCGGTCAGCTGCCGAACAGACTGACTCAAAACAAACATCGGATGATTGGATGGGGTTCGTTAAACATATATTTGATATTATTATATTTTTCTTGTTTTAAGTGTTACTATTTTGCATTGTACCTCTTACTTTTTTTTAACTTTCTGTCGTTCTTTTATTTCTAAAACATTTTTACTCATATCTTTTACGTTTCTTTTTCTTCCTTGAAAATGGCACACCCGCTCTTAACATCCAACATCTACACCTGTTTTCAACACCAACCAAACAACTCTAAACTATCAACCATTACATAACACCCTAATTCGACACCCTCGCCACCTTTCATATTTTGTCATCATTGTCCAACCGTTTGTCGTCGCTCTACCCCACGTCAACTCTCTCATGCTGTTAGTTACTCCTTTTTTAGATATCTCAGCAAAACTGTGACCAGCTATCTGCCCACTCAAGTAACGGATGTATTCAGCCAGGGTCGAGCATTTACATCGGTAACATTACCGGAGGCTGGTGTTCGGCGTATGTGTGCAATCACAACAATACAAAAACAACTAAGGTGAGTTTACTCAAGTATAGATAAAGTTAATTCTTGCAAAATCAGCTTTAATTTTGTGAATACCGGTTGAGGGGAAAACGCTTTAAACTTTTGAACACTAAAAAAAATCTGAAATACCATTTATAAAACAGGTTTAAAAAACACGTAACTCCGTATATTTTGCTCGAAAGCACAAAAAATTTTGACACAACATATCTTGAAATATGCATTACGCTTTAAATTAATAATGAATTTAGTATCTTATCCTAGAGGTAAATTCAAACTGTCAGGTACGCATAATTTTTAGTTCAATGACAATATGGCTACCAAGGTCAAGTAAACTGAACGAAACTATTTTCTTACAAAAATAGCATATAAGTATCTGTATCTCCAGCGGTGACGATATACTATATATACTATACATAAAAAGACCAAAATAGGTACTCACAAGGGATTATATATGCTTTCTATTGATCGATTGTTTTTAAGCTGTAGACAATGTAGGAGAACATTTCAGCTTCAGTTCTGTATGCATATACAGGTACATACATTAGTGCATGGTACTATTTACCTTTTCGTGGTTGATAAGATATGTATGTATGCATGGTTAAGAGGTATATTTTGGTTATACTTTCACAAGATATTAGAATATGTCTATAATTGCTATTTAAAACAAAACCAAAAAATTTCCCACAGAGATATTTCGAGTAACAAGTTTGAACTTTTAATGATTTATAGTAGTAAAAAGAAAGGAATAAATTACGGTATAACTGAATAATAATTATTTTTTGGTGTTATTACCCAAAATTTATATGGTTTTAAGTTTCTAATTTTCTATATCTACATAATTTGTATTGCGGTTATATGTTTATATGTATTTAATTCTTGGCTTTTGTTTCTTTCAGACTTTTGGTGGCTTCACAAGACGGATACTTATATGTCTACTCTATACCCTCTATTGAGGGCGGTGAATGTCAGCTTATTAAGAAGCATGATATACGCCTAGACGATTCTTATGCAATGGACATTAAAGGCAGGATTTATTACTAAATTTTCATCCACACATACCAAAATTCCATTGCTCGCCGTCATAATCGATAACATAATCTTAAACACCATACCATATAATTAGCATAAAATATGAATAATGAATTCATTTACATACATATATTAGTATAATAGTGGTGCTCATGAAAACTCGCAAAATCTTATCACGCAATTCAGTTTTACTCATTTTCTTAAAAAATTTTGAGAGCGTAATCAAAATAATTATGTGATGTTCTGTTAAAATATCAGAAATGCTTAATCGCAAAAATGAAACGTTTTATTACAATGGCCTTAGCTTTAAACAACAGATCTCATTAAACTTTCAACGTTGATGTTGTGACTCCATAATGCGTTGTTGCTGGGGCGACAATTCTTATCCATTTTGGCCAAGCAGTCCCTTCTGTGGTAGTGACGAATATGTCACTCATTCTTTTGTTTTGATTTCATTTTTTTTTCGATTTTACCAATTGTTAATATTGTTTTTATTTTATTTTATTTATGTATTTTCCTTTATTTTGATCTTCTTTTATTTTTACTATTTTTTTTACTTTACTATTTTTTTGATTTTAATTCGTAAACTTGTACTAATGACAACAGTACATTCCTTTGGTATAAAAAATGAGTATCGCTGATATGGCTGAGTTTTGCTGAGAACCCACTATTATTATTTTAAACTAGGTAAATTTTTTGTTACAGTTGATTCGCCACAACCGCTGGGAGGTGCAGGTGCTGGCACAGCTGTTACTGAAGTTATAAGTGAAGATGAGTCATCTAAACAGAGTACAGCCAGTGGAGCCACTTATGCTTCTGCAGTGAAAGGCGATGAAAAGGTCGCACAGCCTTAGATGTGTCACAGTTTTAAAGATTCGCTATTACCACCACAAACTTCACAAACTACCTAAGTCTGCAAATGAAGTTTTCTGCAAACAGAATATCCATCAAAATGATTGGTTATTTTTCTGTGACAATGTGATGCAGTTTTTATTTTATATAAACCTAGGGTTAGCGCTCACAATTTTATCTGTAATTTACATTTTCCAAAATTTTATTTTCATTTAAAGAACGACTTATTGTTCTTAACTGCAAAATTTGCAATGCTCGATCGTAAAATTGAGTATTTCTTTTGTTTATAGATTTGAATATTGAGATTAAGAATTAAACTAATTAATAAAAAATTTCTACATATACATATAATAAAAAAGATTTGGTACATAAAATCGTATACCCTCCTCTCCCAATATCATTTTTTATTATCTCAAATGTTCACCTGTATATTACTTTAATTTTGTCAATTTACAGTAATAAATATTTGTGTTTGCATTTGCTAATATATATAAAAAAAAACTTGAACCTATTGGTAAAAATAAAATAAAAAGGTTAGTTATAAGAAATTTTGTTTTAATTTACTTTAATAAAAAAGAAATCATTCAAATAAAAAAATATATATAAACGAATTTTATATTAGCAAAGTGTATGCATTAATGTAGAACTAGTTAGTGTATATATCATAATTACGACGAATTAAAGTTCAATATTTTGGATTCTTCTTCTCTGAAATTTCATTCGATTTTTTGATAGCATGAAGGAATTATTTTTTGATTTAAACCATCAGTTGTCTTTATTTATGGTAAAATTCGCGCTTTTTTGTGTAAGTAGTTCATCAAATCATGCAATAAACAGTTTTTACACACACCTGGTCAGGACAAGAAAACACTAGGCACGATCGAGAAAATTTCTACTTACGATCTTATGAAGAACATGCAATTATGTTTTGTATATGTTGTGAAATCTTTATTCAAATGTTGTTTATTAGCTTTACAAATACTTATCTATGAGTTAGTCACCAAATTAGAAACACATCCAGCGGTCTATGCATACATTTGAATGTAAGGGTCAGATATGACTAATTTCCATTGAAAATGATAGACGCTTAAAATGCACTTACGCGGATCACCAGTAAAGTAATGAAAATATTTTAGAAATATTAGAAGAATCTGGAAATTGAATTTTTGCTGCCAGGTTTTCGAAAAATTAAAACTAGGTTCAGAATTAATTTTTTTTAAGTTTCCAATTTTCTTCATATTGAATGATATTTTATTAGTACATGAAAATTACTTGAGATATGCATTTTTACCGACATAGAGTGGCATCAATTTTTTCAAGCCATGGCAAAATGGAACGCAACTTGAAGCGATACATCTTATCTGTGGCTACGGGATTGTGTTCCAAGTAAATAGTTTTAAGCTTTGTATTTTCTTTTAGATTTTCAATATTTTTCCAGTCGGAAACACTGTTATCATTTAGCCATAATTCCTCTAGTTCTTTTAAATCGGCAACGTTGTCTATCGATTTCAACCTATTTTTGGCCAAGTCTAAAGTTTCCAAATTCGTATTTGAATTTAAATTTTCAATAATTTCTATACCATTTTCCGATAAATAAAGTTCAGTCAAATTAACTAACTTATCCAAATTCTCGATTTTAACAATACGATTAGCTTGTAAACTTAAACATTCCAGATTGACCAATGTGTCCAAATTTTCAATTTTAGTTATCTTATTCTTGCCAAGGTACAGTTGGCGTAGATTTACCAGCATTTCAATATTTTGTATTTTACGAATTTTGTTATCACCCAATTCCAGCATAGTCAAATTAGTTAACATGCCTAAGTTTTCAATAACTTGTATCTTGTTAGCACATAAGAAAATCTTTTCCAAATTAACTAATTTATCTACATTTTCTATTTTAGTTAAACGGTTGAAGCTCAAGTCTAACTGTTCTAGATCTACTAATGTATCTAGATTCTCAATTTTAGTGATTTGGTTATCGTAAAGTTCTAGTTCCAGGAGCGTTGTCAATGTGTCGAGGTTTTCAATTTTCTTTATAAGATTCCAGCGTAGATAAAGACGTTCAATGCATTTCAGAGGTTCAAAATTCTCTAGCTTTTCAATACGATGATGGTTCAGATCTAATTCTAAACATTCTGGATCAATTAGTACAACATCTTCTATGGAAGGAAGTGGCTCTTCAATAATTTCTGTTTCCACAGGCGGTCCAATAGATGGGGTCTTTGAGATTGTGTCAATAGAGGTGTCAGATTTCGTGATATCTGACAATGCCCCATTTTCTGCTGAGTTCCCATCTGCCATAGCTTAGTATCTAACGCGAAAACTATTAAATACTTATAGTCAAACTTATTAATTGAAATGATCACCTTGTTTAAAGTCAGTAATCCCGCAAATATGAATAAAAACTAATGCGAAATCATATAGCTACAATGGGAGTGTTGCCACAGCATGCAATTACGGTCAAATTAAATTTTCTAACAAATATTTTTAATGAAACGGGTCTCTTGATTAGTTAGAAATTCTTAAAAAGTATAAAAATTAATATAATATCATTGAATCAAGTAGCAAAGCTTTGAGATACAAATTAACGAAAAATTTCGGAAAAGATGTTTTTATGTTATGTTAAGAAAGTTGGATGAAATTTTGAGATATCTATTGATACCTAAATATTTTTTCAAGTTTCTTTTACTGTGACATTTATAAAAGTTCTGTCTACATGTGTATTCGTTTAATTTGCTCAATATTTTTATCTTCTGAAATTGTTTTCTTGAGCATATTTTACATTTAATTCTCATAATGAGGAATTAACATAAATGAGGTGTAAAGGCTAGTTAATAAAATAAACCGCAGTTGTGAATAACACCTAATTGGATGTATTTTGTGCGAGTTAGTGTTCAGGCAACTTATACAAAAATAAATTCCTGAAAAATCGATGTAGCTGGAATTTAAGGAGCTTTAATCTTTGGAAGGATCATACTGAGCGTTTCGATATAATCACTCTTTCCAAATTTAGTTATATTTGACTAATATCACGAAACGCTTCTATGAAGCAGGACATTGGTTTGAGTATTTCATATTCGGCACAGCCATTAGTAAACTATTGTGCATCAGAAAAATCGGAAATATCGCGTAAGTATATTAAAAAAATATTACATATATATATTACATATATATTTATACACTTGTGTGAATTTTTCTCATTCTGTTACCTTGATATTAACTTTGAACGAAAGATCCCACGATTACTGTCGAGATAAACGAATTTCTTACTGGAAACCACCATCTGGTTGGAATTTTAATATATTATATATAAAAAAAAATGTCAACTTTCGCAAATCATGTCATCTTGAAAAATGAAGACCCATTACTTTTGTTCTTTTGGTGTAGCAGGATTAATTAAATTTTTGAAGTCTTAATAAATTTTAAATTTAAGAATTTGTAGATTGAGCCATCTGTGTTGACCATATGTGCATAATAAATTTTAAATTTAAGAATTTGTAGATTGAGCCATCTGTGTTGACCATATGTGCATAGGAAGCTTACAATTAAAAATTGTATTTTTAATTTTTATATTTGTACAATTTTAGTTTTTTTTTTAATCGAATTAGTTTTTTAATATTTAAAAAGAAATATATTTGAAAGTGCCTATTCTGATAGTACATTTGAATTACCATTTAAACCTCAAATGCTATAAACACATATGTATGTACATATACATATACATACACACGTATGCACATAAACGTAACTCATAGTAATTCATAAAAACTATAAAAATATGAATTAATATGTCATTTACTTTTAGCTACGTCATTTTGAATACAAATTCGCTATGTTTCGTTAATCAGTACTTGAAGCTTGTCGTCAAAATCTAACACGCGCATTCTGAGTGATAATGTTCTTTTAGTTAAAGCTATCATATTTAAATAGTTATACTAAAACGATGGCACCTATATACATAATTCTGTTGTTTGCTTATTTCAATATTTACTCTCAACAAACATACATACTGTGTGTGGACTGCATTTGTGCTATCCTTATTAAATTTACTGCTATCATTTAAAGCATACCAGGTATCAACAAAAAATATTTTTATGTGTTTGTGTGCATGGGTATATGTATGTAGCTAAAGTAGAACAGTCATCCACTCACTCGGTTATTAACAGCCTTTTATATTAAAATAATTTGAGAATTATTATAAATATTGAATAAAAGTCACAGATCTTGTGCGTAGAAGAGTTCGGCTTTGTCATTAATGCAAAAATTTATCAAGTAGCATTTATTATCAATTTTTTTTTTAATTCATTAACTTTTTCATTGATATTTTGGAAATATGTACTATTATATACATATATGTATGTTTATATTTATTCGCAAATATGTATATAAAATATTTTATTTCATAATATATTTAATCTTCTTTTAAAATAAATTATTTAACAGGTATAATAGGAGATTTCAGTGATAGTTTTATTTTACAGTTATGTTAAAATATAGGAAAACTAAGTGTACATACATACATACCTTTCATTTACATATTTACTTATTACTTTAACCTTTAATGCATTTAAAACGCAGTAACAACGGTTCATTATTACATTACATTCTTACATATGTATGTACATAGATTTTCTACCTAAGCGGGCTCTTAAGTGCCTTACATAATTTACGATAAAACTATATAACTTAATCTCTCTTAAATTTCGAAATTTTTTCTTTGACACTCTCATGTTGTATGAAATACACTTTTTACACGGTAACTGGGACAGTAAACGTGCAAAAAAAACCGTACAAAAAGAAGATAAAGTTTATTTAATTGTTGTTTAATCAAAAAGCAAAGTTCTATCTCTTGTTTCATTAAAATTTTTTATCTGTTGTTGGGATGTAATGTACCTACCTTTAAGCGTTATTTACTACTAGTAGCTGAACCAAATGATGAAATATGACTTAATTATCTACATCTTCTATTAAAAATATACAAAACCGCTTCTGAACGTCTAATGAGTTTAAAAATTAGTAAAAAGTATTTAAACTTGATTAATGTAGTAATAATTGTTGTTAATTTTTTTGCTTTGACTTTTGAACTTGAATATTGATTGCACTTTTTCCACTTGGGCGCTTCTTGATCTTAAATGATATATGTATGTACATATATGTATGTAAGCAGTGCATACTACAATTTTTTTTACATTTCCATATGATGTTCTGTACTTTGTATGCGTTAGTAGTGGTGCGTTATCAGTATAAGCGCAATGTGATTACAGCTCTAATTGATATTTCTCACTTTTTGTAATTTTCAACAACGCCTGTCTCTCTTCAATGAGATAGTTTTACTGTTGTACGCTGGGTATGCAATGCACTTCTTTATTGAGACTTTTTTCCAAACGCAAGTCTTGAATATTGCCGAGAGTTTAAACATCTTTGTACTTACTATCCACTTTTCTGATATAAAACTTAACACGTATACATACATACATACCTACATACATTTTTTATTCATTTGCTCGTATGTATAAAATAGCCATTTCTAAAGTGGAGTAAATTATCGTTTTTAGGTAAACCAGTCTGAATGTCATTGGAAGGTTTCTAGAATAGCTTTTTGCAGCTTTAAAGCCCTCAATGAGGTGAACATTGTATTCAAGTATATTGTAGCTTTCTTGAATGTTTATTTAAAATATATTTTATTAATTGTTAAAATTTTACCTTCAATTTATTCAATAGATATTCAAAGGACCGTCGATCTAAGATATAAAAGAATAATTGAAATTCATCAACAGGAACAAAAGTTCCTATAATGTCGGAGGGCGGTGTATTACACATAAAACAGGAGTTGGATATCAGCACCTCATGTTGCAGTCCGAGCACTTCTACCACAGTGGGCGTTAATCGCTCGAATTCCTATTCAAATGGCACCAGCGGTAGTACAAGCAGTACTAGTAGCGCCAGTGCGATCAGTGGTGGGGGCACAGGTGGCAATACATCAACCAGCGGCAACAAATCTTCACCTTCAGTGTCTCCAGAACGTCAATTGTGTAGTTCAACAACAGCACTATCTGCTGATTTGCACAGTGTCACCCTGACGGGATGTGAAGCAAGTACACCAATTGCCTTAAAATCAAATGATTGTGGTGGTAACAATACTAATAGCAACAATAGTGCTGGATCAGCTAGTGGTGGCTCAATACGCGACGAATTACGTCGTCTTTGTTTGGTGTGCGGTGATGTTGCATCTGGATTTCATTACGGTGTGGCAAGTTGTGAGGCCTGTAAAGCATTTTTTAAGCGCACCATACAAGGCAATATTGAGTACACGTGCCCTGCTAATAATGAATGCGAGATTAATAAGCGCCGACGAAAAGCCTGTCAGGCCTGCCGATTCCAGAAATGTTTGCTGATGGGTATGCTAAAGGTAAGTTCAAATACGTGAGTTATTCCCTCAAGGATATTTTATATCCTGATCAGGGTATATTAGGTTTGCCACAAACCACATTTTTATTCTAGTTTCGGTGCAAGCGAAGTTAACTTTATTTTTTCTTGTTTTAACTTTATTTTACTATGGAGTTAGATAATTTTTATTTATGTTGGAATAAGACTTTTTTGAAGGCACGATAATTACATAGAACGCGAGATATTTGAGTATACATACCATATTTCAGAGGCTAGAAAAAATTAAAAAAGAAGCTACGAGCTCAATGTGAAACTTTTAATTGTCTCCCTTTCAATGGAATTTATTTATTGGGTTTTCTTAACTTTTCGATTGAAAATTTTAGGTTTAAAACTAGTACCAAACTAGATAAAGACTTGATATTAATTGAAATAAATTAATTAAATCATCTATATGTCATTAATATATTTTAGGAGGGCGTACGTTTGGATCGTGTGCGTGGAGGTCGCCAAAAATACCGACGGAATCCTATTTCGAATTCATACCAAACCATGCAACTACTTTATCAATCCAACAGTACCTCTCTGGAAGATATCAAAATTCTTGAGATACTAAACGCGTATGAGCCAGACACATTAACGGTGCAACAGCAGCAACAACCGCATACCACTACCGAAAGTAGTAGTAACACGGGCACCGGCAAAGCCACTCAGAATACTTCTGTTAAGTTGGAACAAAATAATTGTAGCAGTGGCGGTAGCAATAGCAACAACAGCGAAATATTGTCTTCCAGTGCACAACCAGTATGCATTTTTCAAAATAACAATTGTGATGCCGAAGAAATTCTTGCTGTTCTCAGTGATATATATGATAAGGAACTGGTAAGCGTGATTGGCTGGGCCAAACAATTACCGGGCTTCACTGAGCTGCCGCTGAATGACCAAATGAAATTGCTGCAAGTTTCGTGGGCGGAAATTTTAACATTACAGTTAAGTTTTCGTTCGCTGCCATTTAATGGACGTCTGTGCTTTGCAGCAGACGTATGGATGGACGAATTGTTAGCTAAGGAATGTGGATATGCTGAATTCTATTATCATTGCGTACAAATTGCTCAACGTTTGGAACGTTTATCACCACGACGCGAAGAATATTATCTGCTTAAAGCATTGATTCTGTCTAATTGTGATATTTTGCTGGATGACCAAAGTTCATTACGAGCATTTCGCGAAACAATACTTAATTCATTAAATGATGTCGTATGCTTATTACGTTATGGGTCTGCAGTGTCACACCAGCAACAGCTGCTTCTCCTGTTGCCAGCATTACGACAAGCGGATGGGATTTTACGTCGATTTTGGAGAGATATTTGTCATGAGGGTAAAATAACAGTAAAAAAATTGTTTGTAGAAATGCTGGAACCAGTGTCCAGGTGAGAATGTCTTTGTACAAGATGCAAGTTATGAGTGTTCTTGTATATAAATATTTTCCCAGAAACAACACGTTTATCAAAAATTATGGATATGGAAACTCAATTTAGGTGTAGAAAGTTAACTGTTCAGTTGTTCTCCGTCAGTGGCGGTGTAGGGGTTTCTGTGGGGGGCTTTCAAGGGTTATAGTATCGAATTTATTTCTAGCAACAAATAGAAAAACAAAATACTGCAAAAAATCGGATCATGCGAAATATAATTCAGTTCACTAGGAAGAAAGTGGGTACTACAATTGGCATCACAGGGCTAAAGCAACTGTGCTAGAGTGTAATAAAACCAATGTACAACAACATTTAGAGAAAGTAAAGTTTTGGAATTGTAACGTGTCATATAGTAGGTTATTCCTAAAAAAAACTTGCTTTTTTCTAAAATATCGTATATATTACGATAGCTTGATTTTCGGGAAATTGGAAAATTTTGATTTTTAGCTGTATTAACAACATATGCATAATATCTTGTGATGATATATACTATATGTACTTTTCATAAGTTCGTTAATGAAAATGTTTTTAAATGATACTCAACTGAAAGCCTTGGAAAAAGAATTGTAAAATTATGTATCTAAAGATGAAATGCAAAGTTTTATTCGCGTTTCGATACGGCAAATGGTATAAGGATATAATATAATATATTGCACAATAAATAAAAATACCGGTATTGGTATACCTTACGAAATACCTCCTTTATAACAGTCATATAGAAAAAAGTATAATAAAAAGCAAAATACATATATTTGTATTGTACAACAATTATACATTTGTATGTGAGTGAATTTAATATGCATACTTATATGAATAACAAATACTTCGTAGATGAATTTTTGTAAATAATATATAAATTAGCTAGTCACTAAGGGCCAAGTAGCTTTTAAGTGGTAGTAATAAAGTGTTAGATAATATTTAATGTGTATCACAGTAATTTTAGAAAATATATACATACTTATACTTGACATATTAACGACCAACTGTTTGCATATTTCTGAAAATAAAATACATAGTGATTGAGCTGCTTTCTTTTGATTCTTACTACGTGTAAGTAACTACGTTACGGTTATTGATAAATTTGTGATTTCTAAATAGGAGTAAAAACATATATTTTTCCTACAATAGGATAATTTCATATATTTCAATCCGTTCCGCATGACCAATGAAATTTTGTGTATACATCACGTCAGAAACACTTGATTACTAGATACCAGCACTATTTCATTTTGGTGTGGTCAAAATTACCAATCTTTTGTTTATTTGCAAAGGCAGAATAATATCCAAAGAATCTGTCCAGTAAATTTTTTAAATGTTCATGTATTATTGCTTTATAAAATTTATTAAGTTTTCTAAGGTCTAAGGTAAAAAATTAATATACAAACAAACTGAAACAAACCAAACCGTATTTATCTTTTGCATTGGACTAGCGAAAAATAACTGCCTTCTCTTAGCTTAGCTTATGGCATGAGAATCTCAAAGGATGTGTTATAAACAATTAAGTGACTAAACACGAATGAAGTCTAACTTCTATTTACACAAAAAATAACTTAAATTACAACGTTATTTATTTAAATTATAAACGCTCTATTTTTTCAGACCCTGTTTCTTAAATAATTATTTCACAATATTTCCTATTTCTAAGCGGTCTAAACCAACACTTAAATTTCGAACTTACTTATATCCTTTTTAAATAGAACAATATTAAGTTTTGTCTGGTACAAAATTCTGCCTGCTATGTTGGCTCCGTTCTAAATCTGGAGAATCAAAATATTTTTTAGAGTCTTTTTGAAAACGATCAGATCTTTCAAGTTCACGTCGGAAATAGCTAATCGTGCGCGATATTCCCATTTGTAGTGGAACTTTTGGTTCCCAATTGAGAATTTTTTTTGCTCGCGTTATATCTGGCTTACGCCTCTGTGGATCATCTTCAACTGCATCTGTTTGTTTTACTTCGCTTTTTCCACCCACTAATTTTTTTATTATCCATGCGAATTCTTCGATTGTGTGCTCTACAGGGTTGCCCAAATTGACTGGCTGGCTGTAGTTGGAAGCCATTAAAGAAATTAATCCGTCGACAAGATCAGAAACATACTGAAAGGAACGAGTTTGCTTGCCATTACCATAAACAGTTATAGTTTCGTTACGCAGTGCTTGAAGTATGAAATTGGATACAACACGTCCATCGTTCATATGCATTCGAGGCCCGTAGGTATTAAATATGCGTGCGACGCGTACTTTCACATTTTCCTGTTAGGCGATAATTATATTATTTAAAACTTGTGTAAAGCAAATTTGCGTAATTTTCACCTGTTTCGCATAAGCGTAGCTGAGTGTTTCTGAAACGCGTTTGCCTTCATCATAACAGGCTCGAGGTCCAATAGGATTTACATGACCCCAATATGTTTCAGGTTGTGGGTGTACAGTTGGATCTCCTATAATAGTGTGCATATTTTTTAACATTCTTGTTTTAAACTGTATAAACAGAATCTCAATTTATAATAAAACAATTTTAGCTTACCGTATACTTCTGATGTACTAGCTATAAGTACTTTTGCCATTACACGCTTAGCTAGTCCTAGCATATTGATGGTACCCATGGTATTCGTTTTGATTGTCTTTACGGGATTATACATATAATGTGGAGGTGAGGCTGGAGATGCTAGATGATAAATTTCATCCACTTCAATAAAAAGTGGGTTCACAATATCATGGTGAATTAATTCGAAATTCTCATGTCCAAGCCAGTGTTCTACATTCCTTTTACGACCTGTGAAAAAGTTATCTGCAACGATGACTTCATGACCTTGAACCATGAGAGTATCTACTAGATGAGACCCAACGAAACCGGCTCCTCCGGTAATTAGAATCCGTTTTCGATTTTTGTAATTTAAGTATTTAACCTGTGGATATTTTCTTGGCGTACTTGCTTCTAAAGCACGAACTCGATCTTCTAATATTGCAATTTGAACTTTTGCATGTTCCAATTGATTTAGAAGCTGCTGATTTGTAATGTGTTGAGGAACATTGGTGAAATCCTTTACGAGATCTTCACCAATTTGGGAGTTCGCTGTCCAATCGTCTTTATCAAAATTTTGAATTGACTGACTAGCATTAGTTTTATGTTTCAAAAATGAACGATATAGAATTATTAGTAATATCAGGGAGCAAGAGGAAATAACGATGAATTTAATTCTTTTTTTTACAATAGGCACGTTAGGCATATTCAGGCGTTCAAGCTTGTATTTCTGCTAGCAATTTATTATTAAGAATTTTATCCTATTTTTATCAAAGCGAAGTCCACGAAATATTTTGTTTATTACTTGTTTAACATCAGCGAGTTTTCAATAGAAAAGTAAACGTGTATTTTCGGTGGCTGGCTAAATGCATATGAATTGTTGTTATTATGTTGTTTCTTATTTTCATAGGCATAAGTATGTATGCATATATACTTACTCATTTGCTGTTTGTTATTTGCTACCTTACAAGTGCATCAAAAATTATTTACCATTACACGTAATGGTTGACATTAATGTCCTTTCAATACGAAAAGTATTTCAAATAGATAAAAGACAATATAAAACAACAAATGTTTACTACTAAATGATATTACAATTTTTAAGAACTTTGTTATCTACAAAAAATCGTTTGATACTTTTCACAGCTGATTTTGACATTTTAGTAAATAAATGATAACAGTCCTCTTGCCATGGTAATGCCATAGAACTTTGTTTACACTTATAAATATGAAAGAGTTGACTGTGAATATACATTTCTAAAGAAGTTTATTCACAGTTTGCAATTCATTTCTTTTATAAATTCAGTATTTCTTGAAATAAAATAAAATAATTAGATAAATGTGAAAAAATTAATAGAAGTTATGTAACATTAACATTTGGAATCTAGCATATATTTTTAAATTAAGAGCATGTGTAATAATGAATTTTAACAAAATTAAAACAAGTTAACCTTATTGCTGCAATTCGCAACTGTGAATGAATATTGGCTCGGAGGTAGAAGAAAAGTCGAGTTTTGACAAATGATTTTTGATGTGAGTCATTCTTGTCGTTAGGTTACACACGGAAAAGGTGGAATCAAGGAATAGTATAACATTGTCAGGATTTACTTAAATTACATTTAGTGTGAAAACAAAAGTTTTAAGAATGCCGAATAACGACAAGGAACCACAAAATATACAGAATAATAATGAGAGTAATACTTTGGAAAGCACGCAGGCAGTAGCCGCTGCCACTGAAGCATTGATTGCGGCCGCAGTAGCCGGCAGTAAATCGTCCCCCACTGCCAATAATAAGGAATCTGGGTCCAATGATGCCGAAAAGCAACACACTGATGCAAAATCCACTTCGGCAGGTAAGAATATTTACCTGATAAATAGATTATTTGTTAAACGTGCAAAAGCTTTGTTAAAAGGTGAGGTATATAATGTAAGAATATTTGTACAAATGTGTATTCGTTGTGGAAAATGCTACCTTGCAACTATATTTGTATATGTATGTGAATTTATTAAATAATTCAAACTATAATTTCAGGTTTACTCAGAAATCAAGGCTTGCTAAAGGTACTATCCGAAGTTGCAGCTGCCGGCCGACAGTCGAAACAATTCGCCTTTTGGTCTACACAACCAGTACCCAAACTAAATGAAGATATTACCACAAATGAATGTATTGAACCTGATAAAGATATCTCGGAAATTCGTCCGGATCCGTATACTTTGCCAGAAGGCTTTAAATGGGATACTCTTGATTTGAACAGTACCACCGATTTAACTGAATTATATACCCTGCTGAATGAAAATTATGTGGAGGATGATGACGCTATGTTCCGTTTTGATTATCAACCAGAATTTCTGAAATGGTCATTGCAACCACCCGGTTGGAGACGAGATTGGCATGTTGGTGTACGTGTGGTAAAGTCGGGACGTTTGGTTGGTTTCATATCTGCCATTCCAAGCAAGCTGCGTTGTTATGACAAAGTGCTTAAAACTGTTGAGATAAATTTTCTATGCGTTCATAAGAAATTGCGTAGTAAACGTGTTGCGCCGGTGCTTATACGTGAGATTACTCGCCGTGTAAACTTGACTGGAATTTTCCAAGCTGCTTACACCGCGGGAGTTGTACTGCCTAAACCAGTCTCTACATGCCGGTATTGGCATCGCTCATTAAATCCCAAAAAACTTGTTGAGGTAAGTAAAAATCGGTGTGAAATTGTTCAGTTTTAAAAGTGAAAAAAAAACATGTGTGGTTTAAGCTGAGGTTATTATACGATCTTTAATAAAATCATAGAAAGTAAATATTTATAAATGCCACTGAAAATATATATTTTTTAAATTATTTTACAGGTAAAGTTTTCACATTTAGCACGTAACATGACAATGCAACGAACAATAAAATTGTACAAACTACCCGATCAGCCAAAAACTAAAGGATATCGTCGTATTCAACCCAAAGATATGGACAAGACACAGAAGCTACTTGAAGAGTACCTCAAAAAATTTTCTTTGAGTCCAGTTTTTTCAAAAGAAGAATTTCGCCATTGGTTTACTCCGAAAGATGGAATTATTGACTGTTTCGTTGTCGAAGATGAGCACGGAAATATAACTGATATGACAAGTTATTACTGTTTACCATCATCGGTGATGCATCACCCAGTACATAAGACTGTACGTGCTGCTTATTCTTTTTATAATGTGTCTACAAAAACACCATGGTTGGAATTGATGAATGATGCGTTGATATCGGCAAAAAATGTTCATTTGGACGTCTTCAATGCACTTGATTTGATGGAGAATAAAAACTTCTTCGTACCCCTGAAGTTCGGTACTGGCGATGGCAATTTGCAATATTATCTATACAATTGGCGTTGTCCAGCTATGACACCAGAAGATGTAGCGCTCATTTTAATGTAGTTGACATTAGCTAGAAAAGGCTACACACACTAAAAACAACATAAGAAAATAAAGGAAAATTCAGCACATACCGCAAATAGTTAATGAATACAAAAGCCAGTCCAACCATCACGACAAAAAATTAAACATATAATCGAAGAAGTTTGTTTCCATAATACATTGCATAAAATGATAATGATGACAATTAATGATATTGTTAGACTACATAAAAGTATAATTAGAACTTTGGTGGTTCTATGATGGATTCCCTTTAAAAACAGCATGTGTGTTGAAAATTGGAAGTTGCACATGAGCAGCTTTAGTTGAATACAAAATAGCACAACAAAGTTAAGTAATTGCAATAAAAACATACAAATGTCTATATATGTACATATTTCCAATTTTATGTATATATGTACGTAGACGAGTATGCTTTAAACTAAGTTTACTTAATTTTTAGCGCCGTAGCAGAACAAAATTAGTATTTTGGCTACACGAGTATGTAATTCATTAAAGATTTTTTGCAAGTCTCTATTACTATTGGTAACGTTAAATTTTTTGAAATATAAAATTTCAGACAGCACAATTCCGTGATCTTTGGTTTCGGATTGTTTAAGGACTACGAATAAAAGCAATAAAGCAATTTCAGATTTTTTCTTTAGATTAATTAATAACAAATGGATTAAACAAATAAAACACGTTATTATAAGCATACAAATATGGTAAAAATACTATACAAGTCAATAATTTTTTTTTGGAAGTTTTAATCAAAATATTTATTACGCCGGTAATTTTTTGTTGTGTGAGGCATTTCCTACAAATATATTATTTAAAGACTTCATACCCACCATCTGCCATTTATGCATCATTTTTAGTTACCCCTAAAATGTGTCGGTTATAAGTATTTCTTTATATAACGAATGAAGTTTAAGTGACGTGTGTTCGTGTTGTTTTTAAGAAGAAAAATAATTCAAAAAAATAAAACTAAATTGAAGAATATATCAACTTTCTAAAGTTAACCTCAAATATATTGAATATCGAGAAAGTTTATCTCTCAAGTGTTTTTTCATTGCACGAATTCCATATTTTACATACAAATATATATTAATAAAAAAAAGCCGGCTTGATCAAGTCAATATTAACTTTATTAATTATTTATTCACTATGCTACTCTCAATGGCTTGGTGAATCTAAAGTTTAGATTCTAAACAATAAAGGTACTCATTTAGAGTGGCATCTATGTATGTATGTAATAGTGTCAAAATGAGAACTTGGGTTAAATGAGCGCTTCGTGGCAATAATGGGATAAGTCAGGTGTTATTCATTTTCTGTGATTGTTTTTTCTATAAATATTTAATAAATTCATTTTGAAATATTGAAATAATACAATATAATATTTAAATGTTCTTACATTACAACGCAAATTGCCATTTTGCGAAGTTTGCAGTAAATGCTACAAATTTGCAACCTTAAAGAGTACCACTTTTGTATACACAATTTTAGCGGTATGCGCGTTTTATTACAGTTGCTTATTCGATTCGCTACTCTCCAAGACTTAGTTAATGTTGTTGTTATTATAAGAAGAAAGCTATTTATGATAGGTTGTCTATAGGTTGCTGTTTCTGAAAGTCGCATATTATTTAATCGATTTCATTGAAATTATTAAGTTAAAGATGGCAGGTACTATTTGATGATGCCAGTGCATGTGTTGTCTACAAGTTGATTGTTCTATTCGCATATCTCCAAAGCTAAGAGAGCCGAAGAACGATTATCAAATAGCTATTACTTTAAAATCGATATATATTAAATCGATATATTTGTAGTCTTAAATACCCTGCAGGGCTTCTAATTAAACTTTCTTTTAAATTTTTTCTTTCGTTTTGTACGGTCAACTACAATTTCTCAGATGTGAAATTATAAATTATTTTATTAAATTTAAGAAGTCATACTATATACTTAACTGTGGTTATTCAAGTAGCAAGTAAAAGCGATTCCTCCCTTTGTTATCAATGAAAAACATAACATTTTGATTTTTTCCTTTTTCTCGAAATAAATTATAAAGTTTCGATATGTATTTTCATTATGTCTTTAATATATAATTCGAAAAATTCCCATATATTATGTAATATCGGGGAATTAGTTGGCCTGAATGGTTGTATCGTCTAAGTACTGCTTTAGGGTGAGGTTCTATGGCGCGAAAATTGACATTTGACACATAACAAAAAAGTAAAATTTGCTAATTTTTTGCCATTACAAGAACTATTTTAGAAGCTAGCATATATTTCTAGCATAGATAGATTGCTATCATGAGTGATTCCACTCCTAAACATAAGTATCAAAAATACAAAATACGTGTGAAAACATGGGAGCGCGATTTCAAGCGCAAATTTTCTCGAGTTCCCTCTAAGGTACTTAGTAAACACGAAACAAAAAGTGGACATATTTTTTGCATACATAACTTTTCTATTTTCTATTTAGTATGATATCCGTGAGGCGCCACAAGAAATACGAGATGCTTACAAAATGTACTACAAATTAAAAACCTCATTGCTGGAGGACACATTGAATGGTGTTTTTGATGACGACGGATTTAGTGTTCTTGAAATATCGCAGAGTCAAAGCGAATTAGCCCCAAATGAAAGTTCACAAATGTCCAGTAGCATTGCCGCGCTAGTCGGTAGTGCAACATCTTCAAATATGCTGGATGAATTAAAAACGACCAATGAAACGAAAAGAAAAGTTTTGACATATTCAGATTTCGAAGAGAAAGTAATTAGAGAATTTGATGCGGTAGAATTTTGTGAATTAAATGAAAA
Organism: Bactrocera tryoni; assembly: GCF_016617805.1. Lineage (NCBI taxonomy): Eukaryota > Metazoa > Arthropoda > Insecta > Diptera > Tephritidae > Bactrocera > Bactrocera tryoni. The sequence goes on along the minus strand of NC_052503.1, from coordinate 18,541,880 downwards.
AGCATGGGGACCCGAACTAAGTATACAAAACTCAAAGACTGAGGAAGAAGTTGACAAAAGTCCCAGCGAACCAGGTGCCTTGAAAAAGCCTTTCACATCAAGTTTATGTGCAAAACTTTTAAAGGCATCATCATTCAGTAAACGCAATCCAAGGAAGTCACTTTCTCGTGTTAATTCCGGTATAGGTACACCAATATCGCGTCAAGAATCTTTGAGTAATACATCGCAGCAATCGGAAGTTTTACCCGATTTAGAGACAATACTAGTACAAAAAGCTAAGGAGCAACAAGCAATGGCAGCGGTTACTGTTAATCCATTATTAGCAGGTGAGAATTCAGCTTTTTCGACAACAGACGGGTATACCTTACCGGAAGCTTTTAATATTTGGAGTCGTTACTGCAACATCTATAAAAAAGCTTGATCTGTTATTTCCTATATATGTATTTAATTTTGTGGAATTAAAAGTTATTTCATTGTTAATTTTCAGGCAAGGACACCGCTACACAACTAAATATAGATGCCGGCTGGCTTAACCGTAACACCATCGATGAAGGACTAGAAGGAGGTGTAGAGATTAAAGCGCAATCAGCTAAATCACTGCCGCGAACTCCAATAGTAGAAAAGCGTTTTGGACTGAGCAATATCAATGTCAAAACTGTGGTACCCTTGACTAATAATATTAATATAAAACATGAAGAAACGTTAAAAACAAATGTGGAAAATAAACCAGAAACAGCACACAACACACTCTTAGAGGCAAGTGCGGTTGTTATTAACGATATTAATGGTGACTCCGATTCAGTTGTTTCTGATAGCGGTGGTGAGGAAGCGGAGCAGGCTTATGTACATGTCGCCAAAAGGCGCAGGGTGTTAAAAACAATTGAAAAAAATCAAACGATTGAAAGTAGTGATTTACCAGTGAAAAATAACGAGACAAATGATATGAAAGCAACAGTTACTAAGGAAGATTCTGCTACTTTGGATGCTCCTCAAGAGGAGATAAAACTTTATGATTTCTCAGCAGATGACAATGATGATGCTGACTATTCACCTCCGATAGCTAAGAAAGGAGCGCGCAAAACTGTTAAGCTTGTTAAGAAGACAACCAAGGAAGCGAAACAAAAAACTAAAGAAAATGCTAAGAAAACAAAAACAATAAATTCTCAAAGAACAAGTAGGACTAGAAGTAATAATACCAAAAAAGGATCTGACATAGATAAGAACGATGTTACTGCTACGAACGTTGAAGAGGTAAACGAAGAACCAGATGAAAAGCCGCCAGAAGCAGCTATGTTGCGTTATACAATGCTGCTCGAGAGTGGCGACCTTACAAGTACTCCCCGGGTACCAAGCAGTGAGCTGGAGAAAGCCGACGATGTTGCACAGCGGTATATAAATAGCACACATGTGGCATTCGCCAAAGCGGAGGCAGCAGCGACTAGTCAAAAACCTACACCTTTGCCAATCATCGATGAGAAGCGTGCGGCAGCACGAAAGAAACTTGAAGAAAAAATCGCCGCTGGTAAACTTAATGAGAATTATGTATCGATAAATCTGCAAAAGAAGATATATGCACGCGGAAAACGAAATGTTAATTTCTCTAAATATAAGAAAAAAATGTGGCGCCACAAAAAGAAAATTGCTGCACTTGCCGGTCCGGATATGGATATGGGCGGTTGTGATGGCGGTGTACTAACATGTTTCACTTGCGGGCAAGTGGGGCATTTCGCAGCACAGTGTAAGATAAAGGGCGACTCATTATTGCCTCTAACAGCACAACTTGAGGAGGACCCCTCACCATTTCCCACCCTTGAAGAAGCTGAGCGTATGGCTGCTCAGAATGCTATGGTGGCACACAGTAGAAATATATCAAGATTACCAGCTGCAGCGAATAAAGCAATGTATCAAAAAAATGAGGAAGACACTGAACTACATCAAAATTCCGATCATGAGTCAGTTGCAGGCAAAGACAGTAATGATGATGTCTCAGAAGGACATGATAGTGACTCCTCTGCAAATGACGATAACGAAAATATAGGTTTTGAGAGCGATGAAGAATTTGAAAACATTAATATTGATGAGGTTACCACATCGGCATCTCAAGAGTCACCTATTAAAAAATATGTGGGTCATAAAATACCGGAAGATTTTCTTAAAAAAGTTGGTCTGAATTCCAATTCTGAAAATGGTAAAACATCTGATACACAATTCGGTGGAATTCAACCCATTTATGAACTCGATGCCGATGGTAATGTGCGCGAGGACATACCCGCCGAAGTCACAGAGGCGCTACGTATGTTTGGGCATGTAAATTTCCGAAAGGGTCAAGAACGTGCCATTATGCGTATATTATCTGGCGTGTCAACTTTGGTTACGTTAAGTACAGGCAGCGGTAAATCATTATGTTACCAATTACCTGCTTACCTATACAGTCATCGTAGGCGTGCAATAACATTAGTTATATCGCCACTCGTATCACTTATGGAAGATCAGGTGACAGGTGTCCCACATTTTTTGCGTGCCCATTGCTTACACACCAATCAAACGCCTCAACAGAGAATCAAAGTAATGGAAATGATATCGGCGGGGGAAGTAGATATTCTATTGGTGTCACCGGAAGCTGTGGTGGCTGGTGAACGTTCGACTGGTTTTGGTGCCATTCTGCGTCAATTGCCTCCAATCGCTTTCGCTTGTATTGACGAGGCGCATTGTGTTTCTCAGTGGAGTCATAATTTTCGTCCCAGTTATCTGATGATTTGTAAAGTGCTCAAAAAGAATTTAGGTATTCAAACGGTTTTAGGCTTGACCGCAACAGCAACTTTACCAACGCGTCTGAGTATTATCAGCCATTTAGGAATACCAGATGGACAACGTGGTGTTATTAGTGATATTCCATTGCCAGATAATCTTCTATTGTCGGTATCAAAAGACGAGAATAAGGACGCCGCTTTATTAGAATTACTTCTAAGTGATCGGTAAGTTATATTTTAATTATAAAACGATTACATATACGCTTAAATTAATTACCACGCGCTCAGAGTCATGTGTGGTGAATTGGTAAACCCATCGTCCTTTGATATATGACTGGATATATTAAGTTTGTCACAAATTTTGTAACGCTCAAAAGGAAACGTTTGAGACTTTGTAAAGAATCAGTATGAATAGCTGAACCGATTTAGCCATTTCCGTCTGTATATGTATTTTTTGTGACACGTTCGAATCCCCCCAAGAAGCAGCTTATTTGTCGGAAACCCTGATATCGGACCATTATAGCATATAGCTGCAGTACAAACTGAACAATTATTTACATGTCCTCTTATGAAAAACCCTTTATATTGAACGTTACGTACGTTATAGAGTTAACCTAAAAGACGCAGACTTTTAAATCTTTTGTATCTAAACTAGAGAAAGAGATTTGACCCATTTCTGAAAGTGATATGTCTATAAAAGAGTAATAGTAATAAAAATGTAAATTCGTATATACATATGTAACTTTAGTAATTTTGTATATATTCTAGGTTTAGTGACTGCCAATCCATAATCGTTTACTGCACACGCCGCGATGAATGTGAGCGTATCGCTTCGTATCTCCGTACTTGTATGCAGGATCAATGTAACGATAAAAATGCACCAGAAAGCGGTAAACGCAAACGAAAGCGCACTAATTGGGCGGCAGAACCGTACCATGCTGGCATGCCGGCATCACGTCGTCGTACAATACAAAACGCTTTCATGCGCAATGAACTGCGCATAGTTGTGGCCACTATTGCTTTCGGCATGGGCATCAATAAACCCGATTTGCGTGCTGTCATCCATTACAATATGCCTCGCAACTACGAGAGTTACGTACAAGAGATTGGACGTGCCGGACGTGACGGCAAACCGGCGCAATGTCATCTCTTTTTAGATGCACGCGGTGGTGATAAGTGTGAGCTACGTCGTCATATCTACTCCAATTCGATTGATCGACATGTGATAAGAAAATTATTGCAACATGTGTTTGTGCCGTGTGCCTGTGCCAAGAAGGAGACATCAGAGGCGCAATATCAAAGAACGCAAGTTTCGCGAGGAAATATGTTGAACGCAACAAGCGCGGTTGAAAATAATCGCATTTGTCCCGGCCATGAAATCGGTTTCTCGGTGCAGCGTACAGTTGAGGCATTGGATATACCAGAAGAAAATATATCCACATTGTTATGCTATCTGGAACTGGATTCTCGTTGGAATATCAGTGTGCTTAGCAATGCTTATACTATGGCCAAGATCATTTCATATGGTGGTGCAAAGTACCTAAAGTAAGTATTATAAGCCTATTTTTATACCCTAAATAGGATATATATTAAGTTTGTTATGAAGTTTGTAACTTCCAAAAGGAAACGTCGGGTCCCTATTAAATATATATAAATATACTTGTTTAGAAATGATCAGCTTGACGAGCAAAGTTGATTTAGCTGCCTGTCGGTTCGTCCGTCGGTATGTAGAAAAACTAGTCTCCCTCAGTTTTTGAAATATCGTCCTTTTCTTCCCAAGAAGCTTCTTATTTGTCGGAATCGGAGATATCGGACCACTATAAGATATAGCTGCCATACAAACTGATTAAATTAAATCAAGCCCTTCTATAAAAAAAACTTTAATTTGCAAGATATCTCCCCGATATTTTGTATAGCATATTTTGCAAGGCAGCGCTTCGTTTCCGTTTCTTTAGATTGGACAATTATAGCATTTTTCTCGTTTTTTATCAGCACACTTAATATACATATATATGCATATAATATATTTTAGACATGCGGCCAAAGAATGTCCACCTTTAGCAATGGCAATCGCATTGGAAATAAAACAAGATAAATTTAAGGATGATGCGAATATAATTGAGTTTTCAGTGGTTGATATTGCTGCAGCGATCGGTTGGAATAGTGGCGTCGTAAAATACCAATTGAAAAATTTGGAGTGGATTGAAGGTAATAATGTATTTAAACTCATATAATGATTTGTATTTTTATGCAATAATGTTGATTTTTGTAATATTTCGACTCTTTCCCAGATAAGATAAAATTTCATCTATTTCAAAGTTTTACAATTTTCTAATACATAGTCACATTTTTCAGTCGATGGCTATCCGCGACGTTCCCCCATTAATGTCAATTTCCACGACATCGGTTTTCGGTTGAAGGCGCCTGGAGATTTTATACCCGAAGAAATAGATGATGCTCTTGATACACTCTATAATCGTACAGTCGAACAAGAGAGAACACAACTCATACAGCTACAGTATGTGTTTCAAGGTCTATCCTTGGTCGCCTACAACAATTATGTGCCGTGCATGAGCGCCAACTATGCTCCAGATCGTTCTAATCAACTTAAAGGTATTATACGCGATTACTTCCAAAATGATTACCCTAAAGAAATGAAACTAGAAACGGATGTAAGTCTTATACTCAAATAATTTCACAAAATTTCAACTAAAAAAAAAACCGATAACATTTTCAGAATTCAAATGTATCCGATGGTGATATTGAACACGATGTACTCGCGCTCATTAGCATGTATCCAGATAATAATTTCAGCGGTCGGAATATTGCTCGTATTTTCCATGGCATAACAAGTCCAAACTTTCCAGCTGTTATATGGGGCCGTTGTAAATATTGGAGAGCTCACTCAAGCGTTGATTTTAACCGGATTCTAAAATTGGCGAACGCTCTTATTGTACGACGACGCATGTAATAATCTATTCGCAATGGCTTTGGAGTAAAGACATTCTTATGCATAGAGCGAATTTTAATTTGTAGATTTTATGAAAGTTCCAAAACATGCATAAACATCAATTCATGTTTATTTACGATATAATCCGTTTTTACTATATATGTAACTTATTCATAAACACATTTTAGCTTTATCAATGCATTTGCTCAATTAATTTAATACATTAGAAATTTTAATATTGACAAAACTGAAAAGACTTCAAATAGAAATGCCTCTAAAAATGGACGCCGTATAAGAACGCATTTTTTATAATTGCCACAGACTTAATAATTTATGTAAATTTACGCGTTAAGCTTTACTATGCATGCAATAAGAATATTTTAAATAAAGTTGACAAAAAATATTTTTATGTATGTACATATATGTATTGAATTTTTTGGAAATAGGAGTATGTGTCTCAAATCCATTTCTTATTTGCAAACAGAATACAATTTTTTATTACAAATATTTTTTTAAAACCCGGATTGCTTCAAATGTATGCTTTATATCTTAAATTTCATTTTGTCTAAAACAAAAGATTTAAGCACCAAACTTCTGCGATATTTCATTATTGATTTATTTAATTATTAATTTTATTGTTTAACTCAGATTTTTTTGAAATTTTAAGAAATATATATCATCCTCACACATGACAACATATCTTCACAACCATTTTCGATAAAAAATAGTTTTTAACTAATTTTTGCAGTTTTAACTGTTAAACATAAGTAATATGATATGAATGAATATCAAAATTATATATTATTTAATTCGTTATCCTCTATTTAATACTTATTTACTTTAATAAGTACCCTTTTCTGCTTATACGAGGTTGGACCGATAAGTACATACATAGCTTACAAAAAAATTGCAAAATATTTCTCAACATAGCGTCCTTTTAGGTCGCTACACTTAACCTAGCGACTATCCAACTTCTTTAATCCGTCTGAGAAATAGGCTGCGATAACCTTCTCATTCCATACCTGGAAGTAAGAATATTCGCCCGTAGGCAAATCTTGAGAATACAGTGGATGGTAAAGCAGTTCGTAGTACAATTTGACCGATAAATTTTCTTATTTCGACTTTTTCCGAAGCCGTTTGAAACAGGTTCTCTGGGAGAAGTTCAATGTTTCAATTGTTGATCTCAAGTGAAGTCTAGAAACTAACTCAGATTACGCTTAAACAGCGTCAAAAAATACTGTGAAGTGTCTCAAGGTTGCGTTGGTTGACAGGAGTGAGCAAACGCGGCAACCATTACGCCTACAACATTCTCAGGGCCATTAGTTAATACTTGATATGACCCATGCGATCTTCTGAGATGCCTACTGTCCCGTATCGTAAATCTGCCAATCTACCGTGGTAGCCATTTTCGAACTGAGAATGGCTCATCAAAAACCGATGTTCTTAACATTCACCATACCCACGACAGTCGGGTTTAGTTAACCGGAAAGGACCGGGATTTTTATCCGGCCAAGGACTGTCAACTCGGAACCATTCCTCGAAATTACTTCTGGAATGTTTTCTGCCGGTACAACAACAACAATATACATAAATCGAGGACGATTTGACGTTTGCAGCATCCAACCGTTTTTAAATCACTCTGATTTTTCTTTCAAAAACAAGATTCTGAAGACTGATTGATATTGTTCGTTTTGAATTTTTCTAAAATAGGCGGACACCGCAGCGCCTGGACGTTAACAAAAATATCGAGTCGGATTCAGCAAATGGGTCCCACGCGATATTTATACACATATATTTCTTTTGTGCCTGCTGCGAATCTTGCTTCGACTATATTCCGAAAAGGAGCGGAACTTGTCGAAAGTAGACTCGAATATTTTACTACAGATATTGAAGGTCCCTGAATAATGACTCGCATTAATAAAACAAATGATTTGCTTCTGTAATAGTAACTAATGTTTTTTTTATTTAAAACTTTTGTAATCGTTATTTTGTGTTTATTATTATTTATTATTTATCATTGATGACGTGAAGTAAGAAATTGAAATTAAAATAATTATGATATACACATATAATATAAATAATAGCATAAATTTACCTTTTTGTATACCTTAAATGTTTTTTGTTTATTTTTCCTTTCTATTTTAATCATTAATTTAACTTCATTTATGCTGTGTCTATATGTTGCCAGATTTATATACGCTTCTTCTTTAATCAATATTTAAAAAATAAGTAATTATTATAATTAGTGCCTTATACGAGTATATATGTATATATATATATATATATATGTATATATTAAATAATATATATGTTATGCATGTTTAGCCCACAAGGCTGTATTATCAGCTAACACCTAGACCTTGCGCTTTTAATACCATGTATACGAATGACAAATAATGCGTTCCGCATGCAAAAGTTTTCGTTAGCATTTTGTGGCCCTTATAAATTCTACGGTTATTGAGAAGTTTTACAGTAATTTGGAAAGCTATTTTTGAGGACGGTGTGTGTGGAGTTAGAAGAAAGACACCACTAAAAACAAAAACCTTCCTTTGTTTAATATAACATATGCACACAGCTAAAACGGGATATTTTAGACAAAAAAACATAAATAAACGGAAATGATTTGGTCCTAGTATTGCCTAAAAACCACCATACTGGCTCCTCAACGCAAATCAAAAACTACCCTACTTAGGACTTCATAAAGCATACGGCATAGAAGTGAGGCATTAAACGCAGAATTTTTTCTTAGCTCTCAAAAATACTTTCCACTGTTAATTTTTCAATATTTTATTAATTATATTTAAATTTTTTTGTGTTTTAATGCTTAGTGTAAATTTGGGTGTGTATGTGTGTATTTTTAATATATTTTTGTGTTTTTGTTTCTTTTTCTTCTTCTGCTATAAACTAATAATATGTATTCACTTATACTTCTGTAATTATTTACCTTTATTATTTTTTTTACTAATTTACACGCCATTAATGTGCTTACTCCTGGTTTTCCACATCTTTAATGTTTCATTACATACTAACAGAATTAATAAATAAAATTACTGTACCCACAAAAACACACACAATGTGTGCCTGCTCTATCACCCTTTAATGAGGCAATCACACCGCTTGCATCGAGTGTGCTTTCGCTGTCGCACAAATTGTTTAAAAGTTAAATTTAAAATTATTTTGGGTGACATCCATCAACTGCATTCAACTAGCCAGCTAAAATAGTGTAGTGATTTAGATTGAACGTTGATGACTGCGCACTTTCTGTCCGTTTATCAAAGCTAAGTTTGTTTGTTATTATTGTTGTGTTATTCTTTTAGTTGTTTCCTCTTTGTTTGCCATGGGTTTCAGCGTAGCTTGGCTGCTGCTATTTGTTTGTATATTACAGCTTATATGTATGTATGGTACTATGTATGTACTTGAACAGGTGTGATTGGATCGTCGTGGCAGCGTCGAATCAAGCTAATTACGAAATGCGACCTGATTTTGTAAATGTAATGTACGCTTTTTCCAATACTCGATTTTTCTTCACTATCCTTATTGCAGTACTTTTATTTTATAATATTTCCTACTGTTTTATGCTGCAATATGTTTAATCTGAAATGAAAAAGTATTATTTTTAAATTATAAATGCTAAAAATATAGACTAAATGTGTAATATACAATTAAATTTCTATTTCCACATTTTTTATCATAAATAGAAACAATACAAGAAAACATGTCAACTTTGCCTTTGGTTATACATACATATATAATAACCTTCGCAAACAAAAAAAATATTTTTACAAGAACTTTGATCGTTCTGTTTGCATGGCAGCTCTATGTTATAGTGTTTCGATCTAAACAATTTTTTCGGTTATTGTACTTTATAATATTCTATGCCAAATTTAGTGAAGATAGCTTGTCAAATCAAAAAGCTTTCCATATGAGAACTTGATTCTGACCGTTCAGTTTGTATGACAGCTATATGATATAGTAGTCCGATCCGAAAAATTTCTTCAAATGTTTTACCACTGGCAAGGATAATAATTCATGCCAAATTTAGTGAAGATATCTTGTCAAAGCAAAAAGTTTTCCTTATAAGCACTTGATTCTGACCGTTCAGTTTGTATGGCAGCTATATGATATAGTGGTCCGATATCGGGGCTTTCGAAAAATGGACAGTTTCTTGAGGAGAAAATGACGTGTGCTAAATTTCAGACCGATATCTCAAAAACTAAGAAACTAGTTCGTGTTTATACAGACGGACGGGCAGACAGACTGACGGTTACCCCCGCTTTTGATGGTCGAATTGGGATATGATCTAATCTACGGTGGAATTATGAAAAATATTCGCGAAAATCTTACAATTTCATACAATTATTGCAAACTTTTAGTAATAGCTCACATTAAATGTGGCTGAAAATTTCCAAAATTGCAAAAGGCCAAAGCCTCGAATATAAACAACAGCATGCCGAAATAAGACTGTTCAAAGTTTTAAGCAGAGATAAGGACTTTAAATAAAATTAAAGCGAAGTGCAGAATTAAGTTATCTAAAGGTAGTTTCAAACAGTCTTTTTATATTTACCTATGATGTGACTTTCCATGTTTGTTATACGTGGCTTTGACGATGGTTGCGGTATAATTGTGATTTCATCATTGATTTTGAGAGGCTTTAATAATGAGTCATTCGTTGCCATCAAACTACTACGCTGTTGATGATTAAGTGCACCCATACCGCTACCGCCGGCCATACCACCTGCACTCGACGCCGCAGCCGATGTATTATTCTTTTTGCCATCCATAGCCTTTTTTGCGACTGTACTGTGCGCGGTATATACGTGTGTCTCAAATTGTTTGTACATGCCAAAGGTTGCTGTACACACTGTGCATTTGTAGGACAAATGTGCAGGTTTCAATGTCATGTGATGGTCGCGCGACACGTGATTCAACAACTTCCATTGATACATCTGTTTTATGGTTATAAATATATTTTATTAATACATTCGGTTTTTTTCTATATTTATTATGGTAACTTACCCTGCCACACACGGGACACCGGCCGGCATCTTTTCCCTTATTAGCGGCTTCTTGCATCGAGCTTGTGACCAAACCATGAGAGCCCAGTAAATGTCGTTCCAGACCTTGATCGGTAAAGAAACGGAATTGACACTTTTGGCAATTCAGTGGCGGCCGGTTGTAAATCATTTTTGGGTGTATCTGTAAGCAGATGTACATGGTAATTACATCAACTACTATAATAAGATAAGGCGAAACATACCTTCACTTTATGCATCCATTGCATGTGGTTGCGTAGTTGTTCCAGATCCTTAATGTAACCATCACAAATTTCACAGATGACAAATTGTGTTTTGCTATTGCCACCACCACCTACCATTAGGTTTTGGCCAGGCTTCATACCGGTCGGTGGCATTTTGCTTGTTGACGGCGATGTCACAACTGGCTGCGCAGTATTTTGGCGAGGTAGTGGAGTTATAGAAATACTTGGTTGACCGGTAAGCGTTTTTTTAGCAAAAGCATTTGCTGCCTAAGATGGACAGTGGATAAAATATGTATATATTATTTTTAATTTTTAAACATATTGTTTATAGTTTTCAAAAATATCGACAGACCTGCAAGAGTTGTCCGCCTGGTACTTGGTAGTTATTGGGCTGTACCACATTCGTGGCCATTTGGGAGCGTATAGGTGCGGGTCCACGTAGCATTGGTCCACTTGGCAAGGGACCGGTCTTTTGTGTGTTGATAACTGGAGGGCGACCGCGTATCTTATTTGCAGCGTTTTGTGCAGCAAGTGCAGCCGCTTGCATGGTACGCGCTTGAGCTGCTGCCTGTTGCTGCTGTTGTATGGACGCAAGAGCTGCCTTTTGTGCCGCAGCTTGCGCAGCCATTGCCTAAAAAAATTTGACATAAAAAAAGTTAATAAACATAAATAATAACAATGAAAAAATTATTCGTTTTACCTGATACGCCGTCGCAGTGCCCACGAGTCCATGACGCGGTTTGATACGCGGTATTTTCGCTGGTGCTTCCCAATCAGCAGGAGGTGCTAAATTAATTTCAGGGCGGAATTTCTTCGCGCAAACCGGTTGATGACGTGCCAATTTGGCCTTGCCATTATCTTCGAATCCACAATTCGGACACTGATGATACGGTAGCGGTTTAATGAGACGCGCTTTGATGTTGTGTATCGCTTCCATGTGATAAACAATTTCTGTTGCGTTACGGATCTCAAAAGCGCAGAAATTACACTTATATAACGCGCCATTCATATGTGGTGTTTCATAATGATTGGCCATGGAGAGGGCAGATTCCGACTTGAAATTACAGAACTCACAGCGTTTCATGGTAAATTTGAAGGGTGAATTTTTCTTGCGTGAAGCTTCCAAGTTGCCAGAGAGTGCTGTTATAGCACGCTCAAACTCAGTAATATTCTTACCCAGACTCTTGCGCATTTTACGTTTTTGCAAACGTATTAAATCTGACTGTACAAATTCTTGTACTAGACCAACTCCAATGTCCATGAAAAATTTGCCCAGTGGACTTTCGAAATAGTTCTCTTGACCCGGTTTCGAGGCAATGGCGGAGTTTTGTGCTGAGGTGCTTGGAGATTGCACAAGTGCCGCTGCTGGTTTAATGGCGCCTTTTAGCGCTGGCAAATCATCGGAAACTTCTTTGATTAAGACTTTAGTGCGCATACCGGATTCCGAATCATCGTCGTCGTCATCGTCATCATCTTCCTCCGATTCTTCTGACCACGACTCATCAGGATCGTCGGCGCCACGTCGCCGCTTCTTCTTTTTATTGTTTTTGTCTTCTTTGTCTTCCTTATTCTGCTCGGTCATCATATCGAACTCATCAGATTTATCTGCGTCAGCGAGATCATCTTTCGTCAGTTTATATTTATCTTCGATATCTTTAACTATATTCTTGAGGTTGTCCACCGGTGGCTTCTCATAAATATAGGGTACGATAAACGAAGGTGCCTCTAGTACAAACATGTCGTCCGTAAGGCCGGGTAGTAAATTTGCTGCATTCGCATTACCAAGACCAGGGAATGAAGCGGGATTTATGCCACCGGCATTATTTATGGGCATATTTGGATTTCCGACAGGTATAAGTTTTGGTGGTCCTCCCGGTGAAGCTATATTTGATGCCGGCGTAATATTAACGGGATATACGTTGCTCTCGGCTACTTTTCTGGCAGCTGCGACCGCAGCAGCAGTTGCTGATGCAGTATCATGCGCCATAAGTGAACGCGCATCTTTGATGGAAATTTGATTACCAGATCCGGGGCCTACACTACGTTGACGTTTACTTGGCGGTTGCGAGTCATCCGAGTGTTGTGGCGAGTCCATAGCCATGCTCTTACGCTTACTCAAATCACTTGCCGCTTGTAGACGTGGCGCAGGTGTATCATCTTCAATAACTACGCAATCATCATCTTCGTCATCGTCAATGATTTGTGTCTCATTCGATGCTTTTTGCTTGGCAGGCAAGTTGCTATTGGCTTCTGTATCCGAATCTGAGGCAATAACTACAGCGCCATCTGAGTCACTGCATATTGAACGAGTCTTACGTACCGCAGCAGTGTTCGACGACGTCACTGCTGAACTATTTTCAGAGTTGTTCATTGTAGTATCAGCTTCATTTGCTTTTGACACTGCCATCACTTCGTCGTCTGAGTCATCGCCCAGGTCCACAAAGCCACTAGCATCGTTCTTTGGGACACCGTTTTCTTTCTTTTGATCTTGCGTCTTTATATCGTTGCTTATCGAAAGTGGATCGGCTCCGGCATCCATAGGATCAGCGACACCGACGCTTCTACTGTCATCCGTTTCTACCTTGTTTGCAGCATTTAATTTGTGCTCTTTGTCTTTAATCGCCTTGCCCTCATGACTGTGTATATCGGCGCCCTCTATTTCACTAACGCTATCGGTATTACTGCTAACGGTGGCTGGTCTTTCTAGACTTTCGCTTGGTTCATTACTATTGTCTTTTGGATCAGTCGCTTCGCCAACAGTACTACGCGATCGCTGTGTGTCTTCGTCGCTTTCGCCACCACCGGATTTGTCTGTGCATGTATTAGAATTGTGTAATTCATCATTGCAAAAGTTTAGCGGTTTATCCTTTAAACTGGCCACAATGGGAACGCTTGAGCCGTCTACTTTACTATCATTACTTAGTCGCTTTTCCTCTTCCACGTACGCCGCATTCCCATCATCTTCACCCGTTGACATTTTACTATCTTCACCACCGCCCACATCTACACCTCTGCCGTTTTCTGTGGTGGATGATGCCGTCATTTGAGAATCATCTTCTTCGGTATCAGCGCCGTCTACGTCCATTTGCTCGTTATGCGTGTCGACGTCCGTTGGTACTCGGCTGCTATTGATTTTGTTCAAACCATTCTGTTCTTTCAATTGTTGTTGTTGATCATTGCTGACCACTGTCGAAACATTGCCATCCGTGTAATCGCTACTACTGGGCACTGAATGTTCCTCAGTTATAGCATGAGTGGAGGAAATGGGTTGTGTAGTTGCCTCTGGCATTATACCATCGACTTCAGTCATTTGCTTCAAGCGTTTATATTTTCTCAACCAAATTTAACTGCAAAAAGAAAAAAGAAAATTGGTGAACAAAATTATGCAAAATTATTTAAAAATGTTGTTTATATCATATCAATTTAGTACAAGTTAATTGTTTTGTAATTTTTTTTGATTATTGATTTATTTTATAAATAATTGTGTAATTATTACTCAAAAATATGTATGTTGAGTATTTACTATATATATTTTTTTAATATATTAAATATTATTTTCTTTTGACATATATATATATGTATGTACTGTCGAAGTTCAAAATAAAAAAAAAATACTATTCACTCAAATAAAAAAATACTGTTAAAATAGTCGTTAATACGCATAGTAGAATTATAAATAAAATAATTTCATTAAACAAATTAAATAAATTTTGAGAATCAAACCATTTTATTAACTTCTAAAGATCTTATGACGTGTGAACATTCGTGGGAATGTAATTTAAATAATTAAATTTATTTGTACGAACTAATGTATGTATGTATGTACATACATAAATAAAAAAGTTAATATTAAACAAGTAAGTTAACAAAGACCAAAAATTGGCAATTTATAATGGTAAGAAAAATCCGATGAAAACGTAATAAAAGAAATGTTGGATAACAAACATATGTATGTATCTACACTCATACATACATATGTATTTATTATTTTATTATATCTATGTAAGCTAAAAAAGAAGTATTTGCACAGGAATATCTGAAAAATCACCAAAAATTATTGGCAAATAAAAGTTTCAAAGAATCGCTTATGAAAGGAAAACATAGCATTGGGCGGATTAGTGGACGGACATTGGCAAGAAAACTATATATGTACAAATATGTATATACATATATAAATATATTATGTACATACATACATATATATTGCAGCAGCTACGAACAGTGGGATAGAAGATGGAAAGACGCAAAAAAGAGAATTGAAGGAATGGATGGACGGACGGAACGACAGAGGGACATACAAACGATTAGACGCCATATTGGAATTTCTATACAAACGTAGAGGTTAAGCACTTACTTATGTATATATAAATATACATACATATACATATATACCATACATATATACATTGTATTTGTATGCATACACACGTATGTATATACAAAGGTAAAAACATATATATTTTTAAAATGGCGTTTAATATATGTATGTATATATGTAGATACTATATTTGTACAGTAGTTTGCAATATTTGTATGTTAAAATGTAAAAAGTTTTGCATCATTTTGTGCATGTAGTTTGTGAATAGTTAAATATATACCTGTATGCAATTGAAAATATACAGACGTAAATGTATACATATGTATGTAGATATCTATAACTAGATATATCCAAAAAATCAATTGTGTATCTATACATAGTTATACATACAGATATAGCTTTAATTTTAAAGTATATCATGTATACCATATACATACATATGTATGTATGTATGCACAAACTTTTGTATATATATATATTTAAGTTCGTGTCCTTTCTAACTATAGGTAAACCACTTAAGAGTAAGGGTAGATGTATGTACATATGTATGTACATTTAATATGGTTTTATGTAATAAATATATACTATATAATATGCATGCACGCATATACATATAAAGCTAATTAGACGTGGTATATAATAAAGATTTAATAAGAGATATTAGGTACAAACATATGTATTTTTATCTACATAACACTTATGTATATTATGTGCAAGATTATTTTTATTCATTCAACGGTAATAATTAACTCTTAATATATTTGTGGCATAACAAAACTCAATAAATAATCAAATACAGATTAAATTAAATAATTAAGATTATTTTGTAACCATACGCGAGTTAAATTGATAGCTCTTTAGAATTATTACATTAATTCCATGTTTAGAAATATATATTATAAACATTTTGTTCTATGTAGATATCCAAAATTTTATAGACAAAAAATATATTACAATTTTTGCATAACCGGCGTTTGAGAAAATGACTGATTGCAAACAAAACAAAATATTTTGATATGCACATGGGATTATTTGCAAGACGCTACATTTCATTTGTTCCTTTTGTATTAGTTATAGATTTATCAAATAAACAAAAAAAAATTATTTCTTGTTAATATTTTGTCTTTCACTTCATTCATGTCAAAGTTATTTGCAGCATGTATGGATGTGTGCGTCACAAACATTAGTGCTGTTGTTTTAGTTACGCTACCCTGTAAACTAACAACGTTTACCCACCTCTGCACCCTGCTTTTGTGATTCTTTGCTCTTGTTTCTCTCTCTAATCATATTTTGTTATTGTTCACTAGTTGTTTTGTTTTTTAGATTTTTCCTGCTGTCAAATGTAAGCAGACACAGATATCATAGTTAGATTGCGGCAGGTAAGAAGCACAAGAAAAAGTATTGGACTAAAAAAAGTAACTAGAGATTGGAGGCGTCTATGATCAGGCGAACTAAATACAAATATCTGCTTTGCATACGGTACTCGTTGCCAGCTTACTATACTTACTAAAGGCATCAGAATGGCGCGAGAGTATAATCAACTCTTGCCAAACCAATATAACTAGTAATGAACAGGGTTGCTGTATTTCCAGCATTTATAGCCGGCGATTTCCAGGATATAAAATTGAGGTAACTCTTTTTCATTGAAATCGACTATTAATTAATTAATAGAATATGATTCAATTCATAATTTTTTTAAATTAATTCTACTTTTCTGGTATTGTGGGGCTTATAAGAATTTATTTTTGATACCTTGTAAGATTTTAAAAATTAATGAAGCTTACATTTGCAAATAGTTTATGTAAACTCGTGAAGGTAGCTACAGTTTTTGGGAAACTTAAAGGATCATCGTTCACAGTGTGCAAGTGGGATTCAATGTCACCTTTAGTACTAGGATCAGCCCTTCTACTTAACATAACCTAATTGATAGTTAGTGTTTTAATATAAGATTCACGCAAATCGGAAGGTCCGGTATTTATTTCCGGCCGAGAGCTGACTCTTTAACAATTTTTTCGAAACATCTTTTAGACATTTCTCGTTAGAGTTGTAGAAAAATATTATGAAGCACTTTAAAATCTCATTATAGCATTATAGGTCCGCAAAACATTTGTTTCATTGATAATAACAAATATCTACTTAACTGTACACATATATACATTAATATAGCAATGCACTTTCTATAATTCCGCTTCTGTCGAGTGAAGCAACACTGTGTTTTCGTGCCGGATTCTCACCGGCCGCCATATGAAAATGCTCTCGTAACTTTTGTATTGCTTATTTCATATATTCGCATTTGTTTTCTGTTGAGCATCAAACACAAAAATGATATAAGACCACCAATAATTCTGATGACAGCTGGTTCAGTTTGGTTTCCGCTCACACATTTGAAGCACTCTCCAAGCGGCTAAAAGCAACGTAAAGGGAGAGCAGACAGAATGTTTTTGATTTTTAACTATAAAGCGAAATGTCAAATAGGTAAAACTGCGTGAGAATTTGGTAAACAAAACAAAATAGAAGATTGTGGTGTTTCTTTGCTACTACTTTTGTGCCTTCGGAGCAGTTTGATGGCGCGCTGAGCTAGTAATGCCAAGTACATCCATACATACGTATTTAGTGGGTAAATTTATACATACTTACATATCTACACTATATGTATATATTTTTATTCATGCTGACAAAACTGATATTGGCACAAGCATGCCAGTTTTTGCCGCAGTGAAGATTGAATGGTAATATACTCTTCTTTTAAACGACTATATAGGATTATTACGTTTTATATGTGAAAATATATATGTGTAGGTAATTCACATCTGTTTAAGGCCCATGTCAGTAGCACTTTATTTTAGTATATTACCGCTTGCTACTACCTTTCATATTAAATTTCATTATATATGTATATGGGTATTGCATGCTTTAGATACATAAATATGTATGTATGCTATAAATACATATCTACGCATATACAAGAATGCGGTACTTTCATACAACACATGTGCATATGTACATATGTATATACATAAGTTCATTGAACGAACAGGACCATCTCCATTCGTTTTTTATATGGATGTATGTATGTCAGTATATAAATCGATAATTTTCTTGAATATACTTTATCTTTTCTAGTTTTAAAATTTTGACTTAAGAAATTAAGTTTGAGCGGATTTGAATGTACATATGTATGTATTGTATGTATGAGTCTGTTTCGTAAAGAGAACAATTACTCTCATACATACATACATAATATATATATCTTTACACCTTTCATACATATACATACATACATACATATGTTACCTGTCTGCCTACATACATACTTTTGAGTATATATGTACATACATGTACAAATTACATAATGCGGACGAATATAAATTTTTATACAAAACTGAGACAGCTTTTCCAATTCGCTTTGGTTATCAAGAGTTGCTTCGGAAATATCAAAATTTTTTCAAAGAGTACTAGCCCTCTAAAGATATAAGACATTATTATTAAAAAAAATTTGGTATTCGAGCTATTATTAATAAATTTATATATTATTTATATTCATCAAAACAAAGCAGTTAAGAATAGGTAAAAAATAGTTGGGATATTTCGGATTCAACAAATTTTTTATAGTTTCTGAAAAGCTCAATGTTTATAATATTTAAGTCTAATCTTCATGGTATTACTACAATTAGCCACGTGTTGTAACTTTGAATGTTTCTTAGCTTATAATACTTCATTGATAATAACATGGCTCATTAATATCCCACAAATGGTTAAATATATACGAATTGAATACTGGAATCGAACGACCTGATCCAGTGTAATTACATTAAGGCTCTCTCAATAGTGTGCGACCTATAATAAACCACATTTTTCCCTGAACAATATAATTTCATTTCGAGTACCTAAGCCTTACTTGGAGGAAGGTGCAAAATCAACCGTCATCGAAATCACTTCGCGGCAGGTCCCGGACACGGGCTCTTTCAACGGGGTCAGATCAAAGCGAAAAGGTGCTAACAAAGTGGCTTTAACGGGGCATGTAAAGAGGTGGTTAATGCCAGGGGGAGACACGTTTCATTCTCACAAAAGGTGCGCACATTGGCAGTTATTTCGATGATCTAACCCTGTTTGGATAGGCAAGTAATTTTTTCTAGTTCGACTTGAGCAGTTAGGTTATCAGTATGACGTCGTATATGTAAATTCCAAATATGTACGTTTATAGTGCTTCTTTAGATCATTGCATTTATGTACTTTATGTATGTACATACATATGTATTATGTGGTTTATGTGGTATTTGCATATACTACATTATATTATGCCATACCTTATTATTATATTATGATATATTGAGTTTCATTTTTGTTAAAAAGTAAAAACGTGGCATTTGCTATAAATAGTATATGTAAACGTTGATACGACAACAAGGCCCATCGAATAGGAAAAATCGGTATTTTAACCGACTAAGAACTTCAAAAATAAATTGAAAAATTATTTGATATCTAGTCACAACAACAACGAAACCATATGAACAAACAAACCAAAAGAAGTTCTTTATACATATCCTAAATTTATTAGGGTCCTGCAAAAAGTAAAGGAGAAAGCAATTCAATAACATAATTTTCTTTAGTTGATCGTATAGGAAAACATTAATATGAATATATTTTAAACATATACTATTAAAAAGAAACAAAGTTCGGAATTAGAAAGAACAAGAAAACTCATTAACTTCGACGCACTAAAAACATTTCGTAAACCATAGAAGGGTATGAAAAGACCTTTATCCTGATTTTGACAGATCAGTTTGTTTGTAGATTGTATCGCTGCTTGAAAATAAAAACAAATTCGTGGCAAACTTAGTACCTGTTTAGGGTATAAAAATATTAATTTATAGCTGTAAATGCATATTTTGGTATGAGTAGATTACCTTACACAGCTTTACACGCACAGGACAAGATTTTTAAATTGAGAAAAAATAAATTATTCAATTTGGGTCTGGCATTAGGATATGCCTGTAATTTATATTAGTTTACAATTTCAAAAGTAAATAACATACAAATGGAATTGAATATTTGTATATTTAAGGACTGTATTGCTGTCATCGATCTTGGTTGTTGAAAAATGAGTATCTACATGGGTATGGTCGTTAGGGTAAGGCAATAATTTTATGTTTTCAAATTCTGTATTATCATAAACTCATTAATCTACCATTAACATTTCGAAATATTGTAAAAATTAACAAAACTTTAACTTACATTTTGATCATCAAGTGTTGGGCACTAGTTAAAAGGTAAACAATGCCTAGTATGACGTTGTATTTGAAAGAGGATTCAATTTTATACGTCGTCGTCTTCCTCCTCGTCGGCGTCAAACGATAGCTTGCTTTTTTGGTTGTCCTTCTTCTTTTTAAGTGACTTGGATTCGCCTTTGTTTGATTTTTCCTTCCTACTTTCGACTTTTTTGATTGTTTGAGAGATGTTGGAAATATGATTATTGGATTTTGAGCTGCCGGCACTTGTCAATTCTTCGGAGTTTATACTCTGAGTTTCTTTTCGCTTCTGGAACACTATTGGTTTACTGAGATCGGCTTTTGCCTCCGCTGCTTCTGTAAGAATAAAATATAAAGATTAATATTTTAGTATAAATTGATCTCTATTATTTTACGAGAACTTCAAAATATATTAATATGCACGAAATATTTATATGT
Source organism: Bactrocera tryoni (assembly GCF_016617805.1). Lineage (NCBI taxonomy): Eukaryota > Metazoa > Arthropoda > Insecta > Diptera > Tephritidae > Bactrocera > Bactrocera tryoni. The sequence continues at coordinate 18,520,918 of NC_052503.1, read as the reverse complement.
AGGTTTTCACTTCTTATATTATACATTAGTTTATACTAATGATCGGAGTTTCTTGAATTTTGTTGAAATTATCTTGGTCGTTGAAAAAGTTATATTAAATATTATATACACATGTATATTATATTCGTTACTTTTATTATATATACATATGTATGTATGTTCTTTAGTTTCTAGCTTCTCAATGATCTACTTTCCTCCCCCTTTTACCCCACAAGCGTACATATGGTCATACATATTAGCGTCAAAAATGTCTGTTTGTATCGCTTGGGTTTATCGTGACAGCCTTCAGCCTGCCAACCCGCTACCGCCATCCAAACGCTCCTCACTCTTCATGCCATATACTTTTACCTCACCCCGCATCTCTTGCCACATTCGACGCTCCAAATTCTATTCATTACTGGCTTGGACGAAACCACTTGCCATTCTCTTTTCCTCTTTAATTTAGTCTGTTTTTTTTACTTCTTTATTCGTTAACTTTGCTTTTTGCACAACCGTTCGCTGTTCTTTTCCCTTTTAACGTCTCATTACCCCGCAGCGACTATGCCAACTGCTACTAGGCAGCTGTTGCCTGCTTCACCAATTTCTCTTTCACACAATTTTTCATCGGTCGGTTTGCTTTAGCGGAGCCCCAGTATACTGTCTAAACGTGTGCGTGTGTCACCGCATCAAGGGTGCTCCGCTGGCATGTAGCTTGCAACGGTGGTAGTCGAGGTGTCTTAAATTGGTGTACAGCATTGCTTGCAGCCTTGATGGTGATGCAGACGGGCATTGAAGAAAACGACGGACCACCGAGGCGTGGCTACGTAAAAATAATAGGTAGGCGGTGGTATGAGGTCCAACTTATATGGGACTCCTCTGGGCCAAAAATTTATAGGTTAGGTATCTTTTACCGAGGACATTGCGCATTTCAATTGAGCAATTATAAAAGTTGGTTGATATCCATAAAAAGTAGTTTTTCCTCCGCTTTTAAACATTTGTTTTCACTTTATTTTTGTTTTTAGTATAGAAAATAAATGATTTATTGCATGGCTTAAACTTTTGAGCAACAATGAAATTTTTTTAAACATCTTTGCACACACTAATATGTACATATATAATGCGATAGCATATAATAAAATAACTAATTTAAAACAGGACACCAAGTGCTAAAACTCCACTTTTTCATATACCTTTCGATTTTTCCACTTTTTTGTTAAATTAAATTTTGCAGTTGGCGAAAATGAGGAAAAAGCGTGGACGAAACGGTTAAAGCAAAGAAAACGACACAACGCTCGACTCTGACTCAACTGAACTGAACTAAACTGACAGCTAAAATTGACAAGCAAGAGCCAGTCAGGCAACACTCTACCAGCGTAAACAACAAAAACAAAGCAAAAAGGAGTACAATAACAATTGTAAAAAATGACAGAACAGACGGACGGACATCCACATTGTGGGGGACGGTGTCTGATTTTCTGCGCACCAACATGCATACGTACATACTTATATTATAATACGTATATATATATATGTATATACTATACTATAAAGTTGCGACTTTTTTACCTTGACTAATATACATATGTATACACATTCGTACATATGTGTCAAATTATTTTTGCTGTATTTTGATATAGAGCTCAATGTTTTCGCTATATAGTATTTACACTCAATTTTCTAAATAAAAACTTGTACCTTTTGCGATTCGAGCTTCCTCTTTCTGCACTTCTTCAGCTGTCAAATCTCCACTCTGCAAAACAACGATTTGGGGCTTCTCCTCTTCGCGGTCGCTATCTGAGCTATGTTCGTCGAAATCAACTTTTTGACGCTAAAGGTTTCCTCATTAATGTTTTCAATCAAACAAAGTGCGTCTTATAATTACCTTGGTTTCCACAGTTGGCCCTTCTTTATATCCGATTTGTGACTTTAACTTGGCTAAAAAACTGGGATCTTGTGGTTTAACGTACGATATATTACGCTTCCCAGACATAATTGGTACACTCCCTCTTTACCAATCTACGCACGTTTTAACATGCAGTGACACATAAGTTTAAATGGAATAAAACATTCAAAATACACATGCATTCACAATCTTTCGGATATATAATAAAATTAAGAATCAAAACAAATATGCTAAAGTCTTCACAAAGTAATAAAATACGCGGTAACTTCTATGAAAACGCTCACGTTTTGCCGCTAATTTCATGACATCTTTTTGACTCATGATCTGAAAACAGGGTGGACACCAAGTAAACAAAAACATTTTAATTAATAAGTATATGAATTCGTATTAGATCATGCAGTTGTATAGATTTAATACTATGAAAAATTAAACATTTTTTAACTTAATGTGTAATAAATATTGTTTTTGTTTTCATAAAGTCTTATTGTTGGACAATAATTCTTTGACGTTTCTTGTGTTCTAGTAATCTAGCAACACTGCGAAGACGAAACTTGAAGCAAAACGGAAATGTGAATTTTGGCGAAGCAAAACAAAGCACGAAATCAGGACAGCATGTCAAACAAAATGCAAAACTAGATATTTAATCTTATAGATGCACACAGTGGTGGGCGAAAAAAAGTTGTACATGCGTTATATACATACATACATATGTATATCTAGTGTATGCGTATGTCAATAAGGTACAGTTTCTCCTGCAGTTGTGTGTTATATGATATTTTTGTATTTTTCTCATAATCAATAGAAATAAAACTACCTTTTCAAATTAACACATTGTTTTTATTTATATAATGTAGATTTTAATTTTCCATCGATAATACACATATAGCACATACATACATACATATGTATGTTTTATTTTGAGTTCTGGTAGCTCATGTTCAAACAAATTGACATCAAATTTTGTTTTGATATTTATCTTGATTCTTGAGTTATCTGTTTAAAGACCATATAAGTTGTTCAAAAAAGCGTTATAGCATGCATTTTATAGAGAGGAGAGGTTCTAAGCTATGATAATATACTGCATAAGCTTAAAAGTATTTGACTTAACGAAGAAAAATGTGTTTTAGAATGAAAATAAACCCCCATATTTCTTCGAGATAATCCACATGTAAAGTAAAGTTGATGTTACGGTCTTCGAACATTTCGATACCGCTTCGATAGTGCAAAGCTTCCAGACCCAGTTGTTTCCATCTTGATTTGCTTATAATTCTTTCAATTCATCGCTTGTATTACAAACTAATGGCTGTCTTGGCAATGATGCTTGGCTTTGAGCCATTGCATAAGTCTATCGGTTTATACAACGCTTTGAACTCGAGGCATAATTTATCCTATAGCGTATAGTATTTATATTAATTCTTTTACCATGTTCGAGGTAGTCTATGAAAATAATTCCAAGTGATTCCAAATGTTCTGGTTAAAACCATGCGGTCCGACTTCGAACGCTTTGGATAACTTTTACCCTATGAATACCATTCAGTGGTCTGCTGATTGGATAAATATCATAACTTGAGAATTCTAGATAATGTTGGTATTACAAGATAAGAATTGTGTTTTCCATTTCGCGCGATCACTCGGTCAAAGGCTTTTGATCATAGTGATATAAAGGGTGGCATTGAAATTGATATTTCGTTGGTTGTATGACATGTAGCGTCGTCTTGTTGCAATCAAAGGTCGTCCACATTAACATTCTCTATTTTAGGTCTTGAACATGGTCTTATAGAGTTCCCTATTGACTGTCCCATTACGGCTGGCTTAGTTTATGAACAAATGTGGATAATCGATTCCCCTGTATGTAGAGCACACCAAACAGTGAATTTTTTAGGATAAAACGGCATTTCAATAATGGCTTGTGGAACATCATCACTCTAACTGCGATAATTTTGTTTAATAATATCCCATTAAACTAAAAGCGAGCTTTATCGCTGGACTTGTAAAAATTGGGATCGGTACCCTAATCGAATCTGGCCCATTGAACGTTGGATAAACGAGTTGGACTTGGTAAGCCCGCAAATTAAGGGCTGGTCCGCAAAATCTTCCATAAAACGGATGTTCACAGCACCGATTGTTGTGCACGATGAAGGGTGGACTTATTAGGGTCGTTTTCTATACTTTGCTCAACAACAGCAATAGTGTCTTCGGTGCCTACTGTACGTGGTTCCAAACCGATCCATGGTTGCTCAAATTGCCGATTTTGCAGGGCGATTATGTCGTTTGAATATTGGACGCAGCCCACGATTTATCGCGTGATCCAAGCCATTATTTTGGTAACAAATTTGAACGATTTGCAAACGTTGTTCCTTAGAAAGTCTGTTCATTATGAAATGGCAAACCAAACTGTGTATAAATTGAGTAGCAGCTGTCAAAAAGGTAAACTTCGGAAAATGTATTGTTTTATTGGAAACCACGCTTCTGAAAAACCCCTGCTTTTATGTAAAGAGAACCTACCAAGAATGAAAAGTAGTCGCGTCTCTCCGGAATTAAAATCTAAATGATGATCAAAATTCGAAAACATATTTGTATGGTCATAGAGAAGTGGTTGTTGTTGTTGTAATGGGTTCCTAATACCTGTTAGGATGATAAGAATTAGCTAAGTTGTCGTCGACGGCATCCAACGGAAGGTCCACGCGCTGTTTCGACGGGGTCGGACCAAAAGGAGAGGGGTGTGAGATGAGTGGATTTGGTGGCGCATGCAAAGTGGTGGCCAGTGTCATGCGGGGACTCATTGCATGCAAGGACATATGTATATTGCATATGTCGGGGTATAGATCCAACCCCGTTTCAAGAAGTCATAGAGAAGAGGTCTCTTGCTTCACTTAAGAATACGCCTCTATATAATAACAAAAATCTTTATGGTAGAAAATCATTCAACTTTTACGGAAAATTTAAATCATTTATAAACTTAATATTTGTTTAAGAATCGAACTAACGGACAATGACAATTCGTAGGATGTTGTTTAAATATGGCAAAGCCACAAACACATTAATGTGAGAGTTAGGCAAGGCGTAAGCCCTACGGAGCTTTTATCATCAAAGTTTTTCAAAACCTTAACAAACTTACGGGCTGCCTATATGACTGGCTCTCTTGCTCAACATAAAAAGCTGGACCAAAATTTATTGTATAAATGTTGTCAGTAGACAAAATAAGGTAGTGCAGATAAACGCAGTTAACGGTTAAGAAGAAGTGCAAATTATTGCAAATTTAAGTAAATAAATTGTCCCAAAGACATATACACTATGTAGAAACAGCGTAGAAAGCAGTTAATGTTATAAACGAAATGTGTGAAAGAACAAACAATATTTTTATGAATTGTATATAGTTTGTGCAATAAATATTAAGTTGAATAACAGGTAAGCACATAAATTAAACGCTATATATTATAGACATACATACATGTAATTGCTGCTACAAAGCTCGTGCAACAGAAAGTGAGTTTTCAAATTAATGAAAATTACAAAAAAATATATAAATATATTATTAATAACGGGTGCTAACAAGTGAAAAAGTTGGGCAGGAATTTTCGGCAAATAAATAGTATGGCAAATTAAATTCCTTCACATGAAAAAAAGCAACATTTCAGTATCTCAAGCCGCTCTCGCTGCTGCGCATGTCACTGCCAAGCTGCTTGGCCTCCCTTAAATGCGGTTATTTGTTGCTGTGCTGCCGAGCTTTTCCATTGCAAGGTCTCGCCGAGCACTGGTAAAGGCCACAAATTATAAGGACACTCGACGCAACATATTCCATTGAAAATTTTTTGCCAATTAGCAATATTTTTTTTTGTGAAAAATATAAAAAAAAAATTGTAAATTTAAAATTTTCATTTTTCATCCAACAGCGCCTTTGCAACAACAAAAGTGGTTTCACATCCAGCAAATGGCTGCAGTGGTGCACGGTTGTGGCAGCTCAAGTCCGCGTCAGCATCATGGCAGCAATATATCCTGTGCCAGTCTAGCGCATCGTACACAGCATCCAACATCCACGCCTATGTACGCCACCACCAATAAAATGCCAAAATATTCGTCGCGGTCGAATGCGTCGCTCAGCAAGCATCATCACTTGTATGGCGTTGGAGTCGGCAGTGTGGACCGCGGTGTTGGGGTATGTGGCAATGTCGGCACGCTCAGCAATTCGCTTGCACTCACCGCTCACCAGTCGCAATCCTTCAACTCCACTCTGCCACCTGTGAACTATTTGTCGGTTGGTGGCGGCAATGGTGCTGTTGCGAGTGCTGGTACCGGTGGTGGTGCTGGTGGTGGCGGTGGTGGTGGTGTTAGTTTACATCAACATTCCTATACAGGCGGCCAGGCAACAGTCGGCACCGATCCTTGCCGCAACTATTGGGGTCATCCGAGTCTCTATCGTGGTGGGCGGCATCACAATAAACGCAAATCGGCTGTGGAGTTATTGGCCGAAACGAAACCGTTTTTCATTAAATCCGATACGGTTATGGAGAGATTACATCAATCTAGTTTTCGCGCTGCCACCATCGCCAGCGCTGGTAAACGTGGACGCAGCAGCATGGATGCACGTGATGACTTGGGCGGTGTTAGCCGCTACAAGCCGCCATGTTATCCCTCTGAGCTGGTGGATACACGTGATACGCGCGCCGAACATCGTTTTAGTGTACCGAATACTTCAGCGTCAGCACTACATCAGAGTAGCCGCTCCAATACCTATCAACATCATCATCATCACCATGATCATCATGTCCATATGGGTAGTACAGCACGCCACAGTGCGCCTACCTCGAGTAGTCTGTTGCAGAATAAGGTACGTATGTTGTTGGAGAGGGGTAGTGCTGGCGAAACAGCAAGGGAACGCACAGCTGGCGGTTTGGGTCGCAGTTATCGCAGCGATCTACTGCGCAAAATGGAATTCTCGAATAAGAGCAGCGGACGTGGTGGTATCGGCGGCAAAGAGGTGACTAGTTTTTCGTATATCCACGTAGACTTGTTACTAACTCATACTTTCAAAGCTAACTTCTGTCAGCTTCTCGAATGATGACGATACGGGCATACGACTGCCACCACCCTCATTCCTATCGCCACAATCATTTGATAATATCTATAGTTATGGCGCTGAAAATAGCAGTGGCGATGAGCCGTTAGTGCTAACCGAGAACTATCGGCCCATTAGTCCCCCAGCAGAGTATGCAGCCGATTCCGGCAAAAATGAATCACGCACCCGGTAAGTGCACATGAGGAGCTTTCTATTGTTTCCGCGTTAAATAATAGTTTTGTTTGTAATTTTTTGGTAGTTACAACTATCAGCGCTCACATTCACACTCCCATGAAATGGCCACCGATCCGAACTCACAGTATAATATCAATAGCCATAAATCATTACCTGATTTACACTCGCAAATAAGTCGTCATTCACCGCACAGTGAAATCCTCAGCTGCTGCAGTCGGGGTAATCGTTCAATCAAATCGGCCGGCGAGTCTTCGCTCAATCGCGACTCGGGCGGTTCATCGGGTCATTATACGCATCGCAGTGAACCTTGTTATCGCCAGCAACGTGACAGTATTGATCGTGATATGTACGCACAGGCTAGTAGCAAGAATTGTTGTCTTAATACCATACCCACACCCATGGAGTACCGTCGTGACTCTGGTTCATCGACACAGCATAGCGCGAATTCAAATGGCGCCGGCATCGGTTATGCTTCGCCTTCGTATTTGCGCTCCAGCATTGGTGATTGTGCTGAATGCCGCTGTAAAGGTGGTGTACGTTTCGAGTCAGATGATTATTTCTTTAATTTTCCGACACCCGAAGTGCCGGAAGCCTTTCAGGATGACTATACACCACCTTCACCCTCAGTGCCGCATTATGATATGGAAGAGACACGTTTCTCAAATATACCCAGCTTCCAAACTTTGCAACTACATCATCAACAACAACAATCGCAAAATCGTGAACAGGAACAACAACAACTCTTTAGTACTTCTGTCTATAGTAGCGGTAGTTTGAAATCACCAAAGAGCTCGGCCGCTCAGAGCCCCGGCTCGGCACCGTCAATTGAAGACATTAGTCCACCGCCTATACAATTCAAACGACAACGTTGTATACGCTTCAAAAGTCGCAATCGTATTTCACTGCCAAATGCGCCGTCGCTTCCCAGCAGCATTGCGGCGCAAAGTGTGGAACGCGTCGAGCCCTATCACAGCGAAATGGATCAGCATACATACTTTTTTCCTAAATGTTTTTCAACAGACACTTATGCATCGCCTGGCAAAAACTATGTTGAACCTCTTACGCAGTCGTCATCAACACTGGCGGTTGATATGATGAATAGTGGCCCAAAATCAAATGAACGGGAGCAACCGGTCTCTCTCGACATGCCGCCCGGTACGGATGGTAATTTTGAGGAGCTCGAAAAGTTTTTTGATCGTCTGGGCTTGAACGATGAAAAATTCCATGAGATCTATAGCGTACCCAGGCGGCGTAAGAGTGCCGATACAGATTCCGAATGTTCTAGTACCGTGTTCTTCTCAGATGTGAGTACTGTGGATTCAATGCGTCTTCCGGATAGCACCGAAACACAACCACAAACTACACAACCATATCGACCCTCGGAGCCACCATCAATTGTTGAGCGCAATGCTCGCATTATAAAATGGCTATGCAATTGCCGAAAGTTACAATATGTCTAGGGGATTGAGCAAATATCTATTATACCATATACTCGTATGCATTACTAAAATACCAAATTGTGACATTAAAAGGCTACAAGGGATTGTTAGGTGTATTAAAAACAATTGAAATGTATTAGTTTGGCAATACTTGTCCTTTCTGACAATGTGCAATAAAATTAATTAATTAGACCACTTCGTTTTTCTAATATGAATTTGTGAGTACTTACATTGTTTTTTGTATTCTGTATTTTTTGTTTGAGTTCTGCATTGCTTAAGGAACTCTTCGAGGAAGTCTATGGATATACATATATTGTATACTAAGGATCTGCGGTGGAGCAAAGGTTCACTTTATGTCTACGCGGTGAACAGGAGTCGTTTAAAAGATCAGGCATGTTGAGGTCAATGTGTGACTATGAGTTTCTGTCTACAGTTTCAATTTGGCAAGCAGAGACCTTGCAAGAACTGCTCCAAAAAGATGCTTACATCTCGCAGCAGACAAACTTTTTAGTAGAAGATACAAAAAATATTCAACAATTCTCAGCGGATATCACATCTATATTCATTAAAATGGTCTTTAATTGATTTTCAGAGTTTTATGTAGGGTTCCTTCAAGCCACTCCAAGTCCAAGTACAGGAGTTACACGTAAATTTTTCCCTAAAGGCTAATTCTCTCTTTAGATCGCCGCTTACATCCATAAAGTATAATAAAAAAGTTAAATGCTATTTGATCGATCAGTTTGTATGGCAGCTATAGTATATTCTAAAGTCGATCGACAAATAAGCAGAAGAAAAGAACGTTCAGGTATATACAGACACACAGACGGTATATACCAACAGATATACAGGGGATAACGGCATGCTACGCCGTTGATTTTTGCCATTCAGGGTCTTTTCCTAAACAAACTTCATTGCAAACTTTATAGTACATACACTTTTCAGGATATAAAATGGACCATGGCAGCTGTTGTAACTGTATAAGACTTAGTTGAAGAAACAAATCCTCAAAAATATAAAAGAAAAAGTCTCTTAACTAGGTCGCCTTTGAGTAGATAACAGCGAGTTTCCCCAAGACACACTTCTATGAAACGTACAGCAATTGTGGATCCCAGAAAACCAGCCTCTCTTGGACGTCCAATGCGTTGATTGTCTTCGGTGCTAATTTCACCACGTCTAAACTTCGCATACTAATCTAGAAACTCGTCATCAAGCCAAGTTTTTGCCTCAACTGTATTCCTTCCCTTCACAAAACAAAATTTTATCAAACGCGAATTTCCTTTTTATCAATATTTTTCACAATAACAAAAGTGGCTTCACTCAGATTCACGCTCATTCACAAACTAATAATCCGACATCTTTCAAATTTATTATACACACGCCTAGCGCTATTAATGGGGGAGGTCGGAGAATTTTTAGTTGACCTGTTATGATGATTGGAATAGATGCCCAGGTATTCATCTTATAAAATCAGAGCCAAGAGCTCGTTTCTTCTTTATTATCCTGTTTGGCGCTATTTGGAGATTCCAAGTGTAGCCCGGTCCTTCTCCACCTGGTCTTTCTAACGGAGTGGAGGTTTTCCTCTAACAAAGTTCTCTCTCAGAGCTGGAGTGTTTTCGTCCATTCGAACAACATGACCTAGCCAGCGCAGCTGCTGCCTCTTAATCCGCTGAACTATACCTATGTCGTCATGTATCCCGTACAGCTCATACTCCTATTGACTGCGGTAATCCAAAGCGGGGTCTCTTATCTGAGACCTCCTTTCATTAGGGGTTATTTTTTACGTGACGGGTCTCAAACCCAGTGCACAACTCTAGGGAGGAATGTTTCGCTTTCTCACTTTAGCTCGCCTTCAAATGGATGCTTTTTGGCAACCTAGAGGTTGGTCTAAAAACGGAAGTCTTGCCTGAGTCATATGTAAACTAATTTTTTCTGACCATACCCAAGTGAATGGGGTACAGAGAACTTGCCTCACTTGCCCGAACTTCTACGCTTGCCTCCATTCAATTCCTGCACGGTTTACTAAGTATTCATTTACAAAGATTAAGATTTAGCCAAAACATTTCTTAACGCATACAGCGTTGCGTTTCTTATTAAACTAAAAATATGTGCATTTAAGTTTAAAAACTTCGATTTGATTTATATTTTAAAATCATGCTGTTGCTGAATTGAAGTAAATATATTCTTGGAACGAGTTGGAAATTTTACACGCACGAGTGAATCAAATATATACGTAAATAAGTGGACACATGTGTGGTATGAAAATGTGAACCCACAAAGAAAGACAGAAAATGAAAAAATAAAAGAAATTCTGTAGCGTATTGAACTGTAAAAGGCTTGGGCCGAAATTCATAGTCTCTTCTCGTTATACAATATGGAAGCTCCCAGAGTCGTAGAGAAAACTTCCGTATCACAACATTAAACCTTGGGAAACGAACGTGTAGCTCAGCTAACAATGTGCCAGTTCACAAACATACTTTCCTAAAGCGGTTTACGAAAAAACATGTAGATAACGGTAAGTTTGCTTTTGCATTAAGAAATAACCACAAGTCACAAGTATCCAAATGCAAGTACACACAGATTCATATATGGTACGATTATACATCTTTTAAAGATAGTTAAAGACCGGCATCCTATAGGGGACGGGGCAGTAGTGTGTAGAAACGTGTGAAAATATCTTTTGATTTACCTGCAACCGTTATTTCTTTAGTTAAATAAAGTGTCACCGGTCACGTGACACTGGTAAAGGAAATACTTATTTCGATATGGCGGACATGTGTGGTGGTCACAAAGCGTTCACTTGGAAAAAGTCACTTCCGAGAAAATATTATATTTGACTGCAGCAAATTTCAAATTTAGTGCAAAAACGACGAAGGCGTTTGAGGGGTGCAAAAATTTGTGGAATATTTATAAATATTCTAACAGAAACATCAGACAAAAATATATACATACAAATCAGATGAAATTTTGATCATAAATATTACAATTTTAATGAAACAAAATATAACGGAAGTGTCTAAGATACTCATCTATTTTTTCCATTGCAATTCACAGAAAGCGGGGACTATCACCTTACCGGCGCATGGGGTAATATTTCCCATCTTCGGAGTAATGAGTCTATTGTTTCGAGTTTCCTTGATGTTTGCTTTGTACTAGTAACGGGTGATCCAAGTAAAGATCTTTTTTCAATAACCTTTTTTTGATAGATCACGCGTGAGCAACTTATGGACATCGCTTTTCTTTATGGACTCTTGAAAAGCTCCAAGAACATCCGATGTTTTCAAGCCAAATTTTATTCAGCGATGGAAACTCTCACAATAGCCGCATTAGGGACGAAGAGTAACCTGAAGAGATTCAAGAGCTGCCATTTCATCCTGAAAAAGCAACGGTTTGGTTTTGTTGGTGGGCCGGTGAAACCTATGACTATTGATTTCTGAAATTGAAGCTCGGAATCTCGGCGGCATTTCGTTCCAAAAAAGCTCTTCCCACATATCGCATTAATCAATGGATTTATTGAGAGAACACTTCGGTGAGCAGATATTTCAGGTTTTGGACCGGTCGATTGGGCAGCAAGATCGTGTGATATCATACCGTTTGAATTTTTTCTGAGTGGATATGTAAAGACAAAAGGCTATGCGTACAATCCCGCTTTGATTCAGCCCTTGGAGCAAAACATCACACGTGTCATTCACCAGTTACCAGACGAAATACTCGAAAGAGTCATCGAAAATTGGATGTACCATCTGAGACGAAGCCGCGGACAACATTTGAAAGAGATAAAGAATGTTCTTTCGAATGATAATAAACATTCCCCATTTAATTCGATGTTTCTGTATTTTTTTTTTAAATAGGGAATCTCGAAATAGATCATGCTTTGGAGCCAAACTTCAACGACTGTCACGAAACGAAACAGAAACTCCTTCCAATTGCAAATAAGCCACGTCAAACACTGCTGTGAAGTAGTCTCACGGTTCTGTTTGTTATCCAGAGTGAGCAAAGGTGGCACCTGATTGTCGACTCAGAATTTTCATGTCCTTGCTTCGTTTAAGATGGCCCGCATCGAGGATCGAGATCGAGGATTTTAGTCCAGGCTATTCTCAATAGTAACCGATTTGGGGTAACTGGACTGGATGTGACCACGTTGGAACTCGTTAAACCAATTTTTAAACGCTATCTAAGGAAAAGATTCGCAGTATACACCGTCCAAGCGCTCTCCTTTCTACATTTAACTAAAATAACTGGACATAAATATACAATTTGACAGCAGTCGTCTACGAGAATGTACTTTACGAAAGCCCCTTTTTTCTCGACTTTGCATCGTGAGGCTAAGTAGTTAGTCAAACCCTTAAGAAGTATTTTCACTAAAAGATTCCTCAAAATTATATTCCGTAAGTTCTCTCCAAATTTTGGTGTAACATTTTAGTTATTTTGCCAAATATTCGAAAATTAACCGAAAATTCGCAACGGTCTTAATGGTGATAGTCGAATATTGGAAACCACTTCAGCGCCACCTGCCAACCACCCGACGATGCCATTTTCGTCGCACTGATATGATTATCACTTTTTGATCCTTTCGTAATGGCTGACGCAGTGTAAACTTTAATTAGAGGGCCACCAATGCCGGCAATCAACGACGACTCGCAGTGGGTGTCGCTTCGTGGAATTGTTGTACAAATGTATGTGTTGCAGATGCAAAGCGAGTTAAAAATGGCATGCCAGCATATGGTCCATTTCATAGCGAAACAACTTGCTAGTCGGTATTACACACACACTCACACAAACCTCGAATATTTCGGTTTAATTTTAAAATTTTAACGCCAATGTCGAATTGAAAATGGTTTTATGCCACACACCTAGTGAAGTCATTAAAGCAGAAAGAACACACATAACATTTTATATACACAGACAATTAATATGTAGTTTTATTATTTTCAAACACATATACAGATATATATAGATATGTACATGGATACAGATTTTTTATGGTGTTCCATGTAGCAGAAGCTTAAATTAAAATACACGCAATCGATTGAGAAATTAACCCAAAAGTCCACCGAGTAGACCGCCAGGGCCACCAAGTAGACCACCACCGGAACCGCCTAAGATGCCGCCACCGCCGCCGCCAAGCGCTGGCTGTTGGGTTGGTGATTGGCCACCGCCACCACCCAGAAGGCCACCCAAGGCATTGCCAATTAGTGGAAGGCCATTCAAATTGAGGAGACAACTGTTTCAAAAATAAAGTTTTTGGCATTAGATTAAAGAAAATGTTGCACTAGTTTCAAGCACTTTTCAAAAATAACTGTTCATCACTTGCTACTCACCGTAAATCCAGACGCAAAAGGTATTGGCAAGGCCATTGACGGATGCACTGTGGATTATAAGAGAATATATTATAGTTTTGTTGATTGCCACATCTCAAAAAAATTGTTCCGAAATCTCTGAGATCTCTATATTTCCTCTATTGTTTTCTAAACTTGGTACAATACTTCTAAATTTTTAAAGAAATAACTTACATGGACAGTATCTGTACCTCCCATATACAAATTCCGTTTTCATAAAAAATTATTACCAGTTTCTTCAAAACCAATATGTATTTAGTCTGGTCTGTGTACCGAAATTTACCAAGTACTGTTTGGGCACAACTATTTGGCGTATGTTTTAGAGAGATTAGAACTCTCATAGCTAACTGATATTTACAAATATCGGAAAATGTATTCTTACGATTTCATATTCATGAGAGATGAAACCTCATTAAGAAATGATTTTTTTGTGAATTGCTTTCCTTCAATATATGTACTTACCCCCAATAATTCTTCAGTGGGCTCGGGACAGGTACCTCTAGTTGGAGCTCGAGTAGTAGTTGGTGCAAGAGTGGTGGAAGATGCCTCTGGTTTAATACCTGGTATTCCCCATGGTGGGGGCTGAGAACAAATAGTAGGTTAAGAAATGTTTCAGAAGCTCGTTTAGAATACTTACGTTGGCAAAAATTAGCGGCTGGAAAAGTTAGTTGGAAATAGATTTAAATTAATTTTTTTATTATTATTTCATTCATAAAAGTATCCTTCATCATCTTACCATGGCAATCGCCATCAACAGGAAAACGCGCAATACTGTAGGAGCCATCTTCAACTAACTAGTCCTCTGTACCGTTAAGTGGGAATAATTATTCAGCTAGAGCAGTTTTGCTTTATATACTTAAATTTTGTGAGACATTCCACATTATATATATACATATTTTTTAAGTAATTAATAAATTTCTTGTTTATAAATATAATAAGTCAAATGATAAGTCAGTGGGTACATACATACGTGTGTGAGCCGTCGTGATATCAGCGGCGCCATAAACACGCAGCTGTTTTTGAGACTGACCTACAGCAAAGATATATTTTGTAAAGTATTATTCAAACAAAATGAGGCCAATCAGTTCATTTCAAAATTGGCAAAAATATTTTATAAAAAAAATCAACAACGAAAAACCTGGATTTTAGTTAATTCAGGGTGATTTCTTTGTTTATAAATCGAGAACATTTTTTTTATTACGGCAACTGACTACTTTTAGCATTATGCAAATATTATAAAAGACTAAATGGAATGTAAATACGGCATTGTAGGGTGATTCATTTTGAGGTTTCCTTTTTTTTTTTAAGAAAAACACAGAAACGTCAAACTTAATGGGAAATGTTTATTATCATTCGAAAGAACATTCTTTAGCATTTATTTTTTAAAGATTATCTCTTTCAAATGTTGATCGCTGCCACGTCTCAGTTGGTCCATCGATTGATTCTAATTCTAAATAATAACTGGCGAATGACACGTGTGATGTTTTGCTCCAAAGCCTGAATCGAAGCGGAATTGTCCGCATAGACTTTATATTTTATATATCCCCACAGCAAATAGTCTAACTGTGTGATATCACACGATCTTGGCGGTCCATCGACCGGCACAAAACGTGAAATTACCTGATCACCGAAGTGTTCTCTCAATGAACCCATCAATACGTGGGAAGTACCGCCGTCTTGCTGAAACCAAATATTGCCGAGATCACGAGCTTCAATTACGAGCGAGTTCAATTTAAAATCTCGACGTTGAAAGCGACAAGTCGTTCCATACGTCGGACTGAGTTGCTGCGGACGGCACCGAATAGACTCTTCACAGTCTTCCTGTACATTCTCAGCAACTATATTTTCTTCACTGCGTACTGGACCTAATAGACCACGGTCGAATATTATCCAATAATGAATGCTGGGTCTCAAGATGGGTGATGGTGTTGCGAATAGTGCGCTCAGTAGGTCAATTATATTGACCATAAATTCTCATTCTCATTCACATTCTTTACAGAATTAGGGGCTAGACTCATAAATTCATAGGTTATAACGAACCGATCACATAGCGTTGGAAATTGTAGTAGCGTAAACTTATTTTTATATGTAATGTAATATGTAAAAGTATATTTATGATTTTATGACACATTTTGACTAAATGTGAGTTTTCTTAATAAAGTTGAACGATTTGTAAACGTTGTTCAGGCGCAAGACTTACCATTGTACTGAAAACAACATGACAGCCTGACTTGACTCACGCGTGATCTGTCAAAACAGGGCTATTGAAAAAAGTATATCAACTTGGATCACCCGTTATAAAATCATGAAACATAATAAATCATTTCACTGTTTATACATACATATGTATAGTGACGTAGTCGAATTTTTATATTTTATGGATATGCGGTTTGCATGAGATAACTGGGGATAGCGCGAATTGTTTGAGTATACTTTAAATTATAAAGACTTTTCAATATGTTGCTTGAAACAAATTTAAAAATTTCTATCCCTAATCATGGTTGCAAATAATGCCCAAAAAATAATGCACCAAACATACAACATATTTTTTTTCTTGGTGACTATCGGCCTTTGAGTGGTTTGAGCAAAATAAATGGAAATCTAAAACCTAATACAGGAAAACGATACACAGACTTACAGCTACTGAGGGTATTGAAAATTTAGAGAACATGCGTTAAAAATGGATATTCCCTACAATAGCGCTTGCCATAGCTGCAAACTCGAAAGGAGCTTTGGTTTTTCCTTTTCTCTGTGACTGCCCAGCTCTAACACAAATCAGACATCGAATTTTTGGAATCCATCAAAAAAGCAAACAGCATAACGGAGATTAATAGTTTCATTGAGGGCATAAAATGGCTTAAATACAACAATGGAAAGTGATATCAAGATAAGGTCTGTACCAAAATGGCGATCTTCAACGATCTATCGAGCATTATTGCAGGCTTTAAGATTCCGGTGCAACATTTTAATGAATCAATAGACGCGTTGTTAAATCGCAAATCTTGTCCACCTACTACAAAGCTCGAGTACCATTACAGTGAAACTGTTCATCTTATGATGCCATCCAAGAATCAAGCCATTTTTTGATCTCATCATATGAGTGGATTTTTTCCTGCCTCCTCCTCTCGCCAGACGATGTGTCATCGAACGGAACAAATAATAATCGGACGTTAAAATATTTGGAGAATAGGCGGGTGGGGTAGGACTTCCCATTTAAGCGTTTCCAGGTAGGTTTTAACAGGTTTGGCAACGTTGTCATGCATAATAAGGAATCCAAGTTCTTTGTTTCTGAATTATTTCCAGCACATGTATTCGTTTTTAAATGGCTTGACGAGAGACTCCCAATGGTGAAGCAAATTCTTCCTGCGCTTGACACGGACCTTCATCGAGCAAGATCTTCATTCATTCGCCGTCTTCGAAGGCTTTTGATCCAATATCGAAATCGACAGCTTTGAAGGGACGAAACCAACCACAGCCCGTTGTTTCAGCAGAGGGCGTAATATCGGAATGTCGCTCTCATGAAACCCTCGTCTCCATTGGCAAAAAATTGGCACAGTCGATTTTCATTAGGTTCTCTAATTGCTATTTGCTATTGAAAGCAAATATCATTCGGACTATAAGGTGGTTGCATAAGAACCTTCAAAAAAACTTTCTGACACTTCTGGAACACAATTCCTCTCTTATTGTGCAAATTAGGCTGTTTCTGGGAAATTATAATCTTCAGATGGTGAAATTGTTGACAGTACAGGTCGGAGATAAGACTTTGTTTCTATCAATCCTATCAAGTACTTAGTAAAATCTTCCTGACCGTCAATTTTGGCTTGGCCACCGATTACGCTAGATCACCGTGATTCGACCACTACCATTTTGAATTAACGTTACCTTAAAATAACTACTTTTTACCACCAGTAACCATTTTCTTCAGAGGTCGGCTAAAAGTGTCATAAGAAAATAGTACCGGAAATATGAAAATCACTAAAAGTGATATGTAATGAAATTTTTACTTCACTAATTCGGTCTCTAAAGGTCTGCAAGAAGATTGTTCGCGTAATGTCAGGTCACAACCTACTTGCAACAAATTCAAAACGGATGGCGTAAGTAACGACGACACATGCGATTAGGGGAAAAATTGGGTTTTAGTGAGCCGCTGGAATACCTCCTGTATATCTGGCCAGTATTATCTAGAACTCGTCTTATCGCTTTTCAAGCCACTAGAAGAAGTTTTAAAATTAGATATCAAGTCTTTTAGCAAAACGCGTTGGTGTTCTATATGACGAATAATTCAGCTTAAATTACACTATGTAAGCTTTTATATGGCGTCAATGCGGATTAGTATGTATGGCGTGACAAACGGCCAGTATAACCTAATCTAACCTAACTCAACCTATACTGAAAGCTTATATAACATACGAGATACAGAATACTAAAGCCATCTATTGGAAAATAATCGGCGGCTTTGTACTACACCTCAAATATTTTTCCCCTTTGTGGACATTAAAGATAATGTATACTTTATATGTGTAAGTAATTGGCGTTAATACTTACGGAAGATCATATTTTACACATTTTCATTACTAAGCCTAAAATTATGCAGCAAATATCAGCAAACCCAGTATATACTTGCAGAATAGATGCTAATAAAGCCATTTGGTTGCGCACAAAGGTCATCAATATACTGTAGTCGAAGTAATCAAATGTGGTTAAGCTGAACTAAAGATGTTTGGAGAAGAGAATAGAAGTTAAAGGTGTATTATTACGCCTCTCCTCAAAGACAATAGTCTATTACTATGCACTAAATGTTTTTGCCATTTTCTCACAAAAAAAAATTTACCATACCCTTTTTCCCCCAAATAAAATTTAAACTTAATTACACGCTTGAATAGGTGTGAATGAGTGAATGAAGGGCATGAATTGCTTTTTCATGATAATGCTCACGCTGCAGAGAGCTTTTGCGCGTGTTTTTCATTTCTCGGCCGGTAAAACAAAAACATGCCCAATCCACTTTTATCTCGTTTTCCTATTTTTTCATTAATTTCTTCTTTGTATTTTGTCACTTTTGGCAAAATTACTTTTGTCTGTTGTTTGTTTTGCTTGCGGTGGGGGCAAAAGTGAGTGCGAGAGTGAGTGAGCGTATGGGAGAGCTAAAGTGTTTTATTAGTAGCGGCAGCATTCCAAAATCGGTAAAAACAAAACTTTGGAAACTTCGCAATTTAATCAATTAAAAAAGTTGAAAACAAATTTACGCCTCATATTGCCAGACTTTAAGTTTTCCACACTACACACACACACACACATACATAGTTTACCGTATTTGCTCACAATGTCAGCTCACCACTTCAAAAGGTTTATTTTAGTCCAGTCTTCGTTCACAAAAAAGGTTCGCATGTATGTGTGTGTGTGTGCAAGGAACGCTTGAAATTAAACACTTGGCGAGTGCCGCCATTGCACATAACTGAAGCTTTTCAATTTGTTGCATCAACCGTGAAAATTTATTATTTTGGCCGGCTGTAGACTTTCAGTCTTACCTGTTGGAATGCAAAGTTTGGCGTCTTAAATGGACTTTTGTGTTTTTGTGGAGTATTGTGTAGAATTGTTTTTTGAGAATATTCGAAATAGAAAATGCTGAATTAATTCAAAAACAGAAAAGGGAATTTGTCTATTTCTTTCGTAGTTATGTTTGAAGTTTTGGTTTCTAAAGGTATTACTGAGCTCTTAAAGCCTTTATTCAGGGTCGTGAAATCGTAGAAAACTTGATTGTGCTTATTTACGTCTGTTGGGATAACAAATTGTGTTTAAAAATCTTCGTGTTAGTAAGAGAGAGTTGTTAACAAATATTATAGAAAAGTTTGAACTGGGTTTCTTGATTTTTTGAGTACGAAGAACTTCGCAAACCGGCTGTTATCAGAAGAATTGCATTTTTCGAAAAAGAACCTCGGATAAAATTTGCAAAAAAATTTCTTTCCTTTTAACTAACGTCAGAGATACATCAAAAACTAAGTTATTCACCACAGCTGGTTTTTGTATTAACCAAAGTATTAACTAAAAACTAACAAATTTTGAATAGAAAATAAAATTCTGCTTCAAAAACATGAAACAACATTCGACAGGGCATTGTACCAAACAAATTTTTTCGAAAGATTGAGTTATGAGGGAAAGTATAATTTTCTATTCTTCGAAGTTAGTCTATAAAATCGAAATATTCAAATTTTAATCTTCTAAAGGAATCTTTACTAATTATAGTATGTTTACTCAAGATCAAATATAATCAATAGTCGCTAACCATAAAAACTTTTTCCTAGTTTGCACAGTGGTTCGGTTTATATGAAGCCGTGGCCATAAACACTTCCCGTTGAGATATCGCTTTGAATTTTTCACCAAAAATCTAAAAAAGTCTTTCAAATATTTAGTACCATGAATATTTTTGGATCAACTCCTTAACATTATCGAGGGCATATAAATTAATATTGTCCAAATTAACGGATAATGTTATCATTAAGTCCTGTAATTGCCATTAAAGTCAATTTGGAATTTGAAAAAAATTTTCCAGCTCCATATCATTGTTGGACGATCCTCTACCTTCATCTGTGGGCTTGCAATTTTTATCAAGGACAAAAATGATCGTGCTGGCATCAAGGAAATAGCAGATGACCTCAACATGTCTTATGGATAGACTCAATACATTTCGATTAAGGTTTTGGTTATGAAGCGTATCAATGTGAGACTTGTACCATATGGTTTGAATCGAGTCTAAGTAGAGGCCGGAAAAGAGATGTAGCTGAGGACCCTATATTCATCAAATGTTTGTGAATATGTCTTCGAAACCATTGACCAACAATTTAGCGAATGGCGCTCCAAAAATTAGCTGAACATGAAAAACCGAGTCTCGCTGAAGACATTGAAGGCCATCATAGCCAACGCTACGTGTAATATTTATTAAGCGTCTCGTTTCACACAACGATCTACGAAGTTTCTGAACAAAGTTTTGAAGATAAGATAAACTTTTGCTAATGTTGAAGGATCAGATTCTATGAAGAATTATAGTTGAGATTACATTATTATTATAGCTTATTTTCAACGCTTTAATAGCCATTACTTATATATAATTTATTCTTCTAAAACGACAATAGTAGTTTTAAATATATTAAAATTTTATGTATTGTATATTTGTATAAAAAAGTAAATGATTTTATTAATATAATATATAAATATTGCTTTAAGATTTTCACATATGGTGTTTATTCTTCCTTCTTATCAGCATTCTTGCTTTGATCTGGTTCGTCTTTTGTCTCATCATTTTTCGCGGCTGATTCGTTTTGACTTTCAATACCTTTGATCACATCAAAGGATGCTATGTCACTCTCGGTTGGCTCGGGCTCAGTCACAGGTGCTGCTTTCTCGTCCTTGGAGTCACTCACTGTGTCATCCTTGGCTGTTTCGGACTTTTTATCCTAAAAAAAGTAGTTTTTAGAGAGATTATTTAAATACTAAGAAGGGGTTTTTCACTCACCTCAATCTTCTGAGTGAGTGCTGCCACTTCATGGAACGCTTCAGCTAAGCCAGGATGAATTTCACTTAGTGGTTGGTCACCTTCGCGTATGTAAACTGGCACGTGACCAGCTCGCGGTGGTAACTCTTGATAGGGTGCCGCAGCTGGAAATAGTAATATTTATTAATACATTATTATATTTTCATTGGAACCGTTGACTGTATTGAACACTTTTCTTCAATTGAATATAAATAATTAGTAGAGAATTTCTTTTAGAATTACACTAATGGGAATAAATTATATAGTGACCTTAACAATCCCCAATCGATGACGGCGGAGCAAACGTTCCATTGCCCAACCATGAAGAAGTTCGAACAGCAATTACCTGTCAGAAGAACAACAAAGTGGGGGTTGATGGATTGCTGGCCGAGCTATTCAAATACGGCGGCGAAGTACTGATAAGAAGCATGCATCAGCTTCTTTGTAGAATATGCTCGCACGAAAACATGCCTGACGATTGGATTTTAAGTGTGCTCAGCCTAATCCACAAAAAAGGGGACCCCATAATCTGGAATAAGCCTCCTTAACATCGCCTATAAGGTTCTATTGAGCGTACTGTGTCAAAGATTAAAGCCTATCGTCAACAAACTGATTAGACCTTATCAGTGTGGATTCAGCCTGGAAAATGAACAAACGACCAGATATTCACCATGCGCCAAAACTTCGAAAAGACACTGGAAAAGAATAGCGACACACATCACCTCTTCGTCGATTTTAAAGCGTATTTTGACAGCACGAAAAGGAGCTGTCTTTATGACGCGATGTCTGAATTTGGTATCTCCCCAAAACTAATAGGATCGGAAAGGACCTCTCCGAAGCGTTCGAAACCAACGAGGTTTTAGACAAGGCCACTCCATATCGTGCGACTTCTTCAATCTCCTGACGTAGAAATTCGAACTGCAGAGCTGAACTTCCCTTCTACAAGAGTGTACTCGTACAACTGCTGGCGTATTCCGATTACATCGATATCACTGGGCCTAACAATCGCGCCGTTGGTACGGCTTTCTTCAGCTTGGACAAAGAAGTGAAGCAAATGGGTCTGGTAGTGAACGAGGGCTATACGAAATATCTCCTGTAATCAAGCAAACAGTCATTTCGTCTATCATGGAACCAGCAGTAACACCAACAACAACATCAGCCTCGAAATACAACGCAAAATAACTCTTGCCAACAGGTGCTACTTCGGAATGAGTAAACAATCTCTCGATGAGTTAATACCAAACTCTACAAGTCACTCATAATTCCCGACCGGGTAAGTCGGCGTTACTTTCAAGAGAGAGGTTCTGCGTTTATGGTCCTCTGCGCATTTTCAATGGCGAATGCCATGTGTTTAATTTTTCGGGCAAGAAGCGTGTCAAGCGTGTAGTATCATACCAAGAGACCTAAAATGTGACGTCGCAGCTGTTCGGCAATCTAAGGATTGTGTATATATTTTTGTCATTCCGGGTCAAATTTGATCAGATAGTCAGATCGTTACGAATTCATTACAACTGAATAATATGGTCTTTTACATAAATCTTTAATATTCTTATGTTGGAAAACCTGAAGTATGATGTAAGCCATTTTCATCACATATATAATTAAGTAAAATTTCATATCTCAGTATGTTAATACTACCTAGCTATCTGGGTGCTTAAGACATTTTGGTGGAATGATTTTCAATCACACAAGCCGAAACATCAAATAATAAGAAGAAGTGCGCGGATATGTATAAATAAATATGTAAATGTATTGGTGCGTAAACACTTCGCGATTGAAACAAGCTTTGAATGCTGTTTCGGAAATACGCTATGAATAACTTATATACACATGTATCTGCAAATAAATAGACACCTACACACATACAAATCTACAAATGTATATTTGTACGCGCTATTAGCTATTGTTGTTATTTATATATGTTTGTACACATGTTTATATTTAAAGGTACATAGTATAGAACCAAAACTGATTGGCATCTTATTTGAGTAAATTAATAATTACGGAACTTTGATTTTCATCGACAACATTGATGAATTGGTTGTATGGTTGCATCATTTGTTGCTTGATTACTTGTTTGGTCGGCCTTTGTAAATACACACTAATGCCGCTCGAGGTATTAAATCGTAGTTAACCGATTATTTACAGCCAGTTAAGCATGTGTACACATACACACCTACACATACTACGATATGCTAGCATTAGCGATTCTTTTAATAAATAATAACAAAGCCACAGCACGACGCACAGTGGGCTGTGTTAAGCAATTAATGCTTTAAATAAATTGTTGGTAGACCCAAGATTTTAGTCCATTTTTTTTATTAAATGTGTGTTTTAAATATTTTATATGTAAGTATAAAAGTCTCAGATAACTGCATTTCGGAATGGAAGACAAGCTTTCGATGCCTGCATTTTTTAACTAGCAAGAGTCTTCATTTAGCTCAAATGATTTTAGAAAAAAAAATATGCAAAAAAATATAAAAAATGTTATGAAAAATCAGTCTAAAATTTACTTTAACCCCAGTTTATTCACCATCAAAAATACTAATATTCGCATGAAAGATAACCACTGTGCTTCATACTATAATTGCCAATATTGGCCCACCAGGCATAGAATAATATCGCTAATATGTTTTGTATATTTAGTAATTGAATTGCAACATACATTTAATGTCTGGAGGATATTATATTTTTGCCTTAATTGGAATGCGCGAATTTCAACAGCGAAGCTATGTGCTACCTTAAGGCAATAGAACAAACTGATTGAAATCTCATAATACTACAGTTTATACATCTTTGGCAGAAGGAATATAAGCTTGACGAACAATTTATTTAAGTCAAAAAGTAAAATCCTGTTGTAATTGGGACAATTGTATGCAATATTTTTGCGACTCCATAATCCGTAAACATTTTGAATGTCTACGCTCCTGAGTCTACGTTAAACTCCGCATTCCTTAAATCAGTTTTATTGTTAACAAATACTAAAACTTAGAGGCTAATACATTTCTTTAATTTATTACTGTGGACTTCATCAGTGTCTAATTCTATTTAGTGAGTCATAGCATTAAGATTGATACATACGATCCCCCTTAGATGCACCAAGCGTTACTCTCCAGCGAATCGAACAAACTAAACCAGATACTCAAGCAAACGGGCAACACTTGCGATAAAAAAAAAACGTTATTGTAACCCTTTATATTTTTTTCTATAAAATGCTATAAGGATCACTGGGATCTTTGCCCTTAGTAAGGCTAGCCTTTCCCTAGTTTGTGGGGTACCTATGGCTAAAATGGCAAAAAAATGTCAAAGAATAATTTTTTTGATTTTAGGAACTTAGGACTTAAAATCAAGCATGATAGTTTATTGGGAGAAAACAAAACTAAGGGGTTACTCAAACGTTTTTAGATATGGAAGGAGAAATTATTTCACTAAGAAAGAACCCAAATACAATTTTGAATACCTCAAAAGACAAGTTTTGCCAGTTTGATTGAACACCTGGTACAGTTTGTTCGGTTCGATACTCTCCAACACTTGGTGAATCGAAGACAGTTGATAATTTAAAGAGGATTCAAAGAAGGCCTCGTCGACTATTAACCTTAAGTGATACAGAAATCGTAAAGCCGAAAACTCTGCCACCATGAAAAAGGACCTAATATTAAATATGAAATTGGAAATATTATCGGCTCACCATGTATTATGCAAGTCACACATGGTACGTTACCATTTTCGTTTACATATATCAGAATGAAAAACATATGTATTTGCGATATCAAATTTCTAACAAAAAGCTATTAAAATTAAGCTGTTTTTATATTAAGCACAGCAAAGCAGCTGTTTGTCAAAAAATATTTTTAGCCATTAGTAAAAGTAATAAGCGCAAACAATATGAGTCATATACGTAGAAATGCCTTGCAAATACAAATGATTTACTAATAAAGAAGAAAAAATATAGAGAAAGTAAAAAATAATCAATTCCAAACTTAACCTAATGAGTTGCTTTAAAATTTGTTATTATTACATAAAGTAAATAGTAGATATTCGCGGTGGAGAAATTATCGTTATTATATATGGAGGGTATTTAATGAATTTCCAACTTTCATATTAGGTGAGTTTTGATAAAATTTGATAGCTTTATTCAAATCTGCTATATGTTCCGTCCGAGTAAAGATTTTTTGATAAAGTTTCAATCTATCCGAATTATAAAATTTACTTAAAAGAGCTAGAAAATGATGAAGAAAAGTGTTAAGTGTCTAAATTAAGAAGTTGATCGAAAACTTTATTTTATTCTTATCCGATATAAGTATGTATGTACATAGTACTTTTATTTCTATTTCTCGTACATATCTAAACCAATCGCAATGACCCTATGCAATACAACATTGTACATAGATCACTAACTGTACTCAATCTCCCATACCTTAGAGCCATTGATTAAAGGCCCAATTAAGTGCGTTCAAGGAGATGGGTTCAAAGAGATGAGGAAAGTCTATATACACCGATTAAATTAAACGTCAATAAAAATATTCGATAGTATTATTGAGAAAAATCGAATAAAAATTCTAAACAAAGTCTACGGCGAGTAAATTTAAAAAATCTTTCGATATCAAAAACCAAGGGGAAGATGGAAGTGTAAAGATCGTACAAAGAGTATCGATTTCATAGATTTCCTCGTTATGCAGAAAATGCTGATTAAACTTTTGTACCCTGGTAACATGCTGCTGCCTCTTTATATATCGTAAGTACATACTTATCGCACAAATTCCAAAGCAAAATCGACCCAACTTGCTTGGCACAAGTCTTTATAGCACCGTTTCATACAAGGTCAACATAATCCACCTACTGAGCATACTATTCGCAACACCATCACTCATCTTGAGACGCAGCATTCATTAATAGATAATATTCGACCGAATAGACCACGTCCAGCACGAAGTGAAGAAAATATAGCAGCCGTAGCTGAGAGTGTACACGAAGAGCGTGGAGAGTCGATTCGGTACCGTTTGCAGAAACTCGCACTGACATATGAGGCATTTTAGGTCGAGATTTTATATAAAAAACGTAAAAAATACAGCTTGTTCTAGAACTGAAACCGCCCGACCTTCAAAAGCGACATCGCCTCGCTCTATGGGCTCTTGAAAAGCTACAAGAAGATCCCACTTTTTCGAGCCATATTTTGTTGAGCGATGAGACCCATTTCTGGCTTAAGCGGTATGAAAATGAGCAAAACTGCCGCTTTTTGCAACCTAAAAAAAGAAGCTATCATTTTATCTAGAACAAACAACGGTTTGGTGTGGTTTGTGGGCCGGTGGCATTATCGGTCTATATTTTTTCAAAAATGATGCCAGTACGCACGAAACCGTCAATGGCGATCATGATCGCGTCATGATAACCGACTATTTGATGTCTGAAATTGAAGGTCGTGATCTCGGATCATCTTTTAAATGAAATCAGATGATAACCACGTCCACTTTCCATGTAAATTGTGTTGCGAACAACTAAATACGTCAAGAACTTTATAGCAACAAGGCAAAGACTTAGTGTGGATAATGGGCGTGTCATTTCAGTAATTCCATACTCAAACTTTATGGTGTAAAAATAGGTGACAACGAACTAACACCAGAATATTTTTCAAATACAGTTATAAGTACCATTGAAGATGTCGGAACAAAACTTTGTCCTCAGTATACCATCTTTTATTACAAAGTGGCCGAAATCGGATCATAACTTTTCAGCCCTTGATACCGAATAAATGGACGTCAGAGCCTATACTGAAAATATCTGGCAGTCTGTGAGATTTGTTAATGAAATTCAGATAACATATTTTCCTGATATTAATGTACATTTGTGCGTAAAATGGTTCAAATCGTGGACTTGGCTATTACACATATCTATGTATAAATGCCTATCTCTGAGAAAACAAAATTAAGTGAACGTATAATATTGGCTATAATCCTTACCTGTTCCTATTCTTCTTTTGGCCTACATGAAGTCACTTTTCGTTCAAAATTTGATTATAATATCAGAAAAGGCAAATTAAGTTCTATTTCAGGCTAATCAACTTAATACGAAAGAGAAACCCAAACAAGATCCTTTCTAGATTGCTTTCAACTACAAATTGTCTAAGCTAAATGACGTATGTTTGAAGATCGTGAGACAATATACAACATGATTGAGTCAGCTGCTTGAACCTGTTATTAAGCTTACACAGATGACACTGAACCATTCACCATTTCACACACTTCATGGCTAACCAACAATCGAAGCAACACTGTATTTACACAACCTTCTTCGGCATAATTATTCCATAAGTGGTTAATAAATTGTCAATTCACAAATGTTTGCGATCGCTGGCAATGATCACTAGCAGTTTATTTAACTCTTTGTCTCACGTGGTCTTCTTCATACTTTGTCTTTTTGTTAAGAGCTCTCTGGTTTGTTGAACTGTTTATTTAGTCGCTAAAATGCTTTCTTTGTTTAATTACTCAAGCACTACGAACACACATGCGCTGCTTGGCCGGCGTTGTTGTTGCTGTTGGTTTGAGTACACGTAAATTCAAGCTTACCAATTTCCGTAGCGCAGAGGCAGAGGATGATGGCCAAAATCAGCATCGCCAGCGAGCACGACACACTTTTCAGACCGCTTGACCTCATAGTCGGGAGCACGTTTAATTACTGCTGGTGTTTACTTTTACGACTAATTGCAATTTTTGCAATAAAAATCCCTTAAAATTTGACTTCTTTCTTCTTGTTCTATGTCAACACACTTCAACGGCTTCTTGGCTTCTCGCTTGTCTGTAACTTTGCGATAGTTGTTTTCGCGCTGCTATTGTTTTTATGTCTGGCTCTTTTCTCTAAGTTGGTCGTTTATCGAGTTGCTGCTTAAAAATCTAGTTTCAACTGAGGATCGGAGTTTTGCTGTTTGTAGCTTTTATAGTTTGCTAGCGTTGACTGCGGTTCAGTGCTTTTATCCAATTCTCTATGCTTAATACGCTCTGCGAATGTTTAGTTGTGTTGCTTTGAGAACTAATTGTAGTGAGTTTGAGTGCTAAAGTTAGTCATAGAAGTATACAAGTCTGTCTGTGGATAGGTAAGTCAGTATTACATGACTCAAATGACACGCTACCTCACGCCTCTATATAGAAATATGTATCTATCTGTGCGCATATGTGTGTAAATTTATGTATATTTGGATTGAGTATCATACTAAAAGTCACGAATTATTGACAAAATTAATGCCAAGCCCTAAACTATATTTTTAGAGGAAGTGCTTTAAATAACTTAACAAAAGTAAAAAAATATTTTCAGTGTATTTCTGGTATATACATGCATAATTAGCGCTCTAAAATGTATTACTCTTTGAATTCCAGAAAATAATAAATTGAAGTAAAACTTTAAATGCAGAAATAAGATAAGATTAAATTTGGGTGCAGCCGCATATTAAACACGCAGATAGAACAATTTTTGTAAACTTTCGATAACTTAGTTAATAAATACGTCACAAGTATTAAGCTTTACATTCTACATGACATAAAAGGCAAAAAAACGTTGACTTCGGTTCGGTTCTTAACAAAAGATTTCTCACAATAACTTGACTTTGATCGCATAGTTTGTATGGCAGCGATATGATATACTATGTACATTAGAGTGATTCAAAAAAAAAAATTTTTTTTTTCGTTTGGTACTCGGAAAAATAGGTTCCTAGACACCTCTAAGAAAGCCTCTCCAAACATGAGTTTTTAATTGTAACGGGAAGGTCCTCCTACATACAGTTTTCTATTTTTTCTTATTATCAGATAGAAAAATTTATATCTCGCTTCCAATTACTTAAAAAAATATATTGTTCCTTAGATGTTGTAGGAGATTGAATGCTCTACAAAAAAGGTCTGTGATGATTTTTTCGTAAACCCCAACTTTTGAAAGATATTAACAGTTAAAGTTTGATTATTTTTGGGAAAATTTTTTATTTCTTATGAATTTTATAACTCAATGAAAAAATTTTTTTTTTTGAATCACTCTAATGTACATATATAGTGTCTCGATCTGTACAATTTCTTTCAATATTGTAGCGTCTCCTTGAGAAATAATTCGTGCCAAATTTAGTGAAGATATCTCGTAAAATGAACCAGTTTTTCATAAAAGGACTTGATGCTTCACTTTCAGTGATCAATATCTCAAAAACTGATTGAGTAGTTCGCATATATATAGAGGTACATGGCTAAATCGACTCAGCTCGTCACGCTAATCGCTCGCAACGCTATCCATATATATTTTATAGGATCTCCGACATATGTATACTTCAGGGTATAAAAAGGAAATTGAACAATTATATTAGAGAAAAAATGGGCGAAATCGTAGCAATATTCCACATATCCTCCATATACCTAATTTAAAGATTTTCTTCTTTACGGTTGGCTTTATGGTATATAGTTTCTTTAGACGTATTGTTTTTTATGAGGCAATATTTGTTGGACTTAATACGAAGTAACGTTTGGATTCTTAAAAAGTGACTGTTTGGTGTGTTCTATGGGCAGAGGAAATCATTGGCCCATATTTCTTAAAAAATGAAGGCGGCCATTATGTTACAGTTAAATAGATATATAGGTATAGAGCCACGATTTTTTCTAGCCTGAATTGGAGGATGTTAACGTGAACGACCTTTGGTTGCAACAAGATGACCCTACATGTCACACAGATAAGGAAACAACCGATTTATTGAAGGAAACTTTTGTTGAGTACATTGTTTCGCGTCGTGGGCCTGTGGTTTGGCCTTCTAGATCATTATATATTCAACACTACGGAACTCTTATTTGTGTGGTTATGGGAAGTCTCTTGTCTACGCAGATAAAATGGAGACAATTGACGTTTTTAGACTTTTACGTGTGGTAATAAAAATAAGTCGTTCGGTGCAAAGTCAGGACTATAACCAGGCAACCTTTGCTTGGAAGTACTTCGTGCGTGAACGATTTTTGTTGGATTCGGCTGATCTTGAAACAGCCATATAGTCGACTGCTTTTTACTTTTGAGCTCATACGCGAACATCGACGATAAATCACCTATCACGATTTCATAAACGTGTTTCGAAGCAGCCTCGACGGAGGAAAAAGCCATAGGTTGAAGTTCACGCAAGTGAGCGCTATTCACTTAGGAATGACCAGAAACGATGCTTTTACATATGGCTTAAGCTCCCGGTCTTAAACCAAGTATCCTCTGCGTAGCCAAAAAACATCTGTTTGAAGGGGAGCTAAAGTGAGAAGGCGAATCATCACTTCCCAGGGATGAGGGACCCCAGCAAACGTGTTAAGGATTTCGATTTAAGGGCATGTACCTGGAATGTCCGGTCCCTTAAATGGGAAGGTGCCGCTGCCCAACTGGTTGATGTCCTCGTTAGAGCGAAGACTGACATCACCGCCGTCCAAGAAATGCCATGGACGGAACATGGAGGCGAGTAGATCCTTGTGGTTCAACGTCGAGAAGCTGCAATCACAACAGACAGCCGAACGATTTTCTCGACTTGCACTCCTGCTCTATGAGAGCTTGAGACATTTCAAGCTCCTTATGTACAGTTGCAAACGGTTTTAGGAAAAGGCAAAAGAGGAGTGCCGTGTCAACAACAGATTGCCTATCTCGCACCGCTACAATCGACCACAACACGTACGGGACGGAACAGATACCGAGACTTGTAGAAAGATTCCGAAATGGGCGAGTATGAAGAGCTTGACAAGCTGGTCGACAGGGGTAATGTTCGAAAATTCTACGAAAGGATGCGGCGACTAAAAGAAGGTTTCAAGGCAGGAGCGTTTCCCTTGTAGAATCCCCAGAGGTGATCTAGTGACTGATGTCCAGAGTATACAAAAATTATGCTGCTGAATGGCAGTGAAAAAGGGTGAACCCGATTCCCCGATCGATGACGATGGACCGACCGTGAACAAGTTCGAATAGCAATTACCCGTCTGAAGAACAACAAAGCGGCGGAGGCCGATGTATTGCCCGCCGAGCTATTCAAATACGGTGGCAAAGAACTGATAAGGAGCTTCTTTACTATTGTAAACTCGGCTATAAACGCATAAGCGGTGTCTACGCCAATAAAGAAAAAGATTCAAGTGGTTTTTATAGTATATACTATTTCTAAAAAAGTCTCTGTGAAAAAGTTTAAAAAAAGTCGCTAAATATTCTGAAGTATTTTCATATGAAAAATAAATTTTGAATCTTAAAGTATTCTATTGCGAAGCTAAGGTGGGTGGAAATAAAATTTTCCATATAATTATTTATTTATTACTTGGAGGTCGTTGTTGACAATGGCGTGTAAATAGCTGGGTCCGTACCGCTTACATACTATAGACGCGACTGTTGTCACAATAGGTCCGTAACTAGCCTTTATTATGAGCATCTCATATATTCCACCGCCATATAATGATTGTAGCTTCAAGTTAGATGCTTGCTTGCGAAATTCTAAACACATTTTTTTCATCAGTCTTATATGTGTATTCATAGATTATATATTCTCGAGGTCAGAAATTCGATTACTCTTGATTCTAGCAGTCGTTTTTGGCTTTAGATGTTTATTACAAATTTTCTTGCAACAAAGTATCTCAAAATAAAATACCGGTAATATTAATAACCGTCATGTTAACCAGCTGAACAATAGTGCTTATTAATCGCGAGTTATAAAACGGTAAAAACGAGCACAAATGTAATGGAAGTGGAATTTTTGACAGTTAAAGATGCGTCGCACACGCAACTACTCAAATACATACATATGTACATATACATACATACATATCTATATGTACAAATGTATGAGTTCAGTAATAAATGCTCAAGGTTTACATTCCATCAACATTTGTTGTAGAATTTTGTTTTTGTTGAATTTGCACTTTTGCAGCAATTTATATTTGTTGTATTGATTTGAAGAACTGCTGTCATATGAGCACTCTTGAGCTACTTCCCCTGACGTTAGAAGGGGCGGGGAGCGGTGTGCTCTTCAATTGATTTCCTTTTAATTTTTTCCCCCCTCTCAAACGGTGCTCCAGTGCCAAATCGATGTTTGTTTTATTACTGTTTTCGCACACACGCACACCCATTTATATGCCCTTTCTAACATATGTAAGTGTGTATGAGTGTGTGCATTACACGGCATTACATATTTGCTTGTGTTATTTTTGTTGTAAATTCAATTTGCCATTTTCCGCCGGCGTTTGCTTAAGTGCTGAATGTCAACGCAATCAGCGTTAACGTTGTTTGCCCAAATCGTGTGTTATGCTTGCCTCTGTGTGTGCGTGCCTCAGCGTAGATTGTGTGTGTGTGTGTGAGTATGAAATGTATTAATGTAGTACAAATATTCGCACGCTTCAGAAAATTGTATACTTCCAATGTCAATCACGGGGCGCAGCGAACGAAGTCGAAAATTGCTCTTCCTCTTTTACGTCTTTCTACTTTCACATGTTTCGTGGAAAATAACGGTACGGAATATCTGCCGATTTCTTTCGCCAATAATAAGTATGATTGAATAAGTGCAGTGCAAGTCTTTAGCCAAAATAAGGGGCTTATGTGGTTTTAAATGGCCTAAATGGTTGTAAAACCTCAGTGGAAAATTAGGGATGGGAGGGGAAGTGGCATGGTTAAGTGGTATTACATTTTTTACATAAAAAGGCCGTTCGACTACTAAGGCTAAGGATAAACCATGGACCTACTAGGAAGACATTCAGTGAAAATATTAACTGTCACACGTTTTCGTAAAGAAATAGCGTGGACTAAGTTCGGACGTAACTCTCGAGAATTGCGAGAAAGTAGGTGAGGTTAGATTTGGTTATTGCGCTGATCCTCGCATCATATGCAGCTGAATGGGGAATATTTATTATTATTTGAAGAACATTTTTTGCATTTATTTTTTGACGATTATCTCCTTCAACTTTTGGCCGCAGCTACGTCTCAGGTGGTATATAGTACGTTGATTACAATTTTCGATGACTTGTTCCAGCATTAATTGTTCATGTTTTCCAGAAGGCCAGAATCGAAGCGGGATTGTCCCATAGGCTTTAGATTTTACACATCCCCACAGAAAAAAGTCGAATGGTGTGATATTATATGATCTTGGTGGCCAATCGACCGGCTGAAGACCGCAATTTGAAACGTAAAATTATATGTTTATCGAAGTGTTCTCTCAATAAATCCATTGATTGATGCGATGTGTGGCAAATGCCGTGTTGTTGAAACCAAATCAAAGCCGAGATCGTGAGCTTCAATTTCAGGCATAAAATAGTCGGTTATCAAGGCGTGATAACGGTCGCCATTGGATGAAATGATAGCTCTTGAATCGCTTCAGGTTGCTCTTTGTCCCAAATACGGATATTTTGTTTGCCATCACCCAACAAAAAAAAAACAAAAATCACATGACAACTTGACAAGACTCCCGCATGATCTGTCAAAAAAGGCTATTGAAAAAATTTCCTCTAAAAGGATCCCCCGTTAGATCAAAGAAGCTTTAAGGCGACTAATAAGAATTCCAGGTGTGTTTATGGAGATTTATTAGCTTCAGTCTGCCTAAAGCTCGAGCATGAGAGGAAACTACCTAGTTGATTCTTCCTTCTCTTCCCCCGTTGTATCCTTCTAAGACATGTAGCCTTACCACATGTGAACATATTGGACAGTGTCCAGTCGAGATTAACCTTGCTAAGAGCAAGTAGTTCAGAGAGCTTCTGAACCAAAAGGATCTCCGAAAAAGTGAGGTGAGTGAAAAATGTTTGCAAAAAGTATTATTGCTTTGTCTAGTATCATTATGACTTACTATGCGAGTAATTCACTTCAAATTAAACTGGGATAATCAGATATCTACCTGCTCTGTGTAGAATTTTTGTGATGGATGCGCAGATTTCATTCATTTCAGAACAGATTTAGTTATATATCTTTCTTTAGGCGCCATTATTGTAAAATGAAAGTGTTTTTAGAGTATACATATCGACTATATACTATGGTGTACCCGTAAATTACGTATTACGCAGTGAAGGAGTATACATTACTTATACGCCATGCCCAGCCACCCAGACTTACCCTTTAAGAGAAAAGAAGTTCGTGTTACAATTAAATTTTCTGAGAATATATTTCTGATATATACCAGAGTAGATAATTTGTGAAAATAAGCAACTCTTGGTAGAATTAAATCCATTGGAAACGAAAGGTGATCTGAGGTCGGGAAAAGGAAGGGGACGAGTGTGGCTGAGTTTCTAAGGATTAAGAATGCTTTATCTCGATTTCCTGCAAAACTACTAGTTCTATAGAAAGGAGTTAGTATATGTATTATGGTTCTCAGATAAGTTGTCAAGCATCTCTTTTGCGACCTTTACTCAACGTCGTTTTTGCAAAAAATCAGACCTTTTGGTCATTAACCAAAAAGTGTTGCGTAAATCCGTATTTTCTGCAAGTTTTCAGTGATTTAACGACTTGCACTGAATGCTTGTGTCACTCAAATATATGTGCTTGTTATAAAGCAGACTGTCCGAAATATATCTGCAACATTTTCAACAATCCCGAAACTGCTTTTTCCATTGGAGGCAGCAAGTTTCAAGCAAACTCGGTATAAAATTTTTTATTCATGACTAATTCCATACCATAGAGAGATAAACTTCACAGAACCTTAAAAGAAGTTAGGAATTTTTTTTTACCCATTCGGGTTTCCATGCAGTTTAAATGGACTATTCCGAGTTTAAGTTATATGGTATAAGTGATCAGCGTAATGAGCTCAGTTCACTTAGCTATGTCTGTCTGAATATATGTATACAACTTTTTGGAATATGGATACAGAGGGCGTGTTCCATTTCTACACAAAAGGTCCGAAGCAAAATGACGTCTTTGTATAGAAAGCGTTTATCTTTTTTGAGATATCTTTACGAAGTTTGTATGGATTATTGTTCAAGGTAACGCTATTACCGCCCAACGTATTACACAGATTGGACCACTATAAGGTATATCTGACAAACAAACTGATTGATAAAAATCATGATATATGATACTGATCTTTTTATACCATTTTATGTTATAAGGAATGCATATGCGAAGGGTATTATAGCTTCGGTGCAGCTGAAGTCACCGTTTTTACTTGTTATTGTTATTTGCTTAAATGTCTTTAAGGAGTTCTGTATTATACCTTGTGATATGTTTACCATAGATGTATGTTTGGGTTCATATAGGCACGGCCCTTGTTTTCGAGAATTTCTATGTAGGCCTTATACAGGGCTTTCCAATAAGAGTGATATTAATTACTTAAAAACACACACACAAATTGTGAAGCTTGTAGAGAGTCTGGTTTATTGCTAAAGACCAATGACTTCAAATAACCCCGCAAAGAGGTAGTTTAATGGTGTTAAATCACAACTTCTTAGAGGCCACTCAATGTCACAATTTTTTGAAAAAATCAAATTTTCAAACTTTTCTCTCAATAATTCGGTTGTTGTACGTGCTGTATAGCAAATAGCCCCGTCTTGTTGCAACCAGATGTTGTCAAAACAACTTCTTCCAATTACGACCAAAAAAAGTTGGTTATCGTCGATCTACTCCGCTCTACATTGACAGTAACGGTGTCACCAGCTTAATTTCGAAAGTAGTACGGACCGGTGATTCCACCATGCCAAAAAACCACACCAAACTATCAATTTAGTTGAATGTAATGGTTGTTCATGAATAATTTATGGATTTTCTAAGCGCCAGAATCAAAAGTTTTGCTTATTTACCGCACCACTCAGTTGAAAGTGGGCCTCATCGGAGAAGACGATTTTCTTAAAAAAAAATCGTTATCGTTTTCAAGTTTTTTCAAGGCAAAATCAGCAAATTCATGACGTTTACGCTGATCCAATGGCCTCAGTTCTTGAGTGAGAACAATTTTATACAGATAGAAGCCCAAATATTTTCTAAAAATCCGCCAGGTTGTGGTTTGCGACAATCTTCAGCAACACTTGCCTGAATGCCTTGCAATATTTTCATTTCCGATTTTGGCAAATGATAAAAATATCGAACAAAGACTCTCTCTCAAATTTTGTATTTCTAACCAAATTTGGCGTACGGAATCGTTGCAAATGTTAGAAAAGGCTTACGGTGATTCAGTTTTATCGAAAACACAGGCCTACAAGTGGAACAGAGACTTCAAAGACTATCCAGAGATCGCTGAAAACATGCCTCGTTCTCGACGACCTATGACCTCTTCAACTAATGAAAATATTTAAAAAATTTAGGATATGGGGCATGAAAATCGCCAGGAAAGTGTTAGAGAGATGGCAAGAGAGCTCGACATCTCTCGCGAGCCTACTCGAATGATTTTGGTGGATATTTTGGGTAAGAAACGCGTTCTTACCTATAAAGATGAATTTGTTTTTCAGAAATAGTACCATAGACTGGTCTCTTTGACATGCTTGTTCGTGCGAATTCATGGAGAGAATTATAACTGATGACACATGGGTTTATGATTTTCATCTACAAACAAGTCAACAATCATCGGAATCGCGGGAAAAAAACCGAGTAAAAAATCAAGGTGATGCTCATTTTTCCTTTCGATATTTGTTGTTTGGTGCATCATGAATTTGTTCCGGAGGGACAGACGTTCAATGAGGAGTTCTATTTGGCCGTATTGAGGCATTTGCGTGAGAACATCCGTCGAAAATGGCCTGGATTGTGGAAGAACAATTCAAGTATTTTACATGATGATGATAACGCAGCGATTTACAATTCTGGTCGAATTTAAAGCCAAATACGCAATGAATACCATCGATCAACCACCCTACTCAACAGATAAGGATCTGTGTGATTTTTTCATTATATCCAAATTGAAGGTGCCGTTATGTGGAACTCGTTTTCAGTCGATCGAAGAGATGCAACAAAATGCGCTGGAGAAGCTGAAGGCCATATCAAAAAGTGCTTATGAAAAGAGTTTCGAATGCTGAAAAAATCGTTGACATAAGTGTATTACATCTGCTGAGAATTACTTTAAAGGCGACAAAATAAATATCGATGAATAATTAAATATTTTGTGCTTTATTTACAATCATAAACACAATGTATACTTTTCCTTATTTGCAGCAAACATAAACCATAAAATCATCGATATTTGCTCATAATGGTAGGAAATTGTTGTTGACTATTTTAGATATGTTTCCTATTTTAATAAAAATTGCTTTTAGACCTGCAATAAATAATGACCACAATCCGTTGATATCATAAGTATTTTTACTCTTTATTCTAATTTTTGCCAATGCTCTAAAAATAGTTTACATGATTCCACTAAAATGTAGATATAATAATTTTTATAAGGTATAATAATATTTTTTTATATTTTTTTTTAATATTTTTTTATGATTTTGTGTTATTTTTTTGCATATATTTTTCATGTTCTGTTCATTTGATGGCGACGACAATTGTGCTGCTGCCACATGTGACTGCTATTTGACTCGTATATATGTATTGTAAATTCTGCAGCTGGCGCTTAACACCAAGCACACTGCCTCCATAAATAATGGGACTTTTTAATGCTGAGTATTTGTTTGTTATATTTAAATGTTTTATTTGTTTTTGGGTTTTATTTCAATTTTTATTATTTAGCTTTTGGGTAAACTGTAGGTGTAAATCCTATGAATTTGGGGAAACTGTTATTTTATGGTGGAAAGTATGTGTGTATTTGTGTGTGCTACATACATACATATATACTTATATATATATATATATATATATGTATGTATGTATGTATGTATAACTGTAGCCTGGTTTGGAAAACTATTTATTTATTAAATTTTTTCTATGTGTTTGTATGAGTATTTGTGTGTAGCTGTTTATGTATTTATATGTGTATATGTGTTTGTAGCACTTTAGTTGGCCTAATTTTCGTTGTCTACTTTTCGTAAAGAAAAAATTACGTATATACTTGTATGTATGTATTTGTCATGCTGCAGTTAAAATTCGCATAATTTTTTGTTGTTTTTTTACTAGTATTCATTGCAAGTATTTTCCAAAAAAATATCTTTTGTGTGCGAGTTAGATTTTTATTTTTTCGTTTTTTAGTTTCCAGCAAAAGAACTAATGTGTATGTGTGTGTGAGTTTGATTTTTCCGTTTGCTCCTCTCTTCTAAGCACCTTCATCGACTACGTAGCTAGTTAAACGCTTATCTGTGGCATGCTATTTGCATTATTTTTCAACTAATAATTAATTAGTTAGCGCAAGTTAACATATTATTTAGTTTAGCAATATTTATTGGAAATTTTCTAAGTGCAAAAGTACTGGATTTCGAACTAGTTTCAAGTTTTTGAGTACAAAGTCAAGCAAAGTGTATGTATGTATTGTTTGTATGTATGCTTCACTACCATATTGTTTTTGCGTTAAACGTTTAAAATTGCATACCATTATGCGCAAATATTCGTTACTAAGTGTTTTCAAATGTATATATGTATGTATATTTTCTTCAACAAATGAGATTTTTTCATTTATTGACTTTTAAAATTTTGGCTCTCTTCCGCATTTGCTTTTCTCCTTTACACTAGTTGTACATATGTATGCACATATGCATGTGTATGTATGTATTTTCCATGGAAAACTAACGGTATAAGCCTAAAATGTTGTTAGCATAAATTCACTTCTCTTTTATCGCATGCAATAAATATTGGTGTATGTGTGTGTGTGAGTTTTAATTTTCTGCTACACTCCTTGTAAATCTCAAAGCATAACTACTTTCATGTCGTTGTCGTGGTTTTTGTTTTATTATTTGCTTTTTCTCTTAATTTAAAGTATTTTTATTAAATATTATTTTTATTTATTTTTTTCATTAACTGCATGTATAATTGTTTATATTATTTATAATGGTATATTAAAAGTTTTTTTTTGTTTTTGTGTTTTGTTAATCTCATTTCAAGTCTTATTTTGCAAAATGTTTTATTCACTTGCTTATTATACTCGTATAATTGCCTCATTTCCAACTTTAATATGCACTAGTGTTTGTTTTTTTTATTATTTTTCTTTTGTTTATTTATTGTAGATAAATAATAATTATTATTATATTTGAATAAATATGTACTAATTACAAATTGTATGGTTTTGGTGTTATTTGGTTGTATATTCCATGGTTTCGACTTAATCATCTCTACATATATTCTTTATTTAAGCGCTAAACTTATTTTTACTATTTTACCGTTATTTATTTAATTTTCGTTATTTGTTTGTGCAAGAGATTTTTGTTGGATTTTTTAAATTTATTTAATGTCTGCATATGTGTTAAATGTTTTTGGTTTCGTGTGTGGAAAATCACGGAAAAAATTTTATTTCGAATAAAAGTATTCGACAATAACTGAAATTTACCATTAGAAAAATTCAAAGAACTTCGGGAGAAGTCGTAAACTTGTAAGACACAGAAGAAGAGGTGAGAGAGGGAGAGAAAAGACTTTAACAACGCCTCAAATATACTTTCTTATTAAGCTGATAACCTGGAACTTCCAGACTGGAAGAGACAAAAAAAAAGTACCGTAATGAGCAAAAAATAGTAAGATTTTGTTCATAATGTCGTCGCTCTCAAAGTAATTTTCCTTGGCGCCAATACACTTGTGCCAACGTTTTTTAAATCCTCGAGAGATTTGTTAAACTCAATTTCTACAAGTAGAATAGCCTTCAATGCGAGTAGCGATTCACGTTTAATGTCTTCACTTGGCTCAAAACGGTTTCCACGAAGCGGTCGTTTGAGTTTGCTGAATAGCCAGAAGTCACACAGAGCTAAGTCAGAAGAATATAGTAGTTGCGGCACAAATATTGGTCGAAAATGTGGCGAAAAACTGACGAAGAATCAATGCAGTATGTGACGGTGCATTATCGCGGTACAAAAACCATAATGTCGGCCATAATTCCGGATTCTTTTTATGAATACGAATTGCACAAACGACACATAACACTCAAATAGTATTCCTTGTTGACAGTGTGACAAGGAACTCGGAGAACACCACACCTCAATAATCGAAGATAACAGTTTTTCGAAAAAATCAAGTATTTTGGAATCAAACGTGCTTTAACTTTTTTAGGCCCAAACTATCTTTCATAATGGTTATCACTAATTCTTCCGAACTTCTAATGATGCTAGTAAGATCTCTGCCTGTTAATAGTCGATTCTCAAGTACCTTTATTTTATTGACGTGTTGATCACCAGGAGATTTTGACGGCCGTACTGGACGTGGTTCGTCGTCAACGCGCTCGCGACCTTTTTTGAATAATTTGTATCAATCAAAAACACTTGCTCGCGACAAACAATTATCACTGAAGGTCTTTTCCAACATTCTGAACATTTCGGCACAAGAAATTTGATTCTGCAGACAAAATTTAATGGAACTTCATTGTTGAATAATTTCATTCATCGTGAAAATCACCGAAACACAAATGATTGGTTTGCTGTGACATTTGGCCTAGATGCCACTGACTGTCATACCAACCTAGCAAACAAATATTTCAACGAATTTGTTTTCGCGCAAAATTTAAATTAAAAAGTCTTACTATTTTTTGCCTACAGGTTATTATTAAATTTAATTCAAAACTAGTGTTCAAGCTCAGAAAGGCATAGTTATTGATGAAGTAGTTATTCTTGATTGAAAATTTGAAATAATTTAGAAAGAAAAACGTCTGTTCTTAAATAACTTTGACTCGATCTTTCAAATTTGGAGAGCGAGCTGTCATCATGAATATTTTCAGAAACGCGAAAACTGGGAAAACTGTAAAATACCTAGGTATAAAAATGAATTACAAACTGACTGACGTACTGGGCTCAAATTCAGCATGCTGCTAAAAATACAACACAACAAGATAAGCATGTCGATCAAGCCAAGACTTATGGCAAATACTGGAGGTTGAGCCACTAGACGATGCAAAGCATACCTGTTTTTAATTACCGACGAGGGAATGATGGAAAGAAGCACGGAGAACTTAAGTGAACAAGCTTGGAGAACTCAACACGGATTATCTAGAAACACTTATTACGAGAGACGAAAATTGGTAGCAAATACGAGGCAATTTGGATATCACATGGAATATGTGCTACGACCTTAAGAAAGGACAATGTACGAGACAATAGAAGGTGAGCCAAATATGTTGATGATAGTAGAAGGCGAGAGAGAAGGTTGTGATCCCTAATAAATTGTATAAGCTGTGAAAGCAGGGTTTCATTACGGCCTTAAAAATGTAGTCACCGGAATTTTTTTCAACAGATAACTTCAAATTAAAACTTCTAAAAGCAAATGAACTTCTAATAATGGCGCGACGTAATATTTTCGCAAAAAAATCATAGTTCTCTCTAAAGAGCCTTGTCTTGGTTTGTTAATCAGTATTGAATACTATTTTTCATTGTGAAGCTGATGTGGGAGAAGAAAACTAAAATAGGTTTCCATCGATAGAAAAATATGGAAACTTGGTAACTCACTTAACTTATTTAAAGGAAACTTTACAAATGTCGCAGACATTCTAAACTGTATTAACTGCTCTAAAAAACTTTTGATTTTTACAACTTTTCATTACCCAGTTTAGAGAGAGAGTGAACAGCTGATAATATTATTCAAAGCTTGATAGCTTTTTCTAAAAGTTATCGAGTCATTATTTCTGGCTATATGTATCTCAAATTAATTAAGTTGGTGCCATAAGGTTTGACACAGCCCGGCGAATGGTAGTGCTGAACTCAAGCAACACATTTTGCCAGTCTTTATGTCAGAATTTACGAAAAAATCGTTTAAATGTAGTA
Organism: Bactrocera tryoni; assembly: GCF_016617805.1. NCBI lineage: Eukaryota > Metazoa > Arthropoda > Insecta > Diptera > Tephritidae > Bactrocera > Bactrocera tryoni. The sequence continues at coordinate 18,478,750 of NC_052503.1, read as the reverse complement.
AGACCGCGCTCTTTGTTTTCAAAAGTTGTTGAAAAAATCAGGATCAGCTGAAACCCAAGTTTTGAACGAATTTATAATTTATTTTACACTTATAGATATTTTATGTGTACTTATGTGTATGTATGTATACAAGTATGTTTGTGTATAAGCAGTTGGTTGTCTATTATATATTATATTTGTATATAATGCTTATATATACTTGCAATGTTTTTTGTTTTGGTATTTTATACGCTAAAATATATTAGTATGTTACTTTGTATATATATATAGATATATATTCATTAAATATCTAGCATTAATATTAAGTAATAAGTATTGATCAATAATATTGTGTTTTTCGCATAATATGTTGCTCAATCTCAAAATGTCGTTGTATATATAATTTAAGTACTAATTGTGGTCTGTCACCTTTGACAATTACGTTCCTTACGTAAACATATTCTATATACGTAAGTATGTATGCGGGAGTATTTGCTTAGCTCGTAATGGTTTATAAATGTTCTCTTTTTTATTTTTTTATAATTTACTTAATTAAATTTTTTCAAGTTGCATAGCGCTCTTAAGATTTTGAAATATCATCTACGCCGTCGTCATTTAAAAATTATATATGTATATATATATATAAATCGGGGCAAGCATATTTCAACTACTTTCCTGCGCTGACTTAAGACTTTCACTGTGTATATCTACAATTTTAATTGCAATCCTTAAAAAACTGTTAGCGACTTTGCTGTCACTTCACACTAATTAATTCATTTTACTGACTTAATTGACAATTAATCATTCAAACTGCTAAAATGCGTGCTATTCTTTATTTATTATTATTTAATTTTTTTTTTTAATTTTAGCGTTTCTTTGCTACTACTAATATATTGTTTGTTTATAAAGAATTTTTTTTTATAAATATTACTGCTTTCGCTAATGCTTTGCAAATGTTCTCTTATTGCTCTAATTTCCAATGCTCGCTTTTAATATATTTTTTTTCATAATTTTGTTTGATTCGCTTGTATTTAAAATATTTCTTTAATTTTTTTTTTTAATTTTTTATAATACAGTTTTTGTAATTAATTTTCATATATATTTTTGTTCATTGTTTTGAATCAAACGAATTGCTTGCAGTTTCATTTTGTTGAAGCTTTCGCTTTGCATAGAAAATAATTGCATTGACTTGTATTTGTATACGCGTTTGTGTGTATGTTACATGTGAACCAAGTTCCACTATTGTTCAAAATATCAATAAATATATCTTTGGGAATTTCATTAAAAGCATTTTTGTTTGCGCTCAACTACGTTTCTATTAATTGAAATGCAATTTCTAAGCTTCTTCTGCATAAATTATGAATGTATAAGTAATTTTCTGCTTAATTAGTAAACAAATGTAAATATGTGTGTATGTTTGCTTAATATTTGTTTTTTTTTCAATTTATACTATCATTATTTATATGTATATATATTTATAATTTGTTTTTGTTTTCTTTTTATTATAAACTTGATTTATGATTAAGTATTGTCCTTGTGATATGTTTCTAAATGTTTGCTCTCATTATTCTTAATTCTGAGTAATTGAATGTTAATTAGTACATATGTATAATATGTATGTATGTATGCACATATTGTGTTAGTTTGTAAGAAATTGAATTCGTGGAAATGGCTTGGCATAAAAACAACAAATAATTTAATTTTTTTGGGTAGAAAACTGGCGTAAAGAACTATGAGCTCAAGAAACTGGGTTATGAAATTAACAACAAATTTTATATATATGTATAAGGGACTCACAACTTGTCATAACGGATCGTAAAATCATAAAATCACAAATTTGTACACTTAAAAAATGTTTGTTGAATTACAAACGAAAATGTAATTAAGGGGGTATTCTGGTTTAGAAGCCCAAATTTTAGGTATTTTTTGACGCGATAAAAAAAATCAAAAATTATTTTGACTATCCATTTTTTTCATGCTTTTTTTTGATATTATAGGAATACGAAACATAAATAATATGAAAAAAAAATTAAATTTAAAAAAACTGCAGGTCGGCGAAGTAGAGACTGATGAAACAATAGCTTGTCCTGGTGTGCAGGATATAAATCCTTCGAAAGCTCTTCGCAGTGCGATACTATAATTTATAAGAAAGCTCTGTGTAAAATTTTATCTGAATCGGTTGAGTAGAACTTGAGATATCATACACACCGTTTCTAGAAAAGTAGTTATGAGAAAAACGAGCTTAAAGTTTGAGAACTAGTCGCGCGCAGTCGGAGTTGGAGTCACAAAATGAGCTGTAACTCGAAAATAATTTGAGTTTCGAAAAATCCTCTTAGGGACATTTTCTTGAAGGGTTATACTATAAAAATATGCAAAAAAAAAAAAACGATTTTTTCGAATTTCTAAACCAGAATACCCCCTTAACGCAATTGAAATTCTCAATGCTAAGTTTTCGGTTCGTTTTAACTAATAACTTTATGAGACTATATGAAATTTCTACTAATTTATTTATTTATAATATATTCGTGCATTAATAATAATAAGTAATTTTAATTAAAATATTTTTAGTTTAATTTGGTAATTAATTAAAATTTATTGATAAATCTCGCTATCACATGATGGAAAAAAAAATTGAAATTTGTAATATTAAAAAAAATCGACAATATTAAAAAATTAATGAAAAAAATAGACCTTCACCCTTAGTTGCCGCCATTCAAGGAAATTTTTGTTTTCAGTTTTGTAGCCATTAACGACATTCGTACGAATCAAAAATCCATTACTGTTTAATTTTTTAGAAAACCATAAGTGTATAAATAATGGCGGCGAGGACATGGCACTTCAAGGACGCATAAGTAAATAATTTTTTTAAAATTAATTTTAAATAATAAACGTTAAAAAATCGAAAGTAAAAATATAAAACTATTTATTTTTGTCAATTGCCAAAAAACGCTCGAAATACCGGCCTCCAGACTAAAATTGGAGGATGAAGCCATGTGTAGAAGTTCACGCAAGTGAGGAAACTTCTCTGAGCGCCATTCAATTGACTAGAAACGATTATTTTATATATGGCTCAAGGAACTCACGACTTTCGGACTTTAACCAAGTATCCACAATCCGCATCAAAGCGAAATTCTTCGACATATCGCTGAAGGCTGACATGATCAAAGATGCCGTCTATGCGATTAAAGCGCTGCCCTTGCCACGATGCCTAACTCGTTCTCGAGGACTTTACCGCTAGGGCGGGCAGAGGACGTATCGCCACAACGGTCAGTAAAAGATGCGGCGACTAACAGAAAGTTCAAGACCGAAGCATACTCTTGTAGAACCCCCAAAGGTGATGCCCAGGGCATACTAAAATAATGGAGGGAACACTTCAGGCAGGTTAGGATAGGCTAGACGGCTGATTAAAAAGATCACACGTGGATCTTGGGCCAGCGCTGACCAAACTAACGCGAAGTCCAGCTATTTAATAGTAGACCGCAAGAGGATAAGGGAGCACAGTTTCCTGTGAACCCGCTGTGGCGTAGCACCCACACACCCCTTATCACAAATGCATTCGAAGCTATTGATAGCGAGGTTAGGCAGTCTTCCACCAGCCCTGAACGCACTGTAAATGAGTTCAAGGCTAGTATCACCGCACTGCTGTCTGGATAGATGGTCATTTCTCTGAAGGAGGCTGCACTCCGGAGCAGCAAATGTTCTGCTACCTTAATGGCTGCAATCTCGGCCTGAAAGGCACTGCAATAGTCAGGAAGTTTGAAACTATAGTTGATGGAGAGCTCTCAATATTAGACCCCTCCATCAACCTTCCTCCCAAGCTTTGACCAATCCGTGAAGAAGCTCATTGCCCCACTCCTCCAACGGCTTCTTCCTACCCACAACTCCCTCGCCGGTATGTGGGTAGAGAAGGAGCCGCCGAGTAAATACCTTTCTATTTTAACTAAATTATCGTCTTTGCACATACTTGTGAAAACTGTATCTACCTTATAATTAGGGCAATTAATTTTGGCTTCACTTAATTTGTGCTTGTTTTTGCATAAATGGTTTAATCATATTTTCTCAGAATTATACGAGTGTTGGCAACTGAGTATTAATTGACAAAATGGGTTAATGGCGCTTTTAGTGGTAAATTGTGTTACAATTAAGAGTTAAGCTTATAAATTTTCTTTATTGGGAATAAATGGACTTAAATATTAAGCAAACTCTGATTCAGATTGCCTAATTGTGAGTTATGACGATTTCAAAAGTTGTAAGGTGTTGCAAAATTTTTTTCTGTCTGGCATTTATTGTGTTAAATTTCATGATTTATTACGTCCACGTAATGAAAAGTGTTAACTTCAATTTAATAATTCAAACAATGCGACCATGAGTTAAAAAATATGTTTTTTTTTTATAATTGCGAATTGACATTTGTTTTGGACGGTAACTACTAATATACTTCTGAGTATATTATATTCAATTGTACGTGTAAACAATATTTGCGCAATGCTTTGGTAATTAAAAAAAATACTGATATTTTGTTTCATATATATTCATTATGTTCAATTTCTCAACTGAATTTATGCTTATTTGAATAATATTTGAATATAATATTTGAACCCGATTAATTTGTTTATTCTCATGAAATCAGCTAGTTAAGAAATTTCAAGGATTTATATAACAATTTTTGAAAATAAATATTAAAAGTAATTAAAAAGTTCATTTAAATGAATGTGGCGATAAATAACGGGTGATCCAAGTAGAGGTAATTTTTTCAATAGCCTTTCTTTGACAGAACACGCCTGATTCGTCATTTTATTTTTGTTCACTTTTGTTTGGTATTTCATTATTGAAAGACTTATGCCTAAACAATGTTTACAAATCCTTCAACTTTATTACGAAAATTCATGTTCATGTAAAGAATGTGTTTCGCGCGGTTTGTTGAACTTATGGTCAACATAATCGGCCCATTAAGCGTACTATTCGCAACACCATCACCCATCTTCAGACCAAACATTCATTATTGGATAATATTCGACCGAATAGACCACGACCAGCATGCAGTGAAGAAAATATAGTAACCGTAACTGAGAGAGTACACGAAGATCTTGGAGAGTAGAGTCTGCGCCGTTCGCAGCAACTCTGACCGATGAATGGGACGATTTGGCGCATTTTACGTCGAGATCTTAAATTGAAAGTGTATCAAATTCAGCTTGTAGAAGAACTGAAGTTTTCTGGCTCAATGGGTATGTAAACAAGCGAAATTGCCGCATTTGGGAGGAAGAGAAAAGTGAAGATATTCAAGAGCTACCATTTCATCCAGAAAAAACAACGGTTTGGTGTGGTTTGTGGACTAGTGGAATCATCGGTCCATATTTCTTCAAAAATAATGCCGGTGAGAACGTAACCGCCAAAGGCGACCGTTATCGTGCCAAAATAACCGACTATTTGATGCCTGAAATTGAAGGTGGTGATTTCGTTGACATTTGGTTTCAACAAGACGCTGCCACTACTCACTCATCGCATAAGCCAATGGATTTATTGAGAGAACCTTTCCGCGATCAGATAATTTCTCGCTTTTGATCGCTCAATTCGCTACCAAGATCGCGTGATATCACACCGGCAGACATTTTCCTGTGAGAATATGTAAAGTCTAAAGTCTATGCGGACAATCCCGCTTCGATTCAGGCCTTTGAGCAGAACATCCCGTGTGTCATTCGCCGGTTATCAGAATGTTCGAACAAGTCGTCGAAAATTGGAATCAATGCATGGACCAAGAGACGTGGCAGCGACCAACATTTGAAAGAGATAATCAGCCTGGAAATCCAACGCAGGATTGCTGTTGCCAACAGGTGCTACTTCGGACTGAGTAGGCAATTGAAAAGTAAAGTCCTCTCTCGACGAACAAAAGCCAAACTCTATAAGTCGCTCATAATTCCCGTCCTGTTATATGGTGCAGAGGCTTGGACGATGTCAACAACTGATGAGTCGACGTTGAGAGTTTTCGAGAGAAAAGTTCTGCGAAAGATTTATGGTCCTTTGCGCGTTGGCCACGGCGAATATCGCATTCGATGGAACGATGAGCTGTACGAGATATACGACGACATTGTCATAGTTCAGCGAATTAAAAGACAGCGGCTACGCTGGCTAGGTCATGTTGTCCGAATGGACGAAAACACTCCAGCTCTGAAAGTATTCGACGCTGTACCCGCCGGGGGAAGCAGAGGAAGAGGAAGATCTCCACTCCGTTGGAAGGACCAAGTGGAGAAAGACCTGGCTACGCTTGGAATATCCAATTGGCGCCACGTAGCGAAAAGGAGAAACGACTGGCGCGCTGTTGTTAACTCGGCTATAATCGCGTAAGCGGTGTCTACGCCAATTAAGAAGAAGAAGAATCTTTTAAAACTAAATGTGAAAGAATGTTCGTTTGAATAGTAATAAAAATTTCGTATTAAATGCATTTTGCATTAAATTTAAAGTTTCTGTGTTTTTTTCTTTAAAAAAGTAGGGGGCCTCGAAATGGATCACCCTTTATTTTTTTAAATTTTGTTTGAGAGCTCCACTTAAATGAGTACCAATTAGCTTAATTAATTAAATTGAGGCCATTAAACGTGAAATACTAACTATTTTTTGTCAAGCTTTGGTTTTTAGGTTTTTAAAAAAACATTAAAATAAAATCGAAAAAAAATTTACGCCAGTATTTCTACAAAATAATAAAACTTTTTAATGATTTGCATGCTTTTTTGGTTTTCGAAATTGTCTGCTTGTAAATTACTATGCCAAGTAAATAAGCTTTTTACTTGATGAATATTTTAAATTATTTCAGTAATTTTGTTTTTTTAATATTCCGCCATTTTTGCTTAATAATTCACTTCATCAATTAAAATATATGTATATGAAATACTCTAAAAAATGTCAACTGCTGCTCAATGCCTTCTATATACATATTATATACTTATATAATTATATAAATGTATGTATGTATGTATATGGTATAAACATGTCTGTATGCATATGTGAGCACATATACATATACATATTTAACTATGCTTTCATATATATAAAACATGCCGCTGTATGGGCTTTGATCTTAAACGCAGAACTGCATTACCTCAAATTAACGGCGCTTGGCTACACGCTCAGCTAGTTTGAGCGCACTTACAGTGCTTACTTGCTTGCTTGATGAGTGAAAGTGGCTATGGTTTTCACTCGCTTCGACTAGATGGCGCTATTGACTGTTTTTCTAATGTTAATCTCTCTACTTATTTTAATCATTGTTTATGTTTTGTTGTTGTTCTTTTGGTTTTTGTTTTGTAATTTCCACTACGAATATATCAAATGTTCACTTGCCGCATGTGCCAACATAACACACTTTCTAATTTAAATTTTCCTTGTCAATAAATCCTAATAATATTTGCTTCATAATAATTTCAATAATAATAATTATAATAATTTTGTTGTATATATATATATATATATATGTATGTATATATAGAATTTCTACTTATGTTCCATAATATTCGTTGCATGGGATTTTTACTTAAAGTTGGTAGGTTTTGTATTGTTGTTTAATTGCGTTTTTGCGAAAAAAATCTACAGCTTTCACTTAGCTTTCATTTTAGCTTTTACGTCACTTACTTTTTCTCTTATATCATTTCGTTTCACTTGTTTCTACTTTTGTTTTAGCTATCGAACTTCTTATTATAGAAAAACTACTTTTACAATATATTTTACAATTGGATTTCGTAAAAATTGTATGCTTTCCTGTATTTAGGAAGAGCTTTCACATTGGAAAAAAAGCTTACGCATTAAAAAGAAGCTTTCACATCACTACTAAGCTTTTGCACTTACCCTGGCACATATGCTGCTAATTGCAGCTGTTTTACATTGCCGTCTCTCAACAGATTTCTAACGGCATCTATGCGACGACTATATCCTCGTCATTATCATCACTGCTTTGCGCTGTCAACGATTCGCCTTCGCCTTCACCCTCACCGTCACCATCACCATCACCATCCCCATCCGCGCCGTACAAGTCGGCCGCCTCTTCGCTAGACATGCCCATCATATCCTTGAGACATGACGACTCCAGATGCTTGTTTAGGTACGACTTCAATGCGAATGTCTTGTGGCAACGTTTGCATTCGAAATTCTTATCGATCGAGTGCGTTTGCATGTGCGCACGCAGATTGGAGCGATCGGCGAAAGCTTTGCCGCAGTGTGAGCACGCGTACGGTTTCTCGCCGGTGTGCGAGCGTAGATGGCCCTGCAGCAGCCATGGGCGTGAGAACAGTTTGCCACAGATGTCGCAGCTGTGCGAGAGTTTGTGCGTGAGTAGATGCATGGCGAGTGCGGGCATTGAGACGTAAGCCTTGCCGCAAGTATTGCATTTTTTCGCCGATTGCGAATCAAGTGAGCGATGCGTTTGCTTGTGGCGCGACAGATTACTCGATGTGGCATACTGTTTGCCACATTCGGAACACTTGTAGCTGCCGCGTTTCTTCTTCACATACGCATCCATGTCGGTGGCATGCGCGCCGTAGTTGCCGGCTGTGTGCGTTTCGATTGGCTCCTTGTGGCAACGGCTCGCTTTGGTGCGCCCATCCAATATGTTAAGGCCCAACTTGGCGGCGGTGTGAGTGGACTTCGCATCGAACGCATCATCGATAGCCATTGCGTTGGTGGAAGTGCGTCGCATTGTATACGCGGCCGTCGGTTCGTCGATCCACAATTTCAGCGTAGGTTGATAGTTGGAATTGAAGTGACCCGACTCCGATGAGGAGGACATATCAATGTCTATATCGGATGAATGATCGGAATTTGGTGGCGTTAGTGGTGAGCAGTTCTCCGAGTTATCTGGTGTATTTGCGCCTGCGTGACTGTCGTACGAGCTGCTGCTGCCGCTGCTGATGTAGCGTATCTTTGGTGGACCTTGCCCGTGTGCTGGTCGATGTGTGGGCGTTTGAATCTCTTCCACCGTGAATATAGTAAAGTTATCTGCATTAATTGTTGCCGCACAAAGTGGTGGTGGTGCGAGCTGCGGTTGTGCAACGACGCCGGCTCTTTGCTGTTTGGAAGCACTGGATATTTCATGCATGATGCCTGTGTTTGGTTGTATTTGTGGTTGATAGTGAGTTTGTTGCTGTATTGTGCTGTTATTATTGTTGGTGTTATGGTTGTTGTGGTTGCGATTAGTCGACGCCTCCTGCTGATGTAGTATGGTGACGACACAAGGCGGTGTTAGTGGTGGTAGACTTTGTGATAGTGAGAGTAGATCGTGGGCGGCTTCGGTCTCCTCGATACTGCGTTCGCGGTAAAACGCCGGCAATGTTGGTTCTTGTTTGATCGTAAAGGTTGGCGCCTGAGTGGAAGTTTGATTGGCGTTGATACCACCAGCTGGTGGTGCATAGAATATGACTTTGCCATCTTCGGCCGGGGAGCGTCCACCAATGGTTGTTAATGGTGCGACATATTTGCCGGTTGTGGCTTCATTAGTAGTTGCTTTGTTGTTGTTGTTATTATTTCTGGCATTCCACTTGACAACATTGCGTCGTTGCTCCACTCTAGTGATATCTGGAAGAGAGAGAGTAAATATCATTTGTGAATTATTTTGGGCCAAAGAATTTCGTTTACACCTAAAAATCTTTGGTTTGAGATCTTCGAAATTAATTGCAGAGAACGAAAGGGTGTATCTCTGGACGGCAAAACTAATATGGCTTTGTAAATTAATCTTGAGCAATACCAAAAGCCTGGTCAGTATCAGGAAGGACCTCTCCGAGCCGTCAGCCTCGAAATCCAACGTGGAATAACTGTAGCCCACAGGTGTTACTGCGGACTGAGCAAGCTACTGAGAAAATCAGTCCTCTCTCGAGGAACACAGACCAAACTCTATAGGTCACTCATTATTCCCGTTGGTATGAGAGATGGACGATGACAGCATCTGATGAGTCAACTTTACGAGTTTTCAAGAGAGAGATTCTGCGGAAGACTTATAGTCTTTTGCGCATTCCCAACGGAAGTATCGCATTCGAAATAACGACAAACTCTACGAGATATACGACGAAATTGACATAGTTCAGAGAAGTAAGCGGCTACGATGTGTAGGACATGACGTCCGAATGGACGAAAACACTATAGCTCTGAACGAATTCGACGCAGTACCCTTTCGGGCGAAGCAGAGGAAGAGGAATACCTACACTCTGTTGGAAAGAAAGGGGGGGAAGGACCTAGCTACACTTGGAAACGCCAAGTGGTGCCAAACAGCGAAAATGAATAACGACTGACGCGCCGCTGTAAACTTGGTTATAACCGGATCTACTAAGAAGAAGTCCCAATGAAGACTATCTTTAGAATGTTTAGCTGGGACCTTAAAATTTGATGCAAAGAAAGAAGGCGATGGTTTGGAAATAGAGAGTATCACTTGGAATAACTTAAACTGGTCAGCGGCTCAGGAAAGTTTGGCTCCGTAAAGTATTGAAAAAAAAAATTGTTTGGATTTTGTATCGGTAAAAGAAAAATTCATATATAAAAATTCCGAATATAATCCACCCTAATGAAATATTTTTACCCAATCCAAATCCAAATAAGTTAACGTTCAAATCTGCGGACTTACACTTTAAAAGCGAATATTTTCAATAATTACTTTTCCACTTAATTTCATTTAAATGCCGAGGTTACCTTACCCACATACAGAGGGGCATTATGTGCTTATACTTTGAAATGTATACACATTTACTGCTATGTTATGCTTTGGCGAGGGTCGTGTTAAATGTCTTAATGTGTTGCGCATACGCCATGGCGGCTCATAATTCATGCACATATGGCGCGACAACAAAATTTGCTACATTGCATATTGCAGGTATTAAGCGTGTTGCAAAGCATAACTGAAACTTGATTATAGGAAAATATGTAGAAAAACGAAAGTAAGCAAATTGCAGGTACATACACATAACCATACACATATGTATGTATTTCAAGTGTATTTTAGGAGCTTACTGTTTACATACAAATGTTAGGTGGAATGTCAAGACACTTGGACATTTTTGTTTTGAAAGAATCTTAGAAGCATAATGATAGCAAATATGTAGATAATGGTCCAAAAAATCTAAAATTTAAGATTTTTTAAGAAAACGTCCATATAAATTCAACCACCTAATGAATTTCATTCTCCTACCTTTGAATAATATTTAGTACATTTTTCAACATCCTCTGGTGTGATTAGAGTATCAATACCAAGCTTTAAGGTGCGCATAGGTATGCAAAAACGACTCTACCACACTCGTATTGATTGGAGAAATATATGGCTTTAGTAAACCGAATTCGCATTGTATTAGTGCGATCGGGTTTGCCATATGGCATTAGAAAGATATGATTACCAGCGCAAACGGTGGCCACAGCAATATTGACGGTTATGATGGTTTTGCTGCATATTCACTGTGATTTTGAGCCGATTTCACGGCCCAGAACGCTTAATTTGAACCATTACTGTATAACTTGAAAGGTCTATAGGTAGAAATCGCTTAGAAGCTGCCAATTTGGCCAGTAAGGGAGGAATTGGGGAATCGCCAAAAGCAACCAGAGTTTGGTTGGGAGGTTCTTATACATCCATCTTAAACTCCGAACCTGCTACCAAGTGATAATAACCTATTTCAGTCTATGGCGGATGGTTTTGTTGATGAAGAACTCGCATTAAGATATGCTTGTGAAATTTGACTGCTCCAGTTTTTGCCTAGAGCTTATATGATATTAAAAATTTAAATTGCTTTTAAAATGGCCAGAAACTAGAAAAACGGTGGAAATTTGATCTATATGACCTTCAATTTAACGCAAAAGTTATTTCTCTTTCTAGACCTTATATTTGTCTCGGTTACTAGGAATAATGTGAATTGTATTACAATGTGGTTTAGCTAATGTGATTCCTCTAGATGTGAGACGCGAACATCGGATTGAATCGTGTACAGATATGATAGGTTTGGTAATAAAGCTGATTTTGCAGATTGAGATGACACTTTGTCAGAAGTAGATATATTATTCATCATACCAATTTTTTCAAGCTGATTTAAAGTCCACCAGTAATGTAGTAAGACAACTACTACAACTGGAATGGTTACTGAAGAGTTACCTCAATTCTACCTAGTCTTCTTCCCCAAAAGGACGACAATTTAAATTCGGTAAGATTCATTGTGCCATCGTATGAATGTTATTTGAACGAAAAATTGCTAGAAGCTCGTCAGCTTTAGCAGGTGGAGCATTCCTGAGGACAGAACTTCTTTACTCCGGGTTGGAGGACAATTGTAACGCACGGTTTGATCATTGACCAAAGTTCGCCGAACACGATACCCACTCCGGTAGTAAACCGACTAGTTCTCATGCTGATTTCTTCGTAGCTCTCTGTGTTTATGATAAGGCCATCCATCGATATGGCGTACAGGGTTTATCCGGAAAGTAATAGGACTGATTTTCTTCTGCTACGACTGTACTTCGGAGTGAGCGCGCACTGACTGGATTCGGTAGAGGGCGTTCCTAGCTAACTAACGAACGTCTGGTTGTCTTGCGAGTACCTGGAGAGTCAAACAAACATTTTCGCGCGACGTGTTTCTGTGAGTGTTGCAAGCCAAAAATGCAGCGTTCATTAGAGCAGAGATACGCAATTAAATTCTATGTGAAACTCGGTAAATCTGCGACAGATGTTGCTTCAGCGAGAAGTGGTGTGTTTCGGTGGCGCTAGGCCTTTTTAGAGGGGAAAAGGTCGCTGATGAAAACCGTGTTGGAGACACGAAAAACACCGAAAATGTGACTCATGTGCACAAAGTTTTGGGCTCAGACCGTCGACTAAGTATTTGTTTAATTGCCCAGATATTAAATTTATCAAAATCTGCGGTTCATGACATTGTGACGGAGCACCGGAACATGCGCAAGGTGTACGCGAAGATGGCCCCAAAAGTGTTCATTGACGACCAGAAATTGCGGCCTGTGGAAGTGTGCCAAGAAACTTTGAACATGTGTGAGAGTTACCCCCAATTTTTTGACTCCCGATTGACTTTTTTGTTTCCTTGCCTGAAAAGGCCGATGAAAGGCACGCATTTTGAGACAACAGAGGGGATCCAAGCAGCATGCATTTCGGCTCTCAAGGCCATTCTAGAGAATGGTTTCCGTGACGCCTTCAATGCTTGAAAATCGCGCTGGCAGCGCTGCATTGACGCAAAAGGAGCCTATTTTGAAAGTTTTTAAAGAATTGTAACGATTAGTTCAATAAAGTTTTTTAAATCGACTCAGTCTTATTACTTTCGGGACGAACCCTGTACTAGAACTCGACTATTTGAAACAACCGTTAACCGAACAAAGCCAACTTCTCCCCACTCTCAATTGTCATTGCTTTTGTTGTAGTATTTACAAAATGAGCCTTAAATTAAATAACGAGCATAAAAAGTAGACAATGGAAACCCATCAAAAAGGTAACCTCTGCCTCGGGTTAATAACTTCCACACTACGAAAAATATAAAATGCAACAAAAGTGGGTAAACGCAATGCTAATGAGAATAATTTTAACAAACCGCCATTTTGCGGCATTTGCACATTTAAAAGAGTGGTAAATATGCATGTAAGCCGCTGTAAGAGCTGATATGGAGTGTGGCCCAAGGCCAAAAATGAAACTCACGTGCAGGCGAACGAAAATTGAAATATAAAAACAACAAACGCAAGCAACAACAAAAACAACAGGGAAAAACAGCGAAAAAGCGCTTGCGACCAGTCCTGCAGCCACATCAAACATTTTGCGGCGGCCGACAAAATAGCGAAGAGCGTCCTCATTTCCTGTTGCCGACGCGGATGTCAAACTGATTTAAATTTACAATTGGCCGTTTTGCGGAAAAACACATGCATACATATGAGCTGTGGACGTGATCGCAATAATTCATCAGCCAACCAGTCAACCATCTGTTTGTCAGCCCCCCTTCCCTCCAACACACACACCCCCATATACCCAGCTATAGAAATAACAATTCCTGCTGAGCTGTGCGACGGCCAGACGGACTGTCATTTCAGCCAAATCATACACGTAATCAACAGCTTCAATGGAATACCTAACTGTGAATTGCCATTGTTGCAAATCGAATGGAATGTCCTCTTCGCAGATTTGCTGGCGGTTCCCAAGTAAGTATATATGTATGTAGGTAAGTGTATGTGTGTGTCAACGCAAATTATGCCGTAATTCAAAATACATTCGTTACATTGTTGTTGTTCAAGGCAAATTGGCATTGACGCTTTGCACTGGTAAAATTCGGTGAACTTCAATTGATGTCCAAAGACGAGGAATGCGTTTAAGCAGACACACCAGGTATGTATAAATAGTTAGCCCTGTCTTATATAGTGGAAGAGATTTCATAAAGTTGTGTTGTATTAAAAATATTTCCTTTTTGAGAGACGCAACTTGCAGAGATTCCCATGCTTTCATTAGCTATTAAATATCGAAATGCAAAGTAGAACATTATTTGAGCTCTCAGCTCATGTGATCTCCATATTAGAGGTTTCGTTGGTTTATCCTCAGTGATTTGCGCAAAATACTCGAAAAAGGTAGTTCGCCACACTTTTCTAAAGCTTATGGCTTGTGGTTTTGCAGTTATGTATGAAGGGTGAAGCTTTAAGCCCTCTTAAAGCTCTTGCGAATGATTGCTATATTCCATAAAAAGCTCTCAGTACCCATTTTTGGTAATTTCGATATAATTGTTCCATCGAGGGCGATACACCGATTAATGCGATCTTCTTCTTCTGGAGCGATTGCTTTCATTGTTGCTAAATTTCTTTCCATTCTTTTGAAGAGGCTTTGAATAGGAAAAGTCGCTGGGTTGAACTTGGAACAAATACGAGATTGTGGAAATCTCTTTGGAGTACGATTGTTGCAATTTCGCTATCGTTTTCATGAAACCGGTGTTTTTTTTCGTCAATCATTTTCTTAAGCATATCAAAAATTAGACGTCCTAATTTTGCCGTCTAACTGATACGTATTCCTTAGCTTAGCATACAGTTCATCATGCACAGTGCACTTATGCGACTGTGAGTTGGACTCCGAACTGGAATGATGACCATATTTTATTATTGTAACATATTTAGACGATTTTTGGTTCTTTGGAATACCAGGATGACTCATCCTTTAAGATGCCTGCGCTTGACAGGAATTTGAATATTATCTGTGGCCCCACTCACGATACCTCTTCCAGTGTCTCATTCCGTGGGGCCCCTAAATGATTAAAACGTTCGCCATTTGCGGGACCAGTACTCAAGAGAAGCTTCTTGTTTCCCTGGTGTCTTACTTTTGACGTTTTTTGCAGTCTTCTCAATATGTCAGCTCCACGGCTCCAAGCCACGAGTGAGTATTCCAATCATGTTCCTACAGTCTCTTCTAAGGTAAGAACTTTGTATATTTCTAATCTACGGTTTCTTGTACGACCTTTGCGTCCAGGTATATCGTTCCATTCAGACCGTCGTATATACATCACCAATCTCCAAAGTTTAAACCTTTTTGGGGTGACTGTCGCACATAACTCTTGGCAATCTCGTCTACTACTTCATTACACTCTATACCTTTGTGAGCTGACACGACACAGTAGAAGTGAATTCGCTTGGATCTGACCATACTCTCCTTGTTTTCCAATACGTTTCTGACTAGAGGTCGCAAAAGAAATGCTTGACAACGTAAATTCATCAAAACTATTGGCGAGACATAGGTTTGTGCATATAACGACGACATTGTTCCACAATCAAGCAAATAACACTCCAAAAATTAGCTGAAACCGGAAAAAACAAATTCGCTGAAGACACTGAAAGCTATCTCAGTCGAGAGAAAATTAGATTTAGCTTTGGCATGCTCGTGTTGGCTTTAAAAGGAGAAAGCGATATTAAAGATTTATATTAAAATACGTAAAACTGCTACTTTTTATGTTAGTCCGGGTCTAATTTGGTATTGAAGAGCTCAAAACATTGCACAGATTCATTAGCTCCTCTAAAATCTTTAGACTATTAAAATTGTCTTTCTTTAGTCGTATTCCTTATGCGCCGTTCTGCGGCTGAAAAGACTAAAAAAAGACTCGTATGAAGAAAGTCTGTAAAGAAGGAGATTACTGCGGAATTTTAAACAACTTCTTGATAGAAAGACTTTTGAGGGGTTTTTATACAAGTTCGAGGTTTTTTTACGTCGTACAAGTTCGACACAACCCTTCATACTCATAGTTAATACATATAATAACATTTCTGTGCTTGGATTCATTGCCTAGAATGCAATAGATTGGCATAAATGTCAAATTCTCAAATAGAAAAAGCTATAGAACCACATACATGAGTGATTCACAGTGGAGGCAAGCAAACTACCCGAATTTTGAGTTTCCGAAAAGTTGAAACGAGCATGCGATGCCATCTTGCGAATGTCAACCCCGCAGCACGGACGTCAATACACACGCAATCTAAACAAATTAAAGTTGTGGGTGGCACACACTGCGGCAGGCAATTTTCTTTTCAACATTTGGTATTGTCTACATAGATTATGGCTTTTGTACCCATACCAAGTTGATTAGAATCGGTGCTAAATTTGGTTAATAAAGCAATTCGTATGCGGGTGGCTCTACATCTTTTTAATATGCCATATCGGCCGTGCCGCCAGCCACCCCCCAAATGCTAATAGACACATACAATGGATGTGGTAGATATGTATGTGTCTATGCCATAGATAGATATAGACACAATACAACAACAACAATGTATCTAAACGCCACCGGTGGTAGGCTGTTGCTTTACGCAACGCTCCCAGCTCACCAACTCTTCGCATGCGAAAGCAGCCTTGCACCGCAATGTTGCCCGCCTCCGCGTGCCTAAACGTTTCACTGTTGCTTTTCTGCTGAATTGGGCGCTCGAAGCGTTCAAAGTCAATTTGGTGCGTGACGCGGTCGCCGTGATAGCTGCAGATAACCACGTGCCTGTGCCATCAGCACGATTACTGTTGCATATGCGACAACATTCAGGCGCATACACAGCGCTGGATTTGCGCGTGCGGCTCCAGGGCGCCACCAAAGGCCATCTGCAGCTAGGCCGGTAGGCGCCCGCAGCTGGTGGCGCGCTTTCGAAAGCCTCAACTAAGGTGTGCGAAATTCAAAATATACAAATTTGCACAAGTGTGTGTGTGTGTGTGTGTGTGTTTGCGCTGGCTTAAGCCTATGCGGCTACACTGCGAGCGCACTAGCACACACGCACACGCATAAGTGCGGGGAAGCGCTCTGTGTTTGCCGGCGATTATCTATTGTGCAGCTGTGAAAATATGAAGTGTATGCGAATATTTCGCATAATTTCGAGGCGATTAAAATGGCGCACACTGCTCCAACTGTTTATGCAGTTAGCGGCCGAGCGCGTACCCCCCACTATTGGTGTGCGTGGCCTAATCTGCATACGCACGCGCATCGTGTCAAAGCAAATAATTCTTCCGCGCGGTTACTTGCCAAACGCTCCGCCCCCCAAACTGCCTCAAATTGCATGCGTCTAATAACTATTTGTGTGTGGATGTGGTGAAATCATTATTGCGCGGCGGTTAGATGAAATCATTTATCCCACATGTGTATGTGTGTAGATTGTTGAAAGTGGCGCATTTTATTAGTCATTGTTGAGCACTTAATTTAAATAATTTCCCAATACAACTGCAGTTTTAATCATGATATCTCGACTAAAAGTTTGCATTATGAGTCATACATACATATATTTGTACACACTATATAGTTTTATGAACATACATACATACATATACCACAGTTCTGTGATGAGATTCAAAAAATTAATGATATGGCAGCAGCGGTGGCAAATCTCACTCAAAGGACGTTGGACCTACAGACTGATACTAGACATCCATTAGTGGATCGACAGATGACATGGGGACCAGGATTTTCACCCAACCCAAGTACTAAGTGGACATTGGTGCTTTACAAGCTACATGTACAGATTCCAGCACGACATTAGTCCGAATTGTCCGATGTGTTAAGAGTGCTTTGAAGACTCTGAGCATGTATTCTTTTATTGCTCTCGCTTTTAAAGTACAAGAGAAAACTTAAAACTACACTCGGTGGTAGTTTTACGGTGGAAAGTTTGTCGATTCAGGTGTCAGTCAACTGAGAACTGTAAAGCTTTTAGCCAAGCGGCAGCCTCCATCATGACAAAACTGAGAAAAAAGAGCAGATTAGACGTCCGTCAGTCAATGCCATGGAGGAGACTTAAAGGTCTTATCACTCCCACGAAGTAATACTTAATTACTTCTGTGGGAGAATCTGGAGTTGGGAGTAGGTTAAGTTTAGCGGATTGAAGTTTTGCACTCCGATAGCTTGTATAAAAAGATGTGTATCATGACTTTGATCGATCAGTTTGTATGGCAGGTATACCATATAGTGGTCCGATATTCGCGGGTTCCATCGAAAGAGTAATTTTTTAAGAAGAAAATTACATGCGTAAAATTTCTGACCGATAACTCAAAAATTGCGATAGATCATCTCGTATATATAGGTAGGATAGGTAGGATAGACCGACGGACAAACGGATATGGCTAAATTACCCAGCTCGTTAAGTTGATGATTTATAGATACATTTTACAGGGTCTCCGACATTTGCTTCGCCCCATTTAGGATATAAATAGCTTAAAAACCAAACTTTTGTTGGCTTGTTAGCTTTTTTTTAATTTTTTCTAATTTACTGATAAACCGATCGAGATAATGGACATTTATGTTCATCAATTTCAAAACTTTGTATGTCATTAAAATCTCATTAAAGAGACATTCGAATTTTCTACAGAATATTTGGGTTTTCTTGCAGAGTGATTTTTGGTAAGCTTTTCGAAAAAAGAGTTTAATTAAACTCTGGAGAGTTAGGGCCTTTTTGGGTAAAACTAATCATTTTCAATCATCAATCAATTTTGACAGAGATTCTATTTCTTCTTTACTGCTTACTCGGTTATGGCCGGGTTAACAACAGCGCGCCAATTTTTGCTAGATAACTTAGCAATCACAGCCTCTATCTCTTGATTCGTTGATCTATGCCAAAGTCATATATCTCGTATAGTACATTGTTCCAACGACTACGGTATTCGCTCTGCCAATGCGCAAAGGACCATAAATCTTCAGAAAAACCATTCTCTCGAACATTCCTAAGACCGACTCATCAGATGATGCCTTTGTCCTCGCCTCCGCAGCATATAGTAGGACGGGAATTATGAGACCTTAGTTGGTCTTTAGGCTTTACTTTTCAATTGCCAACTCAGTTCGAAGTAGCACCTGTGATATTGTTGTTGGAGTTAATGCACCAAAATAGACGAAATTATCTACAACTTCAAAGTTATGATTGTCAACAGTGACGTAGGAGCCAAGTCGCGAGTGTGACGACTGTTTGTTTGATGACAGGAGATATTTCATCTTATCGCTATTGGTGCAGGAGTGTATAGAACGACTGAACGGTTTATCAGATCGTAACTAAGTAAATCTTTTTTGGGTGGCAGAACAAAAAGGTATAGCCGGGAATGAACTGGCTGATGAGCCTGCTCGTTCCGCAGCTTCCACCAACATGAATGTTGGTCCCACACCATTAAGGAGCCGCTAAGCAATGATGAAGCAGTGGGTAGGAAGAAACATTGGCAACAACTCGTAGGCATCCGTCATGCCAAGTTTCTAATGGATGGTTACAACTTTAAAAGATTTAAATATTATATATAATCAACCTCCCAAGGGAAAAACTCAGGTTACTTGTCGCCTTCTACACTGGCCATTGTAAGTTCAAGAAACACTTTTTTAACATGGATCTAGCTTTTTGTGCGAATTGCGAAGGGACAAAAGCCCTTGGATTCATGTTTCCAAATCGTGATCCCTATCGCCTTAAAATCGCCAATCAGTATATTGGAATTTATCAATTTGCTGGGGTTAGTTGAGACGTTAGAAACGAATGGCGCGCTGTTGTTAACTCGGCTATATAAGCGGTGTCTACGCCAATTAAGAAGAAGAAGTTGAGACATTGTGACTTAGGAGAGGGCACAATAGACCCTAGGTCGCAGTGCAATCCTTATTCACTTATCTAATCTAATTTATTATCGTTCACAACCAGACCCATCCGCTTTACATTTTATTATTATTCTATAAATATTGTCAATTGATTCTATAATATTTAGTTCGAACTATGATTTGTCCGAAAAATTGAATGGTTGTACCGTTTACTAAAAAGTTTTTGAATACTCAGTTATTTACATCTTCTAAAACAAAGGTGGCCTCCTAAGGTAATGGCCATTTCGTACCACAAAAAAAAACCTTGTATAAACATTAACTACCCAAACATGTCCAAATGTCCCACGTTTAGTGGCTTTGAACCCTACAATCCAAATATAGTTGTAACAAAAAAAAAATATACGAAAAATTTTCAAACAAACACATCCAAAATCTTGCAAAACATATGCTGTTGAACCATTTCAGCAAATTTTTAACGGAGCTCAGCATTTTTTCTCACTTCCTTACAGAAAAAAAGTGCATAGCCCAAGGTTCTAAAAATTACTCTCAATTAACCTGCCTCTTATTTTCGATACTTTATAGCAAATAAAAATGATAATATCTTAAATTTAATAAAATGCCTATTTTTAATATGCCTACACAGTTTGTTAACCCACGTCAGGATTTTCATACAAAAAACATTCGTTCTCATTTCCGAAATCACACAACTACTTTATAGATGTGAGTTAACGAACTATATAATGTATAAAATGGCTGCTGCGCTATTCTATTTGCACTTTCATTTAAAAAATTAAAATCATTGCCACCAACCTCCCACTCTTTCACGGTGAGCATTGTCGGCAATGTCCTAATAAAATGCCTTTTAATGGCAATTTTCCAAATTTTGCATTTTCAATATCTTTTTAATCCATAAGCACTTCAACTTTTAATTGCTTTCAAATACTTTTGAACATTTACGTTTATGACCAATTCCGAACTGGTAGTTATCATTAAAAAATAAGCTGCAGCATATGAAGATGAATGGACACACTTTTTAAGCTCATCGGATATGGTCATGCTCAGTTCGGTTTAATTCTCTTGGCTGGAGCATTTAAGGATTTAAGTAAGGCACATAAAAGTTTTAAATCCAAATATGCAATGCAATTAACAGCGTCCAACCAACAACCCAACCAATTGGTCAATTCCTCCAACTACGATTTGTGCAGGTACAAAATGGTTCATTTGCGAAGAGGCTCTCATTCTAAGGATGTGTTATGAGCAACCGATTGAGGCGCTTCTATGGAAATAAAAATGTGTTTCTGCCGCCAATTTGGCGAATGTGGATTCAAGCGTATATATGTTTAGATTATGTTTGTATGTTTATATATGCGAAGAACCATTTTTGATGCTATTCGTCAATGAAAAATACTTTCTTTATTTGAATAAATATTGAATCATATTTCTCTAGACCGTTACTGATGTGAAAGTAAGTACTTAACCAAAACTGAATAGGATATGTAGCCTTCAATCATATAGATCGGATATAGTAATCGATCCACCCTGAGGGATTTTTCTGCTCAGGAACAGTCTTTCTGATAGTTCTTCAACAAACAAATTATATATTTTCTAACATAAAATTCGTTTTCAACGGGGAATAGTTTGCATGAGTTTCGAAAATCCTGCAAAGGTGACTATTTTTGATAATGATTTTTTTTGATTGATTTGGCGGCTATGTATAATGCGCTATATCTGGCAATACTATATGTACATCTTTAAAAGGTCTTGACATAACCTACATAACGACGCTATGCATGATTAGTTTGGATATTGGGTTCAACAGTTATAGACGTGTTAACACGGAGTTCACTAACGCAGAAATTCGCGCTATTTTAAAATTTTCCTTCGATAAAGGCAAATAGAGAAAAAAGGCTAGAGAAACGTTACGTGAGATTAATGGTGTTTTGGGAGATGGCACTCTATCACTCGAATTGCGGAGGAATGGTTTCAACGATGCAGAGAGGGTGAAAACGACACCATGAATAAGCCATGGCATCTCGTGACATCGCCCAGAAGATGGGAGTTAGTCACCAAACCATTTAAACCGTCTGCAGAAGGCTGGATACACAAAAAAGCTTGATGTTTGGGTGTCGCATGGTTTGACGCAAAAAAACCGTTAGGACCGAATCAACGCCTGCGATATGCTGCTGAAACGGAACGAACTCGACCCATTTTTGAAGCGGATGGTGACTGGCGACGAAAAATGGATCACATACGACAATATTAAGCGAAAACGGTCGTGGTCGAAGGCCGGCAAATCATCCAAAACAGTGGCCAAGCCGGAATTGACAGCCAGGAAGGTTTTGGTGTGTGTTTGGTGGGATTTGGAAGGGAATCATCCACTATGAGCGAACAACAGGACCGCTTGAAGCAGGCGATCGACCAGAAGTGTCCGGAATTGGCTAACAGGAAGGGTGAGGTGTTCCACCAGGAGAACGCCAGACCACTCACTGATTACTCGTCAGAAGCTACGGGAGCTCGGATTGGAGGTTTTATCGCATCTACCATATAGCCCGGACATAGCGCCAAGTGATTACCACCTGTTCCTGTCCATGGCGAACGCCCTTGTTGGTGTAAAGTTGAACTCAAAAGAGGCTTGTGAAAAGTGGCTGTCCGAGTTCTTCGCTAATAAGAAGGGGGCTTCTACGAGGGGGGTGTTATGAAGTTGCCGTCTAGATGGAAATAGATTATCGAACGAAACGGCGCATATTTGAACTAAATCCGATCACTGTAACACTTTTTATAAAGCATTAAATAAAGAGCAAAAAAGCGGACATTTGACAACCTAATATAATAGACCAAGAAAGTTGTTCATTCGCGCTTTTAAAAGATAGTGTGGATATTACAAATCCTACCAGTTCAGGCGGTGTATTGCAATCTCTTGTATTATGCATAGCTCTGGGATATTGTGCTTGCAAACCCCACACAAGAATGTTACTTACCACCATTGTTGTGTGAATTTGCCTCACTCAAAACGGTTCCACTGACAGGTGTCTGCACTGCAGCAACCTCTTGAGTCGTCACCGACGTCAATGACTTCCGCTCTATTGTTGCCTGTACAGCGGCAGCACTGCGTCGCTGCTTCTCTTTCGCATTCATTTCGACTAAGGATTGTGCGGCCGACCACTCAAGTCTCTTGCATACCTCCAAATCACTAGTAGCATCCTCAAATTCAATGCGATCCACAGTGACTGGCTCTTTGGGCGATTTCTGATTGCTGACACTGCGCACGCGTTTGTTGGTGCTACGCGATAACGGTACAAGTGATGCATATTTGGTTTTCGGCTGTAGGGGTGGCGGTGTAACTGGTCCAGCAGGCTTTCTAACCACCAAAATCGTCGACTGTTGCTTCGGAAGCAGCGCGCTTGGCTTGACCGTTGCCAGTGCTTTGCCCTTGCATGTTGTTGAATTTGGTTGTGGCCGCGCTGATCTCACAGTCGCCGTCGTTTGCTGCTGTCGTATTGTGGAGCGTGTTTGTTGCTGTTGTGATACTCGTGCCGTAGTGTTCGGGGCATAGCACAGTGTTGCACCGGGCGTGATGACGATCTTATTGCTCGTGGGTCGCATGCAATCGACGGACATTTTGTTGGCGAAGTTCGTTTTGCACCATTCAAGTGGAAGGTCACAACTCGCTTTTACTCACATAAACTGTTCTCAAACTCTTTTTTTCTGCGCTCTCTCGGTTTGGTTTCTCGTAATTGCCAAATACTTATTTGATAAGTGTGAATTTGCTATTAGTTGTAAATTTATAATTTTCAAACGTTTCTAACGCCTCTAATGCTTTAATTTCAATGTTGTATGCTAAATCTAAATTTTTAATTATTTCTTCTTTTTGTTTACTTGATTTTGTTTTTGTGGTTTTGCTCACAGTTGAGTATTGCTTCGTTGTATCGTTGACGTAATTTTGTTTCACACAGAATTGTTGTTGTTGCTTTTCGTTATTTATATTTGTATTGCTTGTTTTTTTTAGTTTTCTTTTATATTAAATGAGCTGAATTTTCTTGAAAATGCTTCTCTCATCGTGTTTGTTGTATGAGTAATGCGGCCAGTGGATGGTGAGTCGAGTGATTCATTAGCTTGCAGGTTGGTATGTTGACATATAACTGTTCTGTGTTCTTTCGTTGCACTGAAAATAGAATAAAAATTGAATAAAAATGTGTTCGAAAATTAGTAGTTTTGAGTTATTTATAGAAAGATTTTGTTATTAGGCTACTATTGTATCGGTTTGAAGAGAGCGTTAAGAGAAAAATGTTAGTTGCGAAAGATACGTAATTTTTTTTTCTGTTTTGTTGGCATGAGATCTGTCAAATATTTTCAATAACCTTCCAGTCATGGAATAAGGAACATCATATTTTTCCATTGCGTTGAAATGTCAAATTTTGTACCAAAAAGGAATGATTTGCGGAAAGCATTAATTTTTTGTTTTCATTTGAAAAAAGTGCTGCCGATGTCGCATCAAACGCTTGAGGATGGCATAATAAGAACCAACATGCAAAAGACGGTTGGAACAGTTCAGAGATAATGATTTTTATATGAGAAATGAAGAACTTGGAAGACCAGCAATAAAGTTTGAAAACGACGAACTGCAAGCAATGTTTTATGAAAATGATACTTTGGGTCAAAAGCAAACGGCAGCCTTGTTAAGGGGTTACATCGGTTTACGGGTTTCAAAACATCAAATTCTGATTATCTTATTAAATTCTACAACATCTCTAGACAATTGCTCTAAATTCTCAAGTTGATCCGAGTAATCTTTTCGAAGATACAGCCTTGAGAACATGTGCACTTGTGTCCCACTTTTAAATTCACTTAAATCTTGAAAACCGTGAAAAACTGGGTATTCGATGTCGGTTGGCAAGATTTCATGAGAACTACTTAATCGATCTTCATGACATTTTACACAGGCCCTGTATGGAGCTATCCTGCCAACGCGGGCGCTTCTTTTTTCCGAGGTGTCGCCGTAAGTGGCGTCGCAATGGCCGAGTTTCAAATATTCTTTTTTCCACACATTTCAGAATTTCTTTGTTAATAGTGTATATTTGTAGCAATAAAATGACTAATTTTTTATTTAAGAAAAAAATTTTGAAAAAAGGATCTTTTTACCAAAGGAAACCCATGTAACCCCTTAAATGTTGCACAGCAAACAATTTCAGACCTCTTGGAAGTTATAGAAATGATTCAGAAGTGTGGAAAATGGGTGCCACATCAATTGAATGAAAGACAAATCGAAAAAAAACACTTGTGAAATTTTACATCCAAGACACGGTTTTGTATCGGTTTTGTATCGAAATGTCACTGGCGGTGAAAAATTTATTTATTTTAAGAATCCTAAGCAGAAAAAGGTTGATCCGGGACAACCAACAACATCGACTGCAAAAGCAGACCGATTTGGGAAGAAGGCTGTTTGGTGGAATCAGAAGGGTGTGATATAACATGAGCTTCTAAAATCTGGTGAACTACTCGCTATAGTCAACAATGATGAATTAGAACCATGAATTGATCGAAAAATGACTAGAATAGCCGTCTAGGGAGCTCTCTCAGCAGGGTTCACCTTTCACTGATTGTAGGAGTTCTCGCAGGACACTGTCCGATAGGGATTCATGAAGTAAGAAGAAGATGAGATCGAATCCTCTCAACACTTCCTCCTTGAATACACTACTTTTGCTAGATCAAGACAAAATCGCACCGGGACTCACTTTTTAAGCATCCACTTGAAATAGCGGAAATATAAACAAAACAGTTGTCAAGGAGAGATCAGTGTCAAATTTCGGTCTGTATTTCTGAGTTGTGTTGATGATGAGGTCATAAAAAGAGTTTTATTGAAGGAATGAAGAAGGAAGTCTTAGTTGTAACAACATACATTGTACACATACACATTTTGTTTCAGGACTTCGCTGAATAAAAACTGAACGATCCAAATCAAATACTTGTATGGAAAACTTTTTTTTTTGACAAGATATTTTCACGAAATGTGGAATACTAGTGCTTTCTTTTATGTTTCTGGATTAGAGAAGTCAGCACTATGCGGTGGATGAGTCATTAAATCGATGATTTGAGTGCTAAAAATTGTAGTTGTTTCAGTCGTTGTCTGAGAGCTTCCATTGTCGTGGTGAAGAGTGATTCAACTTCGGCAGTTGGTATTTCTGATTTATAGAAAGACAACTGGCAAACATATGGTTGTGTACCACCCAGAATTTACTGTTCTGCATTGTTTTAGTGGTAGGGTGTCGACATGTCCAGTTTTTTCGAAGAAACAGCTGAGTAAAAGTGAATTGCGAGAAAATTTTAGCGATTTAATACCATTTTTTGATCGAGATGAATATTTGAAGTTACTGTAGGCAAAATAAGTGGCGCTTGTATGGCAAATAAATAGCTGTCATATGCCAAATAAATAGCGTTCGTATGTCAAATCGTTCTGAGTATGTGAGTCATAAAAAGTTGTGAGTTGCCAGATCGCATCAATAGGATTACCAAATTCAGTAATATAAAAAGCAAACTTTGCTCCGAACATATTGCTCAGATTGGACTATTGTTACATATATCTGTCATACAAATTGACAGTAAGACCAATAAGATTTAATTTTTAAGTAACCTTAACTCCACTTGAAGGTTGTTTATAGCAAACAAACGAGGCTAACGTTTTCTGTTGGCTGCAAACCTGTGATGGGAGCTTCGGTTACTTGGAAAATAACACAATTGGGGATCGCTGCCAGTTCCTCAGTGAGCTTTAGCAGCCTGGTAGCTAGAGTATGGCGTTAAACTTGCTCGCCCTGCCACCCAAATTCATTTTTCATTGCAATAATTTTGATGGAGCATTTAAATTATCACACCTCTATAGATTTTTGGGAAAAATTAATGGGGTCTACTATCAGCTGCTTCATTAATCAAAAATTTACGTGCCACTGCGATACTTGTTGGAGGTTGACGTGGAGCCGGTTGCCTTCGTATAATAATACGTATTTATTTCGTACGAAACACGTGTACAAAAACACTTAGGTACATACCCCGCCTGCAGGCGCCAACAAATACCTTGTGGTTAAGTACCTGTTACGGGTCTATGACACACATAAAGCGCCTACGTAAATGCGCCAAACGCCTCATGTATGCCTTGGTGGAACAATAGAGGACGTTGGAAAAACTAAGACTTCCACTTTCAATTATTCATATCGACATTTGTTGATTTCACGGCACGAATTCAGGTATATGCGTGTGCATGTTTCTGAAAACCTACGTGTGTTTATAAGCATGTATGTGTATATGTACATATATGTGTGTTTGTGTGTGTGAAAGCAACAAATTTCGTCATTACTCTTCAGGTGGTTGTGCGGCGAGAGAAGCGCAACAGTGCGGTATGCAACTCATAGTTGGCATGAAGTATAATTTTCGAAGTGTGCGTGTGTGTGTATGTATGTGTATGTATGTATGTATATGTGCGTGGCACATCGCGTGAAGCTCGAAGTAAGTCCAAGCAATCTTAGCGCTGCAATTAGTTGAGTTACCTATACACACACACCCACACATTTACACACTTGTTGGGCACATATGTGCTCACACTGCTAAATATGATTTTAATGGCTGCTCTTGAAAGCCATATATTATTTATAACGGCATATACGAACAAAAAAAAAAAAAAACACAGAACTAAATCGTTCGTTGGTTGGCAACACAAACTATTGAAATCATTGTTTGCATTAGAGCTCATTTCAAATAATTATATGCTTTCACATGTATTTGTGTTTACTTTATATGTGTGTTGTGTATGTGTGTTAGTGTATTTGCGGTATCCAGGGAACGCCGCACACCGCTCACCGCACAGGGAGCACCGCTAAAACCGTATGATTAATAGTTTTCCTCTACTTTGCGGTAGTGTCCGAAAATATAACTGTAATGTGAGCGCACTTGCATGCTCGCTGATAATAAATTAAACTTTCTCGGTCTTAAACCTTAGAAATCTTCACTTTTTAGCACACTTGATTCCTTTTTAATACACACCAAATGCCAATAAACAGTTAAAATTCAGCTGCGTTTCCATTACATTTCAGTTTCGCACACCACAAACATAATTTCGAAACAAGTTGGCTTCATGCCAAATCACTGAATGAATGGCAATGCCGTGCTGGCGATTTAACGCGCCGAACAAGCACACGAAGTGCCGTGTTCGTAACGTTGCGCTCGCGAGCGCACAACGGCACACGCTCTCTTCAACCGTCTCTTCGTCAAAAACACGCTCTCTCGCAGTTTCGTATACTCTCTGAGTGACACTCACGGCTGTGCCTGCGGTGTTGCGCCTAAATTGCGGCAACAGGAAAACACACATACACAACCGCAACAACACAGCAAAAGCGCTAAGGTAAACAACAACAATAATATAGTTGGGTATTAAGTAATCGCTAGCTAGCGCTTAGCATATAGTTTTGTTGATTTCAATTTGCCCAAAGAAATTTCTTTGAAATATAATTTTTTAGCAAAACAACTAGGCATTACCTACATTTAGGCGCGCCGTATTACTCACTTTGCTTTTAAATCACGCTAAATAGTTGGCCACCGTTTGCACTTCAACAATATGACAACTACATCATCAACTACTAGCTGGTACTACTTATGCTTCATGACGTTTGTGCTTTTTGTTTGCGTTCTACGTTCTGCGTCGTTTTCCGTGGCTGGCGACGGTGTCTTTCTCTTTTCAACTGCTGCGTCCACGACTGGCTTGGCTCGTTTCTTTCCACCGTTATTCACAATTGTTAATGTTTTATGTTATATGCTATTTGCTTGTTTTTCAGCAATTTTTCCACAAGCCAGCTTGCTTTTTTTCGTTCTTTCTTTAAGCATATATTTCTTTAGTGCAAAATCAGCGAAAATTGTTTGGATAGCAACAGCGTAACGTCGGAAGTGCTATGCAACTATAATTCGTTAGATTTTTCTTTTTCTTTTTTGTTTTTGTTATTTTTCTTTATTTTTTCTCTAGTATTAAACAAACGATTTGGTTGTATAGTATATATTTAGTGCAGGATATAGTAGCAAGCAGTTTTTGAAAGAAGAATAGAGTAGAGTTGAGACGACGCGGAAGAGTTTCATCATCATGTAATTTAACGATTTTTATAGGCTGCCAGCACGCACATACACGCACGCACATGCACACACACGCAGGTCAGTACCGAATGTGACAGATTCGCCACTTTCTCGCTGGCGTAAGCTTCACTTATTCACATATAGTTCAATAAAAAGTTAAAAGTTTTCAGATAGCTCAAGTTGAGAAGCGCACAAAAGTTAAATTCACGCGTGGTTTAAGTGAAGTACAGTTCAGTTGAGTTGAGTTGAGTTGAGTTAAGTTGAATTATTTAGAGTTCACAAAATGAGATGTTGAAGGAAAAACAAAAGTCTAGAAATTGAATAATAATATATTTGAGATTTTCGTTGGCGCACAATACACTACTGATGTGCGTCAGTTTTTGACGTACCACTCCCTTCTACTGGTGCGACAAGCCGTCGCTAGCGTTCGCCAAACTCGAAACTAAAAACATTCGAAACATTTATTCCTTCGGCAAATTGTGTTGCCTACCACCGGGCGCGCATCAAGCCGCTCTTAGTGGCATTAAGCTCTCTATAAGTGCATAAAATCTCTGCGCCAAATGCGCTCTGAGCACATTTGCATACAACATTGTTGACGTTTGTGTGTGTGTGTGCGTGTAGACTAAATGTGCCAGTTTTGCCACTCTCGTGTTGTCGAAAGCATGCTAAATGTATGCTATGCGCCAGTGGGTGGTGCGTTCTTGCTGAGAGCGTTTGGGTGGGGTGTTTATGTGGTAAGGTGATTAAATGGCGGCGAATGGTGTTGCTGTAAACAGCTACGTTTAACGGTGAGTTACATGGTTAGAAATTAATGCTTGAAATTGTGTGATTTCTTGGAGCAAACTATGAAAGGTTTGCTCAAGATAAGGTCTTGACACGATTTCTGAATGAAAAAATATTTTAATATTTAAAAAAAAACCTTTATGAAAAGTAGGTCAATGTTAAAATATGTTCCATAACACATATCGACTGGGAGTTCTTTAAAGCCTAATTTAGATACGACTCCACATTAAATTGCCATTGATTTATTTTTTTTGGCAACTCTATAATTTTTTGTTTTTTGTTTCAATTTATAAAGTCTTAGTTTAATTTTTTAGTCATTGACAACAGTTTCATTTTTGGAAAAATAAAAATTTTTAAGTGGCAACACTATAAACTAAGCTATATTAGGCGAATTTCATTTATAAATAATTACTTTTTATATTATCTTTGTTTAAAATAATTCTTCTATGCTAGTGGCAACGTTTTAAAATTTCTTTTAACGATTTTTTAATAAAATTAGAACAAATAAGATATTTCATATTCTTTCATCTGTCTTTCAATAGAATAAAATATTTTCATGTTTTAATTATTTTTTACAAGGTGGCAACTCTATAAACATTAATTAAGTTAAATTTAACGAATTTCATTATTTAATAGTTTTTTTCTATTAATAATGTTAAAAAAGGTGTATGTTCCATATACGATATGGTGGCAACGTTATAAAATTAAATTTAAGCATGTGTTTAATAAAAGTAAAATCAAATACCATACTTTATATTTCTGCATCACCCTTTCTTTTAGATAAAATATTTTCATATGTATATATTATTCTTTTATTATTTATTTTTAAAGGGTGGCAACTCCATAGAAATAAATTAAGTTAAATTAGACGAAATGTATTCTTTAATAGTTTGTTTTTCTATTATTTTTATTTAAAAAATTTCTTCTATGTACATAAATACGATAGGGTGGCAACTTTATAAAATTAAGCATTTAAGCATTTTTGTAATAATTTTGACATCCTTATATACATATCTCCAACAGTCTTTCTCATAGGTAAAATATTTTCATATTTATAATTTTTAATTATTTATTTTAAAAGGTGGCAGCTCTATACAAATTAATTAAGTTAAATTGTGAGAAGTTTCATTCTTTAACAGTTTTGTTTTATTACTCATGTTAAGAAAAATTTATTTTCCTTACATGATAGGGTGGCAACGTTATAAAATTTGCTTTAACGATTTTTTAATAAAAATAGCATGAAATAATAAATTTTATATTTCTCCATCTGTATTTTAATGAATTAAAATATTTTCATATTACATTTTTTAAAAGGTGGCAACACTTTTAAAAAATAAGTTAAATGTAATGAATTAAATTTTTTTTAATAGCTTCTGACTTTTATCATAAGAGTTTAAAAATTTTCTTTAATATACGATAAGGTGGTAACATTATAAAACTAAAAATAAGATTGGCAATTTTATTAGTTATTTAGTAAAAATTTAAGTGCGTCGAGTAAGTACTTTATCCATCTACCTAATAAATATGTTTAAATTAGAAAAAAATTACTTTTTTAGATAGATGGCAACTCTGTTCGTAAATAAATTTAATGAATATTGCGAAAATTTAATTTCATACCCATGTTTTAATTGTTTTCTTAAAATATATATTTTCTATTATCATCTTCGAAAGTGGCAACTCTCTTAAACATTTTTTCATCGGAATAAATTTTATAACAATTTTGCGTCGTCGGTTGAAGTATTATCTAATTATTATAATATATAACATAAAAACTTAAGTTCAAACACAATTTTCAGTTGGGTGGCAACCTTGTTGTACAAAGTCTGTTAAGTTTTTAAGGTTTCTTCCAATTAATGTAAAGACTACTAACAAAAATATTATTTACAATAAACAAAATTTCCGCTTTTTCCACAGTGCATCATACATTTACAGTTCGAGTTGAAGCAACCCTCCTAACGGTCTAGCGAAACCTCAGCGTGTCGTCGTTGTGTGTGTGTGTGTGTGTCCTTACTGGCACAACAAGTAGCCGAGGAGCAACACTTTGTCGCGCTCACAAGTGGTTATTCGTGCCATTATGCTTTTATTTATAACACTTCGTGTTCATCTTTTTTCGTCGCTTGAAGCGCGCTCTCAAACTCGCGCTCACATTGCATTACTCTCTCGTTTCTGTGTGCTCGCTAAACGACCAGCACTTATTGAATACTGCTTCTGCGCATAAAAATGGCGACCTGTGTGCTTCCGGGTAGTGTTGAATGACTACAAATGGCGCAACAAAGCAGGGGCTGCGGGTTGTCGAACAGGTGGTGGGTGGCGAGCGAACGAACAAAGCGCACAACAGGACCCAACCGCAGTGTGAGTTTCGCAGTGCAGCGTTCACTTTGTGCCAAACAAAGTCTTGCACACACACTTGTGGAACGTTCGGCATACATACACATTGACGTGAGCGTCCGCGTTGTCTGCCCCCGGCTTTTCCTTCCTGTGTGACTAGCATTTAGCGCGGTAAGAATTGCTCGTTGCGCCGACGATGGCGTGACGGAGTGCAGGCGCAGAGGTGTGCACCGAATGAACCGAGTTCCTGTTGGCTGTTGCAATGCGACGAGAGGCGACGTGTTGCTTCGCTCTGTGCTAGTTAAATACAAATATATGTACATATGTGTGTACATATATGCATGTGTGCTTGTGTGTGTGGGGTTTTCGATTTGAAAGAATTTGTTTTTGTGATTGCATGGCGCTTTGTGCTTTCGCAGACAGTTTGCAGCACGAAAGCCGTCTAAACTGCCTTCAAGTATGCGCGCACCTGCAGCGACTATGGCGACGGTAATTGTGTAGTGGTAATGGGTAATGGTAATGCTGATGATGACAGCCACAAACGTTCAACAACAGCAACTGCTAAAATAACTGCAAACAGCAATGGCGCGTCAGAATCGTCGCAGTTTGTGTTTAGACGGACGAATATTTTGGCGGATGCAATGCGAGATAGCCGGGTTTGATTTTATTTAATTATTTTTTTTATATAAGTTTTTAAAAATAAAAATATATATGTTTTAAATATTCTTAAAAATGCCGAAATGAAAGATTTTCAGCATGCAACTAAATTTGGTTTAAATGGGATATTAAGCATTTCAAGATCCTTTAGAAATATGTATATGGAATAATCACAGGTGCCAAATCTAGCAAATATGATGGCTAAGCCGTGGATCTTATTTCGTGTTTGGCCGAAAAGTCAATCAGAACTATCCCACATTTTGACATGGCATTAGCGTGGTGGAAAAACCATCGATGCCTCAAAACAGTCCAGTCGTAGTCCTTATTGACCGTTCGACGTTGTAGAATGAATTCATGGTGAAGTAGACCACTGTTTTAAAAAAAAAAACCATTATAATCCCCTTAATTTTTGACCGAATTTGTTGTAGTTTTTCGGATTTTATTTACTTTTGAAGCAAGATTATCGGACAGATTAGACCTAACATTCATAAATAGCGGTGTCGTCAACAAAGGTGTATAGACGACTCGCATGAGGTGGGTTTTCGATAAGTTTACGAACTTCCCTTAAGTCTTTGAGCCACTCAAATATTTATATGGATTATAAATTATACTCATTAAACCATTTCTTCAACATTTTCAACGGTTTCGTAGCGGTAATTTAAGTATAAAGCTGTGAAGGGAGATATCGAAATATTTTTTTCAGATTTATTACAACTTTCTTTAAAAAATCGAACTTTCCTCTTCTTTCTTAGATATACCTAAATTATTTTACTCAATAGAAGATAGAAAACTTTCTTAGAGGTAAAACATTGAAGAGTGAGTAAAGAAAGCATCGGTTTAGTAACTAAAGGCGGCATTTTGGGATCCGCGAAAAGCCAAAAATGTTTTGTGAAGTATTCGCTTGATGAAGTGCGCATGGAAAAGCAAAGCTCGCTATGAAGCCGTTAAGTGCCCAAAGGGCGGCATTTGAAGTGCACTAGGAACAACAGAAACAATGGCACCCAATGACATCGCATCCGTCGATATAACCGGCAGATCAATTGCTGTGAAAATCGCTATCAGACTCGCAGAAGCAGGGAACATGAAAAAGTTCAAGCTAGGACAATCTTAAGTTCTATTCTTCTTCGACTGCATCCTGTGAACTTAGATCACCGTGTTGTAGAGTTTTTTTCTCTGCTCACCCACCCTCAAAGGATATATGGATGAGGCCAAGTCGCTGGAAAAGAGGCACAGTGAGCTTTTTCATGGATGGCTTGAATCCCTAAGGAAAGTTTGGAAGAGGAGTTTTTGTAAGGAACTCTCCGTTAAGCCTAGTACCAGGCTATCGGGTCACTGCAGTATATTTTAGGCACAAGTGTTTGCTATTGAATCAATCCCCTTACTGTGCGTTCAAAGTTAGTTAAGGAGTGTCTGCATCAATAGCATCAAGCATCAAGCTACATCATTATTACTTTAGACTCCTTTGGGCTGCTGGTCATAGCGGTATTGCTGGAAAATGCAAAGCCGTTAAGCTTGCAATAGAGGGCGCCCTTCTTCCGATTACATTGGATTCCGAACAAGCTCCGTAGTTCTTTTGAGATCTATCACTGGGCCAATGAACTTAAAAGAAGCTGGTCAAAAGGCAGAATATCCACTGAACTACTTGCTCTCGGCAAGGTTGGTCTTGCCGTAATCCCATGGGCGTATAGCTTGAAAATCATACTGGACGCTAACTGTCAAAGTTGAATGGAAGTAGGGAAGGTGCATACACCCAGTCAAGGCTAAGTTTGAAATATCTCGGCAGTCAATCTTCGGCGGACCTGATGAAATTGCCGGAATTGAGGGTATTTTTCGATCAATTCTTAGGAGTATTTAGGTATCATACTGAACCGGCGTTACAACTGCCAAGAGGTATCCTCCTTTCTCGACCTTTTAACCCAACCTAAATTAACCTGTAACGGTTATTTTTCTAATAATTATTCATAGAGTTTGGACCGTTTGATTGGCTATAAACTGTCCATATCAGTTAGCGAACAAATATGTTGCGGTGCCAAAAATGAACGACATCGATTCATATGTGCTTTGAGATGATACCCATATATTGGACTCTATTCAGAAAGGCGATAAGCTGTAGCATTGTAGGAAACCATCGGGAAAAGTCGTGATATTATGTTGGGTTGACAGAAAAATGAGATTGAGTGAGTTATTTAAATACCATCATCATGATTTCTCAAAGGAACGAGTAGAAAGATAATTCACGAGTTTTCACAGGAATAAAAGAATTGCGCGGGTTGCGGGTACGCCGTTTTGCGAGTATCCGTCATAATCATACAAGATCTGTCACACAAGAAACAGAACTTTTTAAATATAACTGTTTCTGGTGGCGCCACTTATTGGTGGGTATATGAAATAAAAAGTTTGATCTCCTGTTGACATTTCGTAAAAATTTTAAGACAATTGGATAACTACAATCGATGTTATCGATCAAAAAGTGACAGCAGCTTTTGGTCATCGGTCGTAAAATGCATTTTGAACAAAGAGCAAATATTACATTTTGTTTTAAACTTGGGAAACGTTTACTGAAACATATCCCGTAGTAATGTGCATGAGTGGTTTAAGCGATTCCAAGAAGGTCGTGGGTACCTCTGTGACGATCAGAAGTCGGGCCGGCCGAAATCGGTAATTACCCAAAACAATATTGAAAAAATGCAGGAATTTATTAAGAATGAACCGAAATCTTCTTTGTGTTACATGGAATTGGAGTTAAATATCACCAAAGAGTCCATTCATCGCATTTTGATAGATAAATTGGGTCTACGGAAGGTGTGCTCCAAGTTTGTTCCGCACAAATTGACTGAAGAGCAAAAATTGCTACGAATCCAACACTGTAAGGATTTGATTAAGGAGTCGGGAAAGGACATAAACTACAAACATTCGATTATGACTGGTGATGAAACGTGGTGCTTTCAATATGATCCCGAAACCAAACGTCAAAGTGCCGAATGGAAGCATCCAGACGAGCCATCACCGAAAAAAGTCGTCTTCAGAAGTCAAAAATAAAGACAATGCTGATTTGTTTTTACGATTCCGAGGGTATTGTACACCGAGAGTTCGTCCCACCTGGCCAAACGATTAATGCTGTGTTTTACCTTGGTGTTATGAAGCGTATTTTGTCACGCATTCGTCGTGTTCGACCACAATACCGTGAGGCAGGGTCCTAGCGCCTGTTGCACGATAATGCGCCGTGTCATCGGTCGACGCTTGTCACCGATTTTTTTACCAAAAACTCCATATTAACCATTAATCACTCACCCTACTCACCTGATCTGACACCCTGTGATTTTTACCTATTTGGACAACTTCATTTGCCCATGAAAGAACACTGGTTTCAGGACATTTCAGCTATCCAAAAGGCGACGACCGATATTCTCAAGAGCATTCCGAAAAATGACCTTGAACACTCATTTGAAATGCTAATTGACCGGGTTAAACGCTGTATTGAAGCACAAGGAAACTACTTTGAATAAAAAAATATAACTTTCGAAAAATATTAATTTTTTGTTGTTTTTGCGAAGGACCTTATATATGCACACGATTTCAAAACACTTTGACCGAACTCAGTAGGAATAAGTTCGTCGCCGATCAGTATAAAATTCCTTTATAAAGCAAATATCTCGACCCTTATTTAAGTAACCGTTATTCAAGCTAAACTTCAATGTTTATCATTTTACCAATCTTACCTTTATTACAGTTATGAGAATTCGGTTGTTCGAAATCACATTATTTTCAAAGTTTTGATAAAAGGTTTAAGATTTCTGGAATAATCCCGCCTACAGTCCCACCTTCTGACAGACACTAAAAACCATATAAATAAACGTGCTGCTTACGAAACTAAATGATTGACGCAACTCTGCAACGTATAGAGTCGATAAGCGAAAAGTAATTAGAAAGCTTACCTAATCGTAAGCTCTGAAATCTATTTCGGGATGAAGTATGCTTACACAGTCTAATTCGAACAGTATTTGCATTAGGCAACTGCCAACAGAGTGAAAGGCGTAAAAACTTTGCGCGCCCACATAAATAAAGCAATATTAATCGAATCACACACACATCTACACAGGATCATCGGCATAACCGCGAAGGTGCAAGCAAGGGCAAACATAAATTCACGCAAGGAATGAGAAATCATCAAGCGCACGGCCAGCGCCGAAGAAAATATGGCGGTGATAAGAAAATGTATGAGGCGCAGATTGAGAAGGCCGAGTTGCCTGACGGCGCTAGAGCTTGTGCGCGCTGCACGCAAATTAATAACGATTAGTGAAGGCGGGAGGGGGAGAGTGCAAGTTTGTAGGCCTACTATCAAGATATTTTAGTAGTTGCACAACTAAGTAATCACGAAAGCGAGTAGCGCTCACACAAACACACATACACTGGCGCTGGCGCATACTTGTCGCTGATGACCGTGGACATTAATATTGTAATAAAAACAATTACAACAATAATGGCAACATTTACCGAAGGCATCGCACAACTATTACCGCATAATGCCAACACTAATACACACACACACACACACATATACATGTGTATTTCTGTGTACTAATGTTCGCGCTTCCCACTTTCGACTAATTGCTGTAATTACCAGCGATATTAGGCAACTCGAGACGCCAGCGCACGAATGTGGCATTACGTGGTGTGTGTGTGTGTTTATGTATGGGTGCGCTTGTGAAGGAGTTGCATGAATGTTGCGCTCTCGGCCATTAGACTTGCGATACTGTGACGGCGTTGGGGGGGAGGTGTTGTGCAACAGCAAAGACCTGTGGCATTTGCAATACTTCTGGACTTACTTCGTGTTTTTGTTGTAGTGCTTGTTGTTTTTGCGCCGCTATTTATACTTGTATAGTGAAATGGCCAAGTTGCTGTTGTTGTTGTTGGCGCATTCTTGTGGAAAATTTAAATAAATAAATGTTTAGTATTTAAGCGACTGACAATGACAAATTCCAAATTGATTACTCGCTAACCAACGAAGCAGCAAACGAACGGGACGACGACGACGACGTTGCCCCCGACAGACCTGAATTTTCGATTGCGATTGTTTGTTGTTATGACACCACGTGCCACATGCAACATGACCCGCTTGGAAGCAAGTGGCCAGCACATACATTAAACACAAATATATGTATATCTAGGCTGTGGAATGAAGAAGAGTTTGAGAGAGGGAGCGAGGTGGGGGTAAATGAAATAGTTGACGCTAGCTGAGGTTTAATGAAGGGGGTAAGCAATGAATGAGCTTTCCACACACACACACATATACATACACAAACACATACATATATACTATATGTATATAAGTTATATATTTCATGTTGAGAAATTTTTGCGGTTGCCAGCAGTGGGTGGAGGCAGCAACGGCACCTATACATACAAATATTTCACAGCAAGATTTAGTGTAGCGCAACTCCGGAGCTTTGAACTCGGCAAAGTAACTTGTGATTTAGTAATGTGACACCACAGCAGCAAGTGCTCCAAGCCCCATTGTTGTAGTTAATGCTTTAAAGCAGCCTATTTTTGTTGTTTTTCGGTTGTTCTGCTGGCGAATATACCTAAAATAGTTGCCTTAGATATTTAGCAGCCTATGAATTCACTCTTTGCTTGTGTGGATTTTATCAGTAAGTAAATTAAATAAATGCATGCCATTAGTTGTAACAAATCATTGAGATTGTTTAAGTGCGGTACATGATGGTCGTACGACGTAATAGTCTTTAAGGGCTAATTGAAATTTTTTCTATGAATAAGTTGAGAAGTGTGGTTAGAGTGACGTTGGTAGGAGATTTAATGCGTTAAACTTGTGGAACGGTTGCTGTGGTGAGTATTGGGCAGTTGCGTTAACAAAAATACGCAAAACTGGATACTTAAAGGGTTCAGGAATACGCGATTTTTAAAGTAACGAATGCATATGAGTGTACTTGAAATACTTGGAACTTAGAAAATTAACATACATACACATGAAAGCGTTCCAGGATGACCTATGAAAATGGTAGTTTGTTGGTGTGGAAGATTTTTCTGCTTACAAAAATGTCAAATGCAAAATCCAAAAAATTTTATTCTTTCTGTATGCAATGAAAAATGCCAAAAAAAAGTCTTTTTTTTTTTAATTTGCACTTCAAAGTGGCTTCAAAATGCATTTTATATTAAAATTGTAATCAATTATGTTGTCCGATGCTATTATATTCTTTTCATTGGGGGTGATTTTACGTGGCGGGTACCAAATCCAATGCGTCGAAAGCGGACTATATTTCTCAATTGCCTACTCAGGCTGACGTTGTTGTTGGTGTTAATGCTGGTTCCAAGATAGTCGAAATTCTCTACGACTTTGAAATTATGATCATGTCGCGAGTGCTACGACTGTTTGTTTAGTGGCAGGAGATAATCCGTCTTGCCCTCGTTCACTTTCAGACCCATTTGCTTCGCTTCCTTATCTAGTCTGGAAAAAGCAGAACTAACGAAGATTGTATCCTCTTTATTTAGCTCTGCAGATCGAAGATTGAAGCTGTCGTACGATAGGGAGTCGCCTTGTCCGAAACCTCGTTTGGTATCGAACGGCTCAGAGAGGTCCTTCCCTACGGAGCTTTTGGTATTGCCCACCGTCAGTTTACACAGCCGTATTAGTTTTGCGGGGATAAAAAAAAATTCAGACAAAATTCTTCGTGTTGTCACAAGCAGCTTTGAAATCGACGAGGAGGTGGTCGGTGCGTCGTTCCTTTTTTCATCGGTGTTTTCTAGGAATTGGCGTATGGTGAATATCTGGTCAGTTACTGATTG
Source organism: Bactrocera tryoni (assembly GCF_016617805.1). Lineage (NCBI taxonomy): Eukaryota > Metazoa > Arthropoda > Insecta > Diptera > Tephritidae > Bactrocera > Bactrocera tryoni. Next base: position 18,439,109 of record NC_052503.1, on the reverse strand, counting down.
ATAAGATCCAATTAGTTTGTTGACGATGGACGTTAATATTTCACACAGTACGCTTGATAGAACCTTATAAGCGATATTGAGGGGCCTTATCCCACGGTAGTTGGCTCAGATTGTGGGGTCTCCCTTTTTGTAGATTGGGCAGAGCACACTTAAATTCCAATCGTCGGGCATTAGGTGGATAATGGTTATTCGAACTTCTTCATGGTCGGGCAATGGAACGTCCGCTCCATCGTCATCGATTGGGCAATCGGGTTCACTACCTCCAGTTGTTATGCTTTCACTGTCATTCAGCAGGTTAGAGAAGTGTTCTCTCATAATTTCAGTATGCTCTGGGCATCAGTCACTGGATCACCTCTGTGAAGTCTACAAGAGTATGCTTCGATCTTGAAACCTTCTGTTAGTCACCGCAACTTTTTGTAGAATTTTCGAGCACTACGCCCGTCGGCCAACTTTTCAAGCTCTTTGTACTCAAGCATCTTGGCCTCTCTCTTTTTTGTCTGCAAATGTGTCTGGGTTTCTCTCTTCAACTCTCGATATTTTTTCTGAACTTAATCTTCTTCTACCGAACATTCATCCTAAGAGGTCATAGAAAATCTTTTGGATTTTGCTGAAACATCATCAAAAACTGCTGTAAAGTGGTGTCACCATTGCGATACCGACAGTCCCAGCTTTCTCGCGCACCATTAATCGGCACTCTGCTAATTCGAGACCATACACTTTAGTCACGTTATTCTTGGCCGTTTTTGAGGCACCAGGTGCTGATTTATCAAAAACGAGTATGCGATGAAGTTGAAAGTTGTTGGAACAATTTTTTTCAGTCGCCATGGTAGGAGAAGAGTTACCGCATATAGCATTGAAGGCTTCTCTGATTTACCTGCGTTATTTACTTTCAAAAAATAAGAATCGAGCTTCGACTGATATTTTTCTTTGTCATTCTTCTGAAATGGGTGGATAGAACCGCACAGACGGCATTGACAGAAGACGTCTACGAGAATTTACCACATGTTAGTAAAATTCTCTTGTTACGGTGGCTAGGTGCTGTTGAACTGTCTTTGGAACTTATAAGTAGGCAGTTATCAAATTATTTTGGGTTACCAAAGCAGATGTGAATTTGCAATAAATAACTGAATCACTGAAGAAGATGGTAAATTAAAGCTATGGGTGGGAAAAATAAAACCGTTACCACGACATGCACTTTATACGATATCCGGAACGGACCTGGATTTTTTTCGGCAAGGCACAGTCGACTCTTCAGCATTATTTTAGGAATGTTTTTTGCCGCTGCCACAACAAATGGTGAAATAAAACTCTTTAGATGGCTGATGATTAGTTAAAACGAGCAATTTTTGTGTGTATACTAAATATTCGATTTGCTCCGAAGTCCTCTCTTTCCCATCGAACTGCCTTCTTGTGTTTTTTTATTATTCAAAGGTGAGGTGAGTAAACAAATCGAGCCTACATATCTCTAATATTTTAGGAAGTTAAAGTTCGGTAATTCCCAACATATTAAATAGTAAATTTGTCATTTCCGCAATCTCACTTATTTAAAACCCAAGCATACACACATACTTACACATACATAGTATACATATTGATATTTGAACAACCTTTTTTTAGCCACAGTGTAGTGGTGATAATCAGTCGTTCGCTCACCACACGTGACTCAAATGGAATTTGCATGTTCGAAGGTAAAGTGCATCCATCATTTCTGCGTGCCGAGAAATGGGTTGGTGGTGGTGCCACGCGGTACACCTTGCTGTGCTGACATTTTTATTTTGCGCACAGCAGCACAGCTGCTTTTGTGGCAAGTGCTATTATGTGGCGCTGCAACATTCGAAAGGCGTTAACTATGCTAACGGTAAAAAATAGAGCTGCCAAAATGGATCGCTGCTCCAATCCACACCTGTCCCAGCACCCGCACCGCCGTCACTTAAGCCATCATTGACAAATAAAATTTATGCGAACAGAAGCAGCGCCATTCAACACACACACAGACATACATTAGCACACTCCTCATTTACCCATATAATTTGCAACCGTGCGGCGCTGCGGCACGCAAAACGAGCGTTAAGCTGCCGTTGCCGCCGCCACTGCCGCTGGAGCATTCAACTCGACGTTGCAACGCGTTATGGCCAAATCTAATAAAAATGAAATGGCACATTTGTCTCCCGCAATTTCTTTTGAATGCATTTTTCATGACTGCATTTAGCTCGCTCGCCATCTTTCCTTTGGCATTGCGGCACCTCTCGCTCGGTTGTTGTATGACTATTTGCGGAAAGGTGAGGAGTTTGTGCAAAAAATCCTTCTCCACTTTCTGGTAAGTCTTGCTAGATTTTGACGATTTCTTTTTCGTTTGCCACAGTTTCGATTTTTAAAAACGCTGCAAAAGCTTGTGAAGTCTTTAAGAACACCCTTAATACAAATTCATATTCAACATGCAACATAAGGCACTGACAGTTAAGTTTTTCATTATCAGCTTTATAAAATATCTGATGAGTGGAGCCTGGAGCTCTGCTAGCATATCGTGTTACTGCAGATAAAATTCAAAATAAAACCAGTAGGGAAGCACATTCTTCGACTAGAATAGGATATTCGTGTAATATTGAAAGAGGAATCATCCTGTTTAAAATGAGATAATAATTTTGCGAGCGACTGCTTAAAAATATATTGTTTGGGAGCTCGCTTCTTATTTTTGGAAAGGACTCTTCGCCTTCAATGACGACCAGTGTCTTTGGATTCGAGTTTTTCACCAGCAAAAACATGCGCCATATATGGGAGCGATAGTAGTCAAGTTTTGCCAGGCTCAATCGGAAGATAAATGCAAAATAACCTCCTAAACAAACTCACGAAGCTTCTGGTGAGTCACTATCGATATGTGTGGCCTGGCGTTTTCCTATTGGCGTTTCTGGTCGATTGCTTTCTTCAGTCCGGTCCAATTGTTGACAGAACAGTTTAAAATTAAGAGTTTTGTCCAGGGAAACAGTTCAACATCTACTATCATTATCTGCCAATCTCATCAAAAATCTCACAGCAGAACCTTTCTGACTGTTGATCCTGGCTTGGCCATCGTTTGCGCGAGCTCACGCGATTCGACTATGTTAGGTTTTATTTGACGTTGCCGTTAGTGACCTACTTTTCAGCAACATCAATCACCCAAATTCGTAAATAGACTGATTCTGTTCCGATTCAGCAGCGATTCACAGATGGTATTCGGTCCATAAGGTCTTTTGCGTTAACTCGAGCGGCACTAATTTATATTAAAGCCATCAATTGTAAAAATAATGTTTTTTTTTTTTGCTAAATAGGCATTCTACTATGAGAAAAAAATAGTAAGACTTTATTCATAATGTTAAAATTCTTAGTTTATTCTTCAAAATCTTTGTCGTCCCCTTCAAAGAAATTCTCTTTCTTCCCATCCTCGAAACTGTTAATAAAGTCAATTTCCGGAATAGCAATCAATGCGCGTATCGATTCACGTTTAATGTCCTTAATTTTCTCCGGAACGGTCGTTGAAGCTTGCTGAATAGCCAGAAGTCACACGGAGCTAAATCAGGTGAATACTCCGATTGCGGCACGATATTGATTGAAAATAGGCGGAAAACTCAGTAAGAATCAATGCAATATACCACGGTGCATTATCGTGGTGCAAAAACCAAGAGTTGTCAGCCCATAATTCCGGCCTCTTTTTACGAATCGCTTCCCATAAATGACGCATAACACTGAAATACAAGTAGTATTGTTTCTTGTAAGTTTGGCCGGTCGAAAGGAATTCGGAGTGGTGCACATCTCGATAATCGAAGAAAACTGTCAACATCACCTTGATTTTTGACCAGCTTTGACGTGTTTTTTTCGGCTTCTGCTCTCCTTTTCCATGATATTCGGCCGATTGATGGTCTGTTTCCGTGTAGTAAGCATATATCCAAGACTCGTCGACAGTAATAATACGTTTCAGGATATCCGAACAGTCGGAAAGTATTGTTTCACAGATTCCAACGTTGACAATAAGATTTCTGAATATTTAACGTTGATTCTCAAGCACCAATTCCTTTATTTTATTGGCGTGTTGATCATCAGTTGATGTTGATGGCCGTCCTGGACGTGGTTCTTCGTCAATGCGATCTCGACGCTCCTTGAATAATTTGTACCAATCAAGAAGACTTGTTCGCGATAAACAATTATCACTGAAGGCCTTTTCTAACATTCTGAACGTTTCGGCACCAGAATATTGATTCCACACACAAAATTTAATGGAACTTCTTTGTTGAAAAATTCATCGTAAAAATCGCTGGAAGTACTTTATGTACTTTCGGTTAGAATGGCGTATACTAAACACTAATGTTTATTTTGGTGCGATATTTGGCACAGATGCCACTGACAGTCATACCATCTTTCGATGCATCAAAACCTTAAATTCCACAAGATTCTTTCACTTCAGAGGATATGTGTATATCAAGCACCTATGAAGCAATCGGAATAAAACTTTCGCAATTAGTGCGTCAAAAGTGTGCCATCTCTCTACGCGAGAAAGTTGTGTGCACGTTAGGTGCACGTTTGCTCCCTCCGGACAGCGAAAAACGGTCCCATATGGGCATGAAGAAGGTGCTCTCCCATAGTGACAACGTGCCGGCTTACATCCCTGCCGTCGCAGAGGTCAATATTGGTCGAATTGGGCTATGAACTGTTACCTTAATTACCACATTTTCCCAATATAGTGCTTTCCAACTTATTTTGGTTTCCAAACTTAAAAGTTACTCGTTGGACCAAAATGTGATTCGAATGAAAAGGTTATCGCCGCCAAGAAAGTCTCCCTAAAGCGCGTATTTTACATGAGTTAAAGAAGTTGTAGCGTCCCTGGTTGGGTTACAAGCGGGTATAATAGTTTTGATCATCTAACGGTTGCTTGGATTGTACTACAACTACGTCTACATCCAATATGATACAAGTCTCAATTCCATCTGATATATACAAATTTGGAACCAATCAAAGTATCCGGATAAACTTTGCCCGAAAAAAATGAAAAATTATCGAACAAATATATTGTACCTTTTTTCAATATTATTTTATTTATTGGATCTTTTTTTTTAAGCGTAACAATAAGTTATAGATATGTATTCTCCACGTGAGCCTTCTACCTATGTGAAAACCAAGATATGTTACTTCGTTCGCTTGGGGTACTAAAATATTGCTTATTTTAACTGACGGGCTCATTTTTAGTCTAAGCGAAAATGTAGCATGCTTACACTTTTGTTCATTCACATTTGTACGCCAGTTCGCTAGCCATTTTTCGACAGAACTTAAATGCTCCGCTAATATTCTTGATGCTAAAATGTGGTTATTGTCACTATAGGTGTGTGATCCGCAAAAGTTGAAGTTAATACAATGTTAACTGTTGGAAGATCTGCTGTATATATGATGTATAGAGTTGGGCCTAAAACGCTGCCCTGTGGTACACCAGCCCTTATCTGTCTTTCATCAGATATAAAATCTTCTACTTTCACCATAAATTGAAATAAGACTCCAATGTTTTATACAATTCTAAAGGTAGAATTTTTTTAATCTTACATAAAAGGCCACTTTATCGAATGCCTGAGCTGCGTCTAGGAAAATAGCTGAACAGTACTCTCTGTGTTCGAATGCTTTCCTGATTGCGTACGTAATTCTATTTACTTGCTCTACAGTGCCATGTTTAGCACGAAAACTGAATTGGTGCGTTGGTATTAAATTATTTTCGTGGAGGAAAGGAGTCACGCTTGATAGTAACACTTTTTCAAATATTTTAGGAATACAGTGTAAGAGACTTATTGATCTATAGGAAGGCGGCTGTGTTAGATCTTTACCAGGTTTATCTATCATGATGATCTGCGACTATTTCCACGAAATTGGATAGTATCCGAAAACAAGAATTGCATTAAAGTGCAACCTAAATCTAATCTAGATAAAATCTTGAAGCTGGTACAAAAGTAATCGATTTCTTTTTACTAGACTTTATTTATACCTATATACATATATATATATATATATATTATAATACACATACATATATAAAAAACCGTTATAATTGAAAAAAGTGTAATTCAGAAATTATTTGCCTTTCACAATTCATTGTTTAACATGTATGTAACTGTCAATTTTCAATTATATGTGTATAATTACGGTTGTCCAGAAAAATTTTCCCATAACACACAACTCTCTCTGCCGCTTCCTGTACTACAAAGTATTATATAATTAGCAAACATCTTGCGACATGCAATACGAAAAAATTAAGTAAACCACCAAAACTATATGGTACTATGTATGTGTAATTGTAATTGCTTGTGTGTGTTTGTCTTTTGACGTTTATCGCATGTCCTGCAAGTTCCGTTTGACTGCTGTAATCATAATTACAGGCTATCAGTGACACGATCGATCGCACAACGGTAGATATGTTCGTTTTTATGTAAGTATGTATGCTTGTATGTACTGTCTGCCAACTAATTGTCAAAGGGGAACTGTTGTTGTTGTTAAGGTATGGTTAAGGAAATACGTTAGAAGGTTTCCCATATTTATATGGTGTATGTGTATGCACTTGTACATATCGTTTGATCCCCGTGTAGGAGCATGCTTTTGCCATGTGAATTATGGAAAGAAATTTCATTGCCGATCAAGCATCAAATAAGGATCAATATACGAAAATTTCAAAACATGTCTATGGACATACTTACCATATGAATTACTATAATTTCATGCTAGAAAACAGAATTTCATGTAGTTTTCATCCAATGCAACTTCCCACAATTACTTTAACGGAAAGTCAAACTTCAAGAGAACAAAAAGGAGCATGACTTTGAGAATAATACAAATAACTAATTACTTTGATTACTACACACTCAGAATCAAAATACCTTAACAATACCTATACCTTAAAGTTCAAGTTGATATCAAATTTATAAATGTTATATTTTAACTCTTTGTGAGATAATTTTTATACTGATATGAAAAGCTAACTTGAAATATACATATATGTAGATATAATTTGCTTTAAGGGGAGGGGAGGGGGGTTTAAAGGTTTAAATTTTTTTTAATTTTTTTTTTTTGTTTTTTTGTTCTAAACTACCAATATGTCGCGAACATTGTGTATATGTATGTGTTGCCGTGATACCTGACTTTCATATGGATAAAAAACTTCAAATCGATTTTCCCGAAAACGTTATTTTCGAAGTTCGTGGACATTAGAACTCAAAATCTACTGAACCGATCTTTTTGAAAATTTTAACATTACTTCTTCACATAAATCAACAGGTAATCAGATAGTGTTTTTGTCCATTTTTTTATATTTTTTATTAACAGATTAACCACGACTTTTTGAGCTAAAAACGTGCTTTTTACTCACAAGTGCTGCAAAAAATAGAAATTTTTTGTTTTTAACTTGAGAAATACATCACCTATAAAACGCATATAAATTTTTTTTTCAGATAACCGGATTTCGGGTAACAAGTTATAATGATCACCGCTAAACCATTTTTTTCAAGGCGTTTCTGGAGACTCACCGCACAGGCTTCACAGGCTTAACAGGCTTAACAGGCTTATTTATTAATATTTTTCATTGAAATTTTTTGCTAATATACTTCAAAAGTTGTGCAATAATATGCCATTAAAGTTTTTTTATGCCTTTAAAATCTTAACCCCACCCCCCTTCCCCCTTAATACTTTATTCTTTTTGTAGACAAAATCGGATACCTTCTCAGAACATAGGCTTCGTAGTCACATGATTATGATACATATAAGTCAGAAGAAAGTTTTGCCCGGAATGAGTAATTGAACTATTCACTGCTTTTCCCTTCTATTAGAAGAAGATTTTGTTCTTGATATTTTATCTTAATTCGCCTTCTTACTGAGGCTAAACTGGCCATTGCAACAAATATGTACCACCGCTCACCTCACCTCACCTCTCTTTTGCTCTTTTCCAATTTTGAGTTGATACTTTATTCAACGTAGAATCTTTAAAGAAAAAAATCACTTTTTAAGTATACAAACCCGTTGCTTGTTGTTGATGAATGGATCGGTTTAACTGTTTGGGGTTCAAAAGACGGTTGATTATGACATAGGTAAAGTCCAGTCACACATTTGAGCCTCTTTTACAGGAGAAACATTCTCAGAACCCTTCAGTGAGCGCTCACTCAAATCTAAATACAATAAAAAAGTTGAACGTGATTTTGCGAGTCTAGCTTTATTCCAAGTCGTCACCTGAAATGCAAAAAATTCGAAATTGAGTGTCTTATTGATTACGCTTCACTACTTCAAATTACATACATAATATTACATATGTTCAACATTTTCACATTCTGCGGTCAGACATAAACCAGTTTTAACCAATATTAAAATTTTGTTTCCCTCATGTTCCATTTTATTTCGTGTTTCATTCTTGGCACTGTAAATTTCCGAAAATGTTGTTACGTTATTTTGCATTTCAGGTGACGAAATATTGAAAAAGTAATTACATATTTGAAAGGAGAGGTTAGTTTCACATTAACAAAAACAAATATCAAATTCATTGCTTTTCAAAATATTCTCCATTAAGATCTATAAAATTTCGCATGCGTTTCAACCAATTGCCCTTCTGATTAAGATATCTCCAAAACATGCATTCTGAATGGATCAACTGCCTCTTAAGGTGTAGAATAACGTTGACCTCTAGTTTATTTTTTCGTCGTCTTCGATGGTTGGTTTTCCTGATTTCTTGTAAGAGAACTGGTAAACAAATGGTTGTATACTACACTGTTCTGCGTTGTTCCAGTGGCATTGTTGCGACATGTTGAGTTAAAAAAAAAACAAGCAACTATTTGTTTCGAAATGAGGCGAACACAACAAAAGCTGATTGTGTACGAAGCACTCAAACAAATGGTTGCCTGTTTTTTATATAGTCGACTGCTTCTTACTTTTTCGATTAATCGCCTCTCACGTTGTCATAGACGTGTTTCAAAACAAGGATTCCAATAGAAAAAACTTTTTTACAGTTAAATGTTCATGGAATATTGAATGTATGCTGATCCCACTAATGCCTGTAATTGTTTTGCTTTTGGCATGACCGATTGACTGTCTATTTCCGAGCCGTAAGTATGGATCCAAAACTCATCGCTAGCAAGAATACGTCTCATGATTGTCGGAAATCACTGTTTAACAGACGTTGACGCAACGCTATTTTTCGGAAAAATTTAGAGACTTTATAACCACTTTTGCTTTCCTTAGGCCCTAATGATCTTTCAAATTGGTTTTCACTGATATTTTCGTATTCCATCAAAGCCAGATCTGACTGTTAATCATTGACTCTCAAGTATAAATTCCTTCATTTTATTGACGTTTTATTGATCATCAGTTGATGCTGTTGGCCGCCCTGTGTGTTTGGCATAGATGTCACGGACAATTAAACCAATTTAGAAAGAATATATTTCTACGAATGTGGTTTCGCGCGAAATTTAAATTAAATTACTATTTTTTGCTCAAAGTAGTATACATATGTTTATGTAAAGAATGTCAAATAGTTTGAAGGAAGAACTCGGGTTAGCTAACATTTCACAAGAATGCAAACTAAAAGTAAGAGAGTGGCACTGACAACTGCTAAGGGCTTCGAAAGACTAATTTTCGATCTGTTTGTCTGTTAAAATGTAAATCACTTTTTGAACTCAAACTTAATTCCAAAACTTTTCGCGGAAAAATGTCCATGTTGATGAGGCAGTGTAGAATAATATCTTATGATAAACGAAAATATAAATTTGTGTCTAATTTCAGTCTAAACTAAGCGACATTATCAAGAGTTGCCTCGTTCCCGTTGTACTTTAAAGCTGCTGTTTAACTTGGAAACTAGAGATCTCTTCATATGTTACTATGAAGCCAGACATATTTGAAAAATGCAGGCCTGCCGGAAGTTTTTAGGCATATTTTTAAATATTGTTTGACCTTCCCAGAGCAAGTATTGAGCAGAAATTAGAGCTTTCATTAAAAACTTTCATTTCTGGCGCCTAAAACTATGCTATTTTATAAGATAGCTTTTGCGTTTTAATCAACAAGCTTGTGAGCATAGTGCTAGTTAAACAAAACTTGAGCTGCTTTATGCGCTTTCTGTATTGCTCCCCTCCTTTTCCCGCACATGTGATGAAGAGCAATGATCAAATTGCCAGAAAATGCTAAATTGTGTATGTGTATGCACTAACACACTTAACCATTACCCACTGACATAAATGCCAGTACATGTCGATGCAGAACCACACATCTATATAATTGAAGTATGTGTGTGTTTGCAAATATGTATGTTAATAGTGGTTATATGAGCTGATGGGTGTTGCCGATTGCCCATTTGCTGCCACACAAACTTTTCTTGGCAACATTTAATTTTTTCTTACTCCCTTGCTGTAGTTGTTGTTATTGTTATTTTCTTTCGGTTATTTATTTGGCTTAGCTTAATGTTACATTGTTTGCTGCCTTCAACTGCGCCACCAGCACTGCTGTTGCTGTTGCTGCTGCATCCATCAAGTAGGCATCACTGTCAGCAATTTAAGCGGAAGCAAACCCATCATTGCCACCATCAACGTCATCATCACCCAACAGCAAAAACAAAAAAAAAACGGTTAAGGAGTGGAATATGTTGAAGGCGCAACAGCGGCATTATGGCAATTTCAAACGCATCGCACACGCTTTCGGCTGCTCCGCTCTGATTCGCATGCAGGGCGAGTTGAGCCTAGTCAGAGTATCAAATATTGTGGTGTGTAGATTGTAGTGGTGTGTTCGGCGTATGCTTGGCGCTGAGTGCCGTGCGCCGAGTGCTGTCCTGATAAGCGCGTAGCAATTGCCATGCACTTCAGATTCCGGCGATGCTGTTAACTTTAACGACCCTCCTGGGTACGCGCAAGTAAATTACAACTTTGTACACAAAATTTAGCAACTGAAGGATGGCTGGCGTGTTGCTGCAGCACTCTGACGCTTGTGCCATGTTGTTGGTGGGGGTGGCGCGTCATCAACGGCCCTCCTTCCAATCTCTTTCTGTTGTTCTTGTTGTTGTGCTAACGCATGTGTTTTTTATCAAAAACAGAAAAAAAGAAAATGAAAAAGTGTAATAAGGAAAAAATGGAAACGCTTAAACAAGGCGTGGAAGGGTACGATTGTTTAAGATCCACGAAAAATTCAAGTTGACAGAGATGAAGTTGGTTATTTTTTTTTAACATGTGCATATGTAGTTTTTACATATGGTGTATGTGCATAAAGGATACAGGATACAGCGCTGGTAAGCTAATTAGTGCACTCCCAAAATTACTATATAATAAGTTGCATTAAATTTTTGGAAATTTTTACCCTCCAAAATTTGAATTTCGAAATTAAGAGAAATTTGAAAGTTCAGCATGAAAGCCTTATAATCATTTGTGGACTTTCTATAGTAAAAACCAGTAATGAAAGGCTAAATTCGCATGTAACCGCACACTTTACTTCTTCGCGATTGGTTTCTAAGAACTAAGCCAGAGAAATACCCTCAGTTGTTAGAAAAACTTTATAATAAACAAAAACAAGAATCGTTAACTTCGGTTGGAACAAGTACTTGATTCTGATCGTGCAATTTGTAAAGCAGTTATATGCTGTAGTCGTCCGATCTAAAAATTTTTAATAGCCTTTTTGTTGACAGAACCCACGTGAGTCGTGTCAAGGTGTCATGTGGAGAGCCGTTCGGGGCAATTCGGACTGACGCATGGAAAGACTTGGCGCATTTTACGTAGAGATCTTAAATTGAAAGCGTACAAAATGTAACTTGTGAAAAAATTGAAACCACTCCACATTCACAAGCGACATCGCTTCGCTCTATGGGCTCTTGGCTCAAATTTTGTACAGCGATGAAGCCCATTCCTGGCTCAAGAGGTATGTAAACTAGCTAACGAATTTCCGCGTTTGGGACAAAGAGCAACCTAAACAGGTTCAAAAGCTGTTATTTCATCCAGAAAAAAATCGGTTTGTGGGCCGATGAGTTCATCAGTCCATATTTCTTCAAAAATGATGCCGCTGAGAACATAACCGTCAATGTCGCCATGATAACTATTTGATGCCTGAAATTGAAGGCGCCACTTGTCACCGTATAACTCATACAGTTCCCGGTTCCATCTTCTTGGTAGAGGATCTTGCGTAGTACAAATCTCTCGAATGCACCAAGGGCTTTCTCAACTCGTCATCGTCCATATTTCTTGGACATATAATAGGTGGAAATGATAAAAAACTTATAGAGCGTAACTGTAGAGAGAGGGATCTTTTACTTAACTGCTTACCGATCCCAAAGAAACAAGAGTTATTCAGCGCATAATCGCCAGGCTCAAATGGTAAATTGTGTGATGGTGCTCCCAAGTCGCGTGGAATCTTTGGGTGTGGCCTATTTTGGAGACGAGATACAGATACGATGTCTGCTTCTTCTTCTATATTGGCGTGAGTGCTATTCACTTGGGAGTGGTCAGAAACGATTCTTTATGGCTCAGGCAGCTCACATCTTCCTATCTTAGACCAAGTGTCCTCTCGGTAGCCAAAAAACAGCCGTTTGAATCTTCCCTCCGAGGGTTGTGCCCTGGTTTTGGGACTTTACGTGGCGTCACACATTGTTTTTAAACTCTTGTCCAGACATTTTTGAAAATAACGGTTTCTTCTTAAAAATAGGGTTTTAGGTGGGAAAAATAGTTTCAGAAGCGTTGAAAATATAAACCAAGCGTGATCGACCATCAAAAACCAATATCAAGTCAACTGTTCATACATAAAACAAACATTAGGTTGTTCTAAGTAGCATACCAAGACTGTCAGTACAGCAGTCTATACGTACGCAGTCCATATTTCTGCCGTTGCGTGTGGGTTTGGTGTGAGAGAGAGAGAGAGAATTTGAAGTGCACGTGTAAATATGTGCCTTTGTGGGCACCATTACTCCATTAAATAAATCTTAAATATAATTTCACATCACACATAAAAATGTAGCTCATCTACCAACACACCTTTATTAACGCAAGTACATAATAATAGTTATGAGAAAAACACCGTTAAAAGCCGCAAGAACAATAAAGCATACAAAATACTGTTAATAATCGTTTTACAGCACAGCAAACACCTTTGTTTAGTGGCTATAAGTGCGACAACAAGCTAACACGTGCCTATATAAAAAATTACAAAAACAAAAAAGAAAAAACGACGCGCGAACAAGAACAACAATGGCGCAAGCATATAATTCAGCGTTTGAAAAGAACAAACACACACTAAAATGGCAACAATGACGGATTTCGGCACGACACCTACTGCTTGTAACTGCGCTATTGCAAACGCAGTTCTTTCCCCCCACCCCTCAAACACCTCACAATCAATCTATATATGTGTGTATGTAAGTGTGTGGCATATGAGCTCTTAAACGCGTTAGCTGGCAAATAGTTTGGTAAAGTTTTTTTGGCAATCGGTTAAGTGTATGCACGGAAAGGGTTAACGATAAAATAAAACGGAATGCATCGTTAACAAATTTAACGCTAACTGTAAATTCGAGTGGTAGTCATAGCAATCATTGTAACAGCCGCAATCAAAAAACTCACAAAAGCAACACACATGTGAGCATATATAAATATAGTGTGCATATATATAGTATGTACATTAGGTTGGTTCTTAAATACGAAGTAAAAGTTATATAGTATGGCCATAATCCACTTTAACAGTCTTGATACTGTTTAGTACTTATGCTTTTATATATAATTAATGACTCTCTCATCAACCAGGATAGATGTGTTGGTTCTGCAGCCAACTCATATACTCTGTGCCCAAAAAATAAGGTGACATTTGAATTTCAACTGCGCGCGTCGAAGGATTTGGAGAATTATTTTCTTTTTTAGGTTGGTATAACTGTCAGTCACATTTATGTCAAATTTTATGTCAAAATATTCATTAGTGTTTGAGATACGTGTCGTTTTGTGAGCTGCTAAAAGTGAGTTTTTCGTTTTTTGTGATGTCGAAATTTGTTGAGCAAAAAATTTGCATTAAATTTTGTTTACGGAATCAATTTCTGCTGCGGATACGTTGAGGATGGTGCAGAAAGCCTTTGGTGATGAGGCTATGTCTAAAAAAATGTTTACAAGTGGTATATTGATTTCCAAGCCGGCCGTGAACGTGTCGAAGACGAAGAGCGTCCAGGGCGACCATCAACCTCAACCGACGAAGCTCACGTTCAACAAATCAAAGATTAGGTGTTGAAAAACCGTCGATTAACAATTAGAGACCTTACTGATGAAGTTGGCATATCGAAAGGCTCCGCCAATACCATTTTGAAGGATGTTTTGGGCCTCAAGCGCGTCAAATCTCGACTGGTACCGAAAACTTTGAATTTTTTGGAAAAAAGGCGTCGCGTTGAAGTGTGTGAAACGATGCTTTCCGACTAACAGGGTATCATCAAATGCTTTATAACTGGCGATGAGACATGGATCTATGCTTACGACCCCGTAACAACCGATCAATCGAGCGAATATCGTGCCAAAAGAGAGCCGAGACCAAAAAAATCGCGCCAAAGTCGCTCAAAAATCAAGGTTATGTTGACTGTTTTCTTCGATTATCGTGGTGTTGTGCATTATGAATTCCTTCCAACCGGTCAAACAGTCAACAAGGAATATTATTTGAACGTTATGCGTCGTTTGCGTAACGCTATCCCCCTAAAAAGGCCGGAATTGTGGAAAGACGATTCTTGGTTTTTACACCACGATAATGCGCTATCCCATACTGCCCTCGTAATTCGTGATCATCTCGCCAAAAACTCAACCCATATCTTTCCGCAACCACCGTATTCACCTGATCTGGCGCCGTGCGACTTCTGGCTGTTCACCAAGCTCAAAAGACCTTTCCGGGGACACCGTTTTTATACGATAGAGGAAATTCAAGCCGCAGCGAAGACGGAACTGAAGGCCAACCAGTGTTTCGAAGATTGGAAAATCCGTTGGCGTAAGTGCATTGCATCGGGAGGGGATTACTTTGAAGGGGATGAAATTGATTTGGAAAAATAAATAAAGAATTTTCAAAATAAATACAATGTCACCTTATTTTTTGGGCACAAGTGGTTCAAACCAGTAGTGAAACCATTAAAAACCATACACAAGGAAACTACAAAATGGGCTGATGGACGGATCAGGGAGAGGCGGAATGCCTAAAGGTTATGTATATAAGATCGTCAAGATTATGTGCAAAGGCATCAAAAAAATCCGGCATGTTTTGTGCTCACACGGTATCGTAAAGAAAAACAGAGGGTTGTTGGTCTGGTGACCGATCGCAACTTGTTGGCATCAGATGCGAGCTGGATAGGTATTAGTAATAGAAAGGGTATGAGCGAGACCGGAGAACATCTCTTCCGCTTCTGTCCACCACTATTTAGAACGCACTTCTAGTTAGTAGATGAATTATCAAAATCGGATATCAAGTTGTCTTTAAAGTTCGCAAAAAGCGTTGACGAGCTGTATGAAAAATACTTACGCTTGAATTAAACTGAACATCCAATGGCGTTACGAAGAACCAGCAGGACTTTGTATGGGGCGACAGCTGGCCAGTTTAAGCTAACGTAACCTATCCTCAATCGAAGCACTTTACCCTACCCTATCTTCCATTAGTTGATAGTAAAGTGTGTACAAAACTGATATTCGTTAATAGTAATATATATTTCAAATGAAGGGTTCTTAAGAGAACCAACCGAAATTCTCTCATCCTTCAACTGCATTTCTGAAAACTTGGATCACTGCCTCGCAAGGCCACTAGTGGCAATTTTCTCTGCTCACATACCGACGAGAGAAGATGAGGATGGGAAGAAACCACATAGTGAGCTGCTGGATGGGTTGAATATAGCAGGCAAGATTTGGGGGGGAGGGGTGAGTTTTCTGTAAGGAGCTCTTCGTCAATCTTGGCCTTACGCTACCGAAACACTGTAGGGGTTTTCAGGCAGAAATGGCTGATATCAGGGGTGCAGTCTTTTCAGGGAATTAAGCATTCACACCCACAGCAGAACGAGAATACAAGCGCTGAGCTCGCTAATTGTCACGCATAGCTAGTCAAGTGCGTCTGTACTAACTAGAAATACAATAATCGCTGGACCCATTTGGGTGCTTGGTCACAGCGGAATCTCTAGAAATTGAAAAGCCGATGAGTTAGCGAAAGGGTCCACCCTTGCCCCACTCATATCGGAATAGGGCTGAGTAGGACCTACATTACCGTTTTTAGTTTTAGTACTGGATTAATTGACCTCGCCTGTGCTCACGACATTGGCCGGCAGGCATTCATGCGGTAATTTGTGATAAGCTCAAACCGCTTTGTTGATTTGTCATGGCTTTTGTTCCAGGTTTTGTGAGTTTTTGTATTACACAATGGATCGGGACTTCCAAGTGAGATCCCTTTCATCATTGGTCTCTTAACATAACCTAACCTAGTATACATTTTGGGTATCGCTTACCAATATTGGGTATTAAGAAAAACTTTTTAATTTCGGTAATCTAAATATTGACCATTCAGAGATAAGAAGGAGAAATACGGATTATTAGTTTTCATTTTATGTTTCAAGGAACTTCGTAGTATGTCTATCTTTTTACGAAATTACTGCCATTACAATGCGAGGATGAAATTTTGGCAGTAGTAAAGATAGTATGACTTTTAAGGGTTACCCTAGTACATGTGTTTTCGAAAAAAAACTTAAATTTCAGAATTTGTTTTCGATAGTAGAAGGCGAAAGAGGTGGCAAAGTAGACAACGACATACTTTTCATATGTTTTTAGGACCACCATAATGTTTATATGTGTGTTTTAATGGTGTTTTTCCAATTGTATTATTGTTTTATAACTATATTATGTTTATTTATCTTTGAGGCTAAAATTGAAAGGATGGCAACCCGGCAAAATTTATAGAATATTATTTTAAGAACCACCCTAATATAAATACAAATGTGTGCCTTTTTGACGAAATTATTGCAATTGCACGGCGTATATAAGCCGAATCGCACTATAGAGCCTCACTTCATCACACCACACATTGCTTTTAGTGCCGCCACCCGGCTCCGTAAGCTTGTTAGCTTTGCTTGGCTTTTATGAGCGATTGCCATTGCGATAGCAATTCTTTGTTTGCGCTTGTTACGATTTGTTGCTTTTAACGCGCGCACTTCACAGCCATGCCATAACTAAACACATTCACATTCGGGCAATTGCATTATTTTACCGCTATATGAGCGTGTACACATGCATGTGCGTGTGTGTGTGTAATAGTTTCGCATACCACAAATATGCCACCATTGAATACACCATTATTCGCCTCTTGGCCAACGCATTGATTGCATACAC
This sequence comes from Bactrocera tryoni, assembly GCF_016617805.1. Lineage (NCBI taxonomy): Eukaryota > Metazoa > Arthropoda > Insecta > Diptera > Tephritidae > Bactrocera > Bactrocera tryoni. The sequence continues at coordinate 18,421,785 of NC_052503.1, read as the reverse complement.
CGACATACTCACCAACACATACAAACTTCCATTTGTGTACAGTTTATATTTGCTTGCAACATTGTTGTTTTTATGCTGCCGCAAACCATCTTTTCGATCATCACTTATTTTAATTCACCGAATGTGCTGAGTTGATGAAATTTATATTTGCGCGCATCGCCCCATCATTCTTATTTACGTTGCGGGGTCCAGGCGGGGTTGTTTATTGTTGTTGTTGTTGCTGTTGAAATAGTAAAAAATTTGTGCTGCACTGTTGCAATTCCTCACGAGTGGATTTTGGTATGCTTTGCAGCTTTGCAAGTGAAAATTGCGTACAAAGTGGAAATATAACAAAGTCTCTCTGAGCAGAGATCATGAGGTAGCGTAGAGACTAAGTAGTCTAAGGTGAAACATATTGCATCATAGTAGAACCAGTTTGCGTTGGCCTCCAATCGTCGCTTTATAAGTCTAACTTCTGTTCTCTAAAAAGTTTGTATGCAAAATTACCAGAGCAACAAAGTCATCCAGTTGAATTTAATATGAGAGACCTCTTCTTAGGAGTATAATTTTTTCCTGTTGGTTTATAATAGTTGTGTGTTCGATTTTCTACTAGTTAATGTCTGTCGGATGATGATGAAGATGCCTATGGTTACACGGACTCGGCATACTTTCTGTGAATTTCGGGTTCTATTTAGAAAACTTCTGGCAGAAACTTATAAGAGTTCTTCGAAATATATAAAGACAATCAAAAATAAAAAAATAACGGTAAATACTTGACGTAATCTTCTTTCTTAAAGTCAGCCTTGAAATTCAAAGCAGACTAACTCTTGCCAACAGGTGCTACTTCGGACTGAGTAGGCTATTGAGAAGTAAAGTTCTTTCTCAAGGAACAAAGACCAAACCCTACAAGCTGTGTGGTGCGGAGGCATGGACAATGACAACATCTGAGTCGGCGTTACGAGTTTTCGAGAGAAAGGTTCTGCGGAAGATTTACGGTCCTTTAGATATACGACGACATTGACATGGTTCAGTGACTTAAGAGACAGCGGCTACGCTGGCTGGGTCATGTATTCGACGCAGTACCCGCCAGGGGAAGCAGGGGGAGAGAAAGACCTTCCCTCCGTTGGAAAGTCCAGGTGGAGAAAGATCTTGTTACACTAAGAATCTCCAAAAAAAAGAGCGACGGGCGCGCTGTTGTAAACACAGCCATAACCGCGTAAGCGATGTCTACGTCAATAAAGAATCTCTTTCTTTAATATATCTAGAAACACTACTATGGGCTTAAAAGAAAAGAAGAGACAGAAAAGACTGCGCTCCCGTAAAGCCGAGGATGAACCTAAAACATAAACGATGCTTTGGTACCTTTAAGCAGCTGTCCTCGGCAGTTATTTCTGCCATGGCTCCGTTAAAATATTAATATGGATGACTGACCTGAGCGGAGTCACAGCCACGCGGCTTCCTACTGGATGGCTGGGCCTTGCGTAAACTTCAGCACTTGGCCGTCAGGTCACAAGATCTGTCTACCCCAGAGTAAAGCGAAAGAAATGTAGAGACTTTCTCATTGTACTTGTAGGTAAGGTTTGCGTTTCCCTAACCATAGTGGTTTCTATACACTCATTGTCAAATAGGAACACATGCGGTGCGACAGAGACTGTTGAAGCAATTCTGCAAGACGCTCGTGCTGACCGTGGCGAAATCCTTGAGAATAGTAAAGCCGTTGCGTTTGTAAGGAGAGATATTCCGCTGTCATCTTGTTGTTTACTACGGGATGGCTGGGGCTCACATGAACTTGGCGTTAATCGGTCAGGTGGCAACATTTGAGCGGTCGCAATGTTCTTATGCCTCACAGTAAATCGGAAGAAGTCTAGAGACTTCCTAATTCTCAGCTAGTTTCGTTTTTATCTAATTGCAGTGTTTCTACTCGGTGGCTGCCCAATGGGAGCTCAGGCGGTGAGGCTGAGTCTTTCAGTGCACTGATACAAGATGCTGATAAACATGGATCGTGAAAAGATTAGCATGACTTTAGCGGCATCGTAGGGTACTGTAAAGCCGAAGATCGTATAAAGAACAGCATTCCGCTCTCTTCCTGCGGTTTGCTATTGGATTGTTGCATCATCCACGAACTGGTAAAGAGCCAGCTTTTGAGTGACCTTTTTATCTCACAGTCAAAGTCTAGATAGTTCCTCATACCGAGCAGTATTCGATTTGCTCGAATCTAGGGTTTTCTATTCGGTCATTATCCGATGGGACTTCCTGCGGTGAGGCATAAAGTCTTGATAAATGTCGATTATAGAAGTTTTTTGGAAGCATACGACATGGATGCGATTCTCTCGCGAGAATAAGATTAAAGCGCATCTAATTACTTTAACCATCAAATTAGTTGGAATAGCAGTTTTGCAGTATGGGTTGGGTCAGAGGCGCTTTTTCTATAGACGAGAGTTTAAGAGGTTTGATTCTTAGGACTTGTTTTTTCATTGTTCAAGGGAACTCTGTTTCGGCGATCTGAGCATAAGTTAACCTAACTGGAAGATTTTAATAAATTACAGTGGACCTTCAGAGGTGGGTCTAGGAAACAATCTCTAGTTTTTCTAGAACAAAAGTAAGACTAATTAGCACATATTCAAATGAAAGCTTTACTTTCCTTTTGGAAAACGTTGTGAATATTGCAAGAACTTAAAACTATTCTCATCAAATCTCTGGTGCGGTTTTGAGTACAACGAAACGGACTCACGGATCCATAAAGGGGTCGCCGCTCTTGTTTAAAGTTTTCACTCATCCATTCTTTTCATGCCCGTTAACGTAGAAAATGGAACCCAAGTTCTCATTAACATATGTGCCACACAAACATACTAAGCCGCAATTGTCGTGTCTCCCCACCCAAAATATCCTCCAACCAACAAACACATAAGCCTAAAAAATATTGCAAATCTTTTTGGCACTTCTCGGCAAATGTCTTCAACAAAAAATATGCCGCATAAACCTTAAGCGGCAACATATTTCATTTCCAGGAAAACCGCAAACAGTCAAGCCACGCTGAGACGACGTGCCCAAGAGCTACACACATACAAACGTAGCCACTTGCGTCCAAAAGTATAAACCAATTTATATAAATATATACCAAATACATACATATATACTTGAATTTGGATATGAGTACGTCGGCTTGGTATCAGGCGGCACGCAACACCGCCACCTTCGGGACCACCTAAATCAACGTGCACCCATTGCGATCCCCCAGTAACGAACGAACGAACGAGGAGACGGACGGATCGCGGGGTATTGGCGGTGAAAATGAAATGCGGCAATATATATGAGCTTAAGAGCGGAAAGCGGTAAGTGGCGGTGGAGCTGCTTGTGGCGGGAGAATAACTTTTGTTTCTTAAGTAAATGGAAATGCCATCAGCTATGATACACAGGCATTTAGGCCGTTAGGCAGTTAGGCATTTAGCTGGTTATGCCGCTTTTGTCAGACAAATGCCTTTTTCACCTCACACACTTACACACACCCACACACATGCGCACACGCTTCACTTGCATACATGTTAAGAATTTGAAATTTAATACCCGAAAGTTTGCCACCATTTGAACGGGACGCCAAACTGAAAATGGGAAATAACATATGGGCACTTGATGCCACAGAAATTCATACCTAGCAGCGATGTGTGCAATTCATAGCACATGCCACATCAAGTGGTTTTCACGTTTCACGCTCATAGAGTGGGCGCTTGTAGAGCCGGGAGCGTGCAGAGTGTGAGGCAACACACTTCGTCGACCGCAAAAATTCTACTTTGTATACATGTGTGAAGGACATTTCGGATAACGGTTTTGTGTGCAGTTAACCGTATGTAGGCGTCGTGTATGTGTGTGTGTGTGTGGCATTGAATGTTGCAAGTTCATGTGGCCTAATTTCCGGTTTTGTCAGTTCTTGCAGTTCTTGTATTTCAAAAATATAATTTATCGGTTTCGTGCTAGTTATGGGTGATAAAGGGTAATAAGAAGAGAACACATGCTGACGACTTAAAAAGAATTTAAAACGAAGTCAACGCTTATATAATTCACAAATATATTTATGATTCAGCTCAGCTTTAAGTGTTTAAAAACTGCGCGCCGGTATATAACTAGGTACTTGAAAATGGTCCGATAGCCTCTTAAACGGCCATAGAGCATATCATTAAGCTGGTCCAACAAGTTCCAAGTTCTTGAAACGAATTCTCACATATTAAGTATTTACAATTCTTCGAACCTTTGACCTTGTATTCGACTCGGAATATAATTTCAGGCCTGATGATAATGATTAGATTTTAATGGATTTGGTGGCACCCTGGGCTGATGGTCTATGCATTATGTCACCGGAGTATGTATGTTGGAGTGACACCCTGCAGAAATGGTAGGCGAGTTAAAGCGAGACTACTTCTGTCCCGTTAAAAATTACCCAGGCCGGCCGCAGAGTACACTCCTTTCTTGTAATCATTAATTTGATGGGGTATGTATAGATTAAGAGAGCTCCCTCTATGCGATGGTAGGTTCTGAATGCATTTCTTTATAAGCACGTGCGTCAATCCTTGCTTTGATATCTTAACAGCGATAATCTTGGAACCATTAAAGGCGACTACCTTCCAGAAGTTGAGTAGCAGCTCTCAGTAGGAAGCAAATATACAAAAATTTAGAAAACGGATGTGGGTGGAATTAGGTTAGAACCGATGTCAAAATCGAACAGTGTCTTGGTCACTACCTTGGGTAACTGAATCATCCTCCATTAAAGGCTTGGGAAAAAATTTCCTTTTAAAGGCGGGGATACCGATTGGGTAAGCAAGTCAGCTGAAGCTAGCCGGCTGGAAACATTGGCGTGAGGCAAAAACGCCAGCACCGACAGAAGAGCCGTTACTAGGTTCATGAGGGGTTTGGTGACCTCATGCAACGTTAAAATTTCTAGTAGAAAGCAGGCTACAGTAGCTAGCAAGTTAAGTCGGACCGCCGCATGGTTGCAAAGATAATAGTCCACAGCGGTAGCAAGCATGATTGAGTGGGCTAAATACCTTCAGTCAAGCGACGGAAGTCGAATGAAGGGGAATCTTCCATCGTTGAGAAGCCTCGCACAGAGGCAGCACTAATCAGTTTGCACGACAGTAAGCTCTACTCACTCCTACTTATATATTTCTCAAAACTGGACACGTCACTAAATGGATAGTCGATTCTTTAGCACTTCCTTTCAGGGCAGTAATGGATTCTGATATTAAGTTGGTAAGGACTAGATCGTGTTATATGATCACTGGTTTAGTGAGAGCCAGAACTTAGCGTTAATGGCAATTCCGTTGTCACTTTATAGTTGAACATTGAAAGTTTACAAATTTAGTGTCTCTCCTCAAATACTTTCATCATACCGACAATTAGTATCACATACCATTAACCACCGAATGTATTTAATTATATATGAAGATTGATTGAGGATGATTGATCCAATGTCATTTATTATTGAACCTGTTAATACTGTATATCCGAAAACTTGAAATCCAACATTAAATTATTGACGAAAAAAGGTAGTGTTCATATGTAAGTCTCTCCGTTTGATCGTATAATCTATATTTGAATCAGAGCAGTGGCCGTTGACAACAACCAAGCAAAGGCGGTATAACTTTATCATTAGCGAGAATGAAAACCCCAAACCCCCTGCAAACCTAGAGCCAATACAGGCAGCCCCGCCACTAAGCTCGGATGCAGACCGACTCATCTCCGAAATAAACAAAGGTACTTTGGGATAAAAACTTCGGTTATTCAAGAGGAAGAATATGTCAAAGACTTAAGCTGAAACTATGAGCGGTCCATATAGTAACATAAAACAAGTAGAGGTTATAAAGCGGTCAAACTTGATGATACTTATATACGTCATCGGAAGATAGGTAGACTCTCCAGCAAGGGAAGAACTTGGTTGCATTGAGTGGCTTCTGCACGCCGCTGTGAATTCGAGCAATAAAACTGAAGCCGCTTTAGAGCCAATCACAAAACAAGTAGAAGAAAACAGAATATTGACTCAGTTATGGTATATTTTCCAATATGTAGCAATAGTAGTCAGTAGTTATCTGGCTCTTGGTTGGTCAAGCATTCAGACAGGTCCAAAAATACGGTTGAAACATGTGCAACAATGATAGCAATGCAAATGAGTGTAAGTAAATATTAGCAAGTTACCGTTATATATGTAAATAAATAATAATAAAAAATGCAATCAAAATTATGTAAAATTTCCACCGCCGGCCACTAATAAAAACAACAAGTGAAGATGTTTGTGACTCCGACCACTGGCGGCAGTTAGAGAGCTGAGGCCATAAAAGCAGTAAATAAATAGCGGCCTTAAGCGTTATGAGGGCACGCAGAGGGCAGCGCGCGTCAGCCACGAAATGAGGTGCTACAATAAATAACGGCGCTTTAATATTATGTTCGCGTTTGTATGGGTGTGAGCTGCAAGGCATTTCAACGCACACACCCCCACACATAGACATACACTCAACACATATGCGACAAAATGTTGGTTACACACATATGTACATAAGTAAACACGGTTCGTATTTGCTTGGCTAAGGTACGAGGCGGCGGCAAGTGTGTTGCACTGAATAATTCACCAAACTCGAAATGGAAACAAACTGTCTGGCGGCCTGCCTGGAAGCCAAAAGCGTGTTATGCGCCACACATGAAGCAGTGTACTTTACTACAATTTCCTAAATATGAGTGTGTGTGTGAGTGCCACATTTGGCAGTTGGCAGAGCACATTTTGCATTGGTAGTTATGAAATTACTACGATGCCATCAACCGACAACCAAAGCATCTTGCCACAATACTTCACACCCACAATTCTTGTGGTTTCTTCGCTGTTGGCTTCTTACAAAACCCTGCCATGGCAAAGCCTTCGTACCCACATCCATAGATACAAACTTATATATTATACATATGCACATATATTACCCCCGAAATCTTGAGGCTTGCAGCACGGAGCGTTACCACGTTTTGCGTTTTGCGTATTTTGACACTTCTCAAAACTTGTGTCGGCAATAATTTTGCGATTTGTTGCTGTCGAGTCGCCTTGGCGTTGGCGCAAAATTAGGATTTATGACGCATGCAAATTTCCACAACCTTGCCAACACCACAGCCGCAAAAGATTTGTGGCCATAAACGATTTCTTTGTTTGTTTTTTTTTTGATTCTTGCCACTTCGTTTTTAATTTCATTTTATTTGTTTTATTGCTTTGGCAAAGATCGCCGTTGGGTGGGAGATAATGTTAAAGATTCTCTAAATCTGCTGTGCGGAGGTGAGAAGTTAAACAAATACGAGCGTCGTTGGATAAGTCTCTATTTATTGATGATAGGCATTGATTAATTTCAAATGCAAAACTGCGCCTGTTAGCTAATAGCTGTGAAGAATTATCGAAACTTGAGTCAGTTAAGTAGAAAGGTTAAAAAAAAGTTTCAAAGTTATTGACTTTTGATCAGAAAAATTGGGACAACAGAAGATAAATATCAAGAAAAATGTTCCACAAGAAAAATACGCCCCAAAAAGGTTTCAGATACTGTGAGTTATGTATTTCCTTTTTTGAGTGGTTGTTTAAGAAACTTATCTCACTTCATCATAAGTTTCAATATACTCATAAGCGAATTCAACTCATCAACATGCATTTCTGAAGTCTGGTCTCCGAACTCCTGCTTCTGCATGATTTCCACAATATTAGTTATGAAGATAAGGGGCGACAGATTTCGATCAGACAATTATGCGATTTCCATTTTCAATTAATATTTAATTTAATCTCCATAGGAATAAGATTGTTGAAGTTATCAGAGTTAAGTTAGGTTATGTAAATAGGCTGATTACTGGTAAGCCCACGGATAGTCCTACTTGGATTGCTCTAGGCGCTTGTCCGTTATGCTCCCTAGAACTCTTAAGTATGGATCAAAAAGACAACAATCCGCGTAGACTTTAGAACTCCTAAAACTAGGATCAAAACGCTTTCAGATATCGACAAAACGCCTAGAACCTGCCACAAATTTATTGAGGCGGCTAATATGTATGGTAAAGAAGATGCTTCAGCTTTAATCAGGCAAAATCTGAAGAGTGGAGTCTGGATTTTTCTACCTCATCTTCTTCATTGCAACTTGACAAGTTGCGTCCTCTAAAATCTTTAGTGCCAACGGAACAGTGTCCAGTTACGACGTCTATCATTGCGTCTGAGCTAAGGGATAGCAGTTTAGTGGACCTTTTATGTTTCACTCTGGGCCAGAAGGCTTTCGCAACTCCACAGGTATAAGTTTTCGCACTGTCGGAGCAAACAAATTTTAAGGCCCTATGTGTAATATAAAAATTATGGGTGTACGATGTAGCAGAGGTTATTTTTTATCTGTCCAAAGACAGGTTATTATATTTTTATTATAATATCGGCAAAAAAAAAGTTATTTAAAAAAGGCCTAGGCCGATATCTTCTCCACGTGTTTAGAAGAATGATCGTTTGTGTCGAAAGCGATGTCATACATGTTATACGACTAACACGAGATAGAAAAGTACGTCAGAAGAAAAATTCGTGTGGACTTATCTGAACCTTGGATCATAATAGATAATAATAATATGAAGCTATTTAAATTTTTGTATAATAGAGTTTGATGAGAAAATCCCAATAATTTTACCCAAAAGGTAAAAATTAGTCAGAGAGAAGGCGTAAAAAAGTAAAAAAAAATCTGACCTAAAAGCATAGTATAGCACTATAACTAGTGTTTATTGATGGATGAGAGATACATATTTTCTTTGCTCAACTAAATAAAATTTGTTTCCTAAGGTCAAGTATATATCGAACAGCCACCGTATATTTGAATACACCATAATTCTATATACACACAGAATCATAAATATATATTTACATACAAAGGTATATCTGATTTTATACTTGAGTATTTTTACCTATGAGAAATCCTTTTTGCATCGACCAAAGTGTCGTCACATTGATAACGATTTACGATGTCATAAACAAATGCCACAGCTTGGTATGCCCTTATGTTCTACCTTTCATAACCGTTACATTTACGTCCAAAATATGTATATGGGTGCATGTGTAAATGTGTGTGTATGGGCAAAGCATGTGTAAATTCACACATTTTATTAAGGGAAAGGAGAGTAGAACATTAAATGCCCGCATAAGCATCGCGTTGAAAAAACTACATTAAAATCACGCATGTATTTTTTGAAATAGTCTCGCTAAAGTGACGTCACTAAATGCCAAAATAAGGCAAACACAAGTAAACAAGAAAATTTGTGCATTTTGTATGAAGAATAACCTGAAGAGATTCAAGAGCTGCCATTCAAATCAGAAAAACTAACGGTTTGATGTGGTTTGTGAGTCGGTTGAATCATCGGTCCATATTTCTTCAAAAATATTGCCAGCGAGTATGTAACCGTCAATGGGGACCGTTTCCCCGCTATGACAGCCGACTATTTGATAGCTGAAATTGAAGCTGGCGATCTCGGCGGCATTTTGTTTCAATAAGACGGCGTCGCTTCCAACACATTGCATCAATTAATGGAACTTTGAGAGAACACTTCGAAGAGCAGATAATTTCAGGTTTTGGGTCGGTCCATTGGCCACCAGGATCGTGTGATATCACACGGTTAGGCTTTCTCCTGTGGGGATATATAATGTCTAAAGTCTATGCGGACAATCCCGCTAGGTGAAATGCTCGAACAAGTCATCGAAAATTGGACTCAATGAATGGACCATCTGAGTTGTATCCTAGGCAACCATTTGAAAGACATATTATTTAAAAAATAAATGTCAAAGAATGTTCTTTCGAATGATAATAAACACTTCTCATTAAATTTGAAGTTTCTGTGTTTTTTCTTTAAAAAAGTAGGGAACCTCGAAATGTATCATACGCTTTTGTAGGTGGATCCCAACAAACAAATTATAGTGAGATCTTTTTCCGCTAGAAATCTAATTTCTGCCTTTGAATGACAGTTTTTCTGCGCTTCTGCCTTTCTGCCTCTAATATAGCTGGAGACGGATCTCGTCATTTGAGTTAAGCTCTTTAGTTACATCTTTGAATTATTGCAATTGCTTTACTTTCAGAGAGTGTCAGCTGAGAGAATCCGTTTGAGATTGAATTCAAAGGACTTGTGTGTCTGCCGAGGTTGATTAGAAATAGCGCCTTAAAAATTCCTTGGAGTGCCAAGTAGAAGTGTTGATGACATTTAAAATGTTCTTAGTTTTCCTAGAAGATAATACATTGGACCTACGTTGGCTAAGTATTGATATTAGTCTGCTTTCATTCGATATTCGGGGTCAATAAAAGTATATCAGCTATATCCATAACTATCACTTCACTGCATTAATGCGCAGACCGATAATTTATTGACTGTCCTGCAAACGAGAGAAGCACTTAATTCGCTTTCTTTTCACTTTACGCCTCGGTTTATTTTTCCATTTCTAAAGCCTTTGACCACTTATTTATCGCTACGATTTCGCCCGCAGCTTTGACTTACGCGTAACGGTATAACCTTTTTAATAGGCTATTTCCACGTTTCATTTTGAACTGTTCCCCCACTTTTAAATTTCGCCTTTTTATTCGTCTATTTTATTTAAGTTTTCTTTTGTTGTATTTTATTTTTTATATTTCTATTATTTGGCTTTTGTGTGCATTCTCCACCATTTGATTGATGTCGTTTTGACCCTTAAAATGAACGCCAATAAAAAACACAGCTTGTTGTTGGTGGCCGCGTCATTGTTTTCGGTGGGTAGCATGGCCCGCTTTTGTAATTGTTGTTGCCGGCGTAGCTATTATTTTTGCGCAGAACCCAATTTCAAACACCACTTGCTGGCGGATAGGTGATTGAGGTGGCTGGGCCGGCAACTTTCTCTTTTATTTGACAACTTTTTTCCTTCGTACGCAAAACGGAATTTGAATTTCACTTTTGGTGCTTTTTTCATGCACGCGGCTGTTTCAGGTTTGGTCCATTGGTACATCCGGACTGGTGTGTTGAGATTTCGCACTGTCCCATATTTTCTTGCATTGAGTGATGTTGATAGTGATTTTTGGAAAATTGGCGAAGTCAAATACTTTATTGTGGGTGAGATAAGCTTCCTCAACATCGCATATAAGGCAATATCGAACGTACTCTGTGAAAGACTGAAGCCCATCGTCAACAAACTGATCGGACCTTATCAGAACAATCACCTACCAGATATTCACCATGCGCCAAATCTTGGAAAAGATCCATGAAAGGAAGATTTACACACACCTCCTTTGTATGAATTTTCGATGGCACGAAAAGGAGCTGTCTCTGTGCCACTATGTTTGAATTTGGTATACATGTAAAACTAATACGAATGTGGAATCTGATTTGGAGTAGCACTAAAAGTTCCGTCAGGATCGGGAAGGACCTCTCTGAGCCGTTTGATACAAAACAAGATTTCAGGAAGAGAGATTCCCGATTGGGTGACTACTGCTGGAGAAAATAATTCGAGCTGCATAGCTTGTATGAGAAGGTACAATCTTCTTTAAGAGTGTACATCTGCTGGCGTATGCCGATTATAGCGATATCATTCGCCTCAATAACCGCGCTATCTGCTTTCTCCATACTGAATGAAGAAGTGAAGTAAATGGGTCTGGGAGTGAACGAGGGCCAGACGAAATATCTCCTATCATCAAATAAATAGTCGTCGCATTCGCGACTTGTCTCCAACGTCACTGTTGACAGTCATAACTTCGAAGTCGTGGATAATTCCATCTATCATGGAAACAGAATTAACACCAACAACAAAATCAGCCTCGAAAGAAATAAAGTCCTCTTTCGACGAACAAAGACCAAATTTTACAAGTCACTCATCATCACCGTCCTGCTATATGGCGCAGAGGAATGGACGATGACAAAATCTGATGAATGAGCGTTACGAGTTTTCGAAAGAAAGATTTTGCGGAAGATTTATGGTTCTTTGCGCATTGGCAACGGGGAATACCGCAGTCGATGGAACGATGTGTTGTAAGAGATGTACGACGACGTGATTCAAGAGACAACGGCTCCGCTGGCTAGGTGATGTTTTACGTATGGACACTTCAGCTCTGAAACTATTCGATGCACTACCCGCCTTGGGAAGCGGAGGTACAGAAAGACCTCCACTACATTGGAAAGTTCAGGTAGAGAAGGGGCTGGTTACACTTGAAATCTCCAATTGGCGTCAAACAGCGATAAGGAACAACGACTGTTGACTGTTACCGCGTAAGCGGTGTCTACTCCAATAAAGAATAAGCAGATCTTCACTAAATTTTATATGGATATTTTTTCTTAAAGCAAAGTTAAAATCTAGGAAAAAATTATTTAAGTTAAGTTAAGTTAGTAGTTTATTAAATTATCTAAGTAAGCACTATAGCATATAGTAGTTGCATAGTTGTCATGCAAACGGACTGATTCAAATGGTGGTAAATAGTCTCAACGGGATCTTTTTGTCTCATTAAGAATAAAGCGTTTTTCATTTGCTGCAAACCTTTGGCCGGTTACATTTACATATTGAAGTATACATAGATACGAGTATAGTTGGTACAAGAAATGCAACTTTGAAGGGTATAATCTCAGCTTTACGGCATTCGATATTAAATCTTTTTCTTCTTTGAATGGAAATTTATTTTTTAAACTTTTGTTCTAAGCTACATTTTCCATTATTACGTTTTTGATTTTTCGGCCTCGCTTTCGCTTACAATGACAAACTGTTGCCTTAAGTGGCACTAAAAAATCATATTTATATAAAAATTGCCTTCAATTTAGTTTGACAAATTGTTGAGCATTATTTATGCACAGTTTGGCAGGAAAATGCTTGTTCACATGCACACACACGCACTCTAACACATATACATACGTATATACATATATAAAAGCACTCATGTAAGCGCAACGAGCAGCAATTCACCGATGGACGGACGCGGCGAGCACGAGTGTATTACACACACTTCACTCATACGCACCGTTGAGCCAAGGTCTAAGCAACACACACGCACGCACACAACATGCCGCCGCTATTGCTGAACTTAGTTGCTGCTGACGCGTATTATTAACTTGACTGGGTTTTTGCTTTGCTCATTTTCGGTCTGGTCACAGAAGCATAAAAATGAAAATTGCTCGCAACAAACAAATTTCACACAATGACACATCAGCAACAGCTGTCCGCCGCAGTGCATTAGCCAGCAACAACAGTCGGTCAATATATAGTATGTTTGTACATATGCATATATGTGTTAGTATGTATGTATGAATGCATGTGGGTTTTTGTTTATAAGTGTGTGTAGTTTAAACACGCACTAATACGCTGAAGAGCATAAGAGGAGCAGCGCAGGTTGCTCATATTTGTAACCTTCTCATGATTCCACATATACACATACATACAAACATATAAAAATATACACTCGCCTCGTAAATTGGGCTTGTATCGCCATTGTCACAACAACAAGTGCAAATCCAATAAAATTCACAGCAAAAAAATGCAGCAACATTAAACATACATACATACATACTCCCATGTATATACATACACTCACGTACGCACACACATGCATATGTACGCTGGCGTGTGCTGTCACCAGAAAACGTTAAGGAGCTCATTGGTTCAATCTGCTGAATCGATTGATTTCACAAAATGAAAAAAGCAACCCCTTCCCCCCGCATTCAATTTATTCAATCCCAAATGTTGAAACTGAAGCGGTTAATAGGTGGACGCTTAACTTTTGTTGCTGACGCTTGACTGATTTTGGTCAACAAATATATAATACGAAAAAGAGAAAATTTAATAAAAAATCAAACACCGTTATATGCGCGAGTAGGAGAGCACGATACAGATACAAGACGATTCAAACAACATTGAATATTTTTTGTGTGTTTAAACTGGAATTTTTAGTACAATTTTAAAGCGAAACTTATTTATTTCCAAAACGAACATTATTAAAGTATTCCAAAAATAAGTGAAGACAGCGTTGCTTTATTTACAAAGTATCTGTATTGAAGTCTATCGTACTAAGTTGTGTTTCACCATAGGTGAAAATTTTGCCCAATATAAGTTTGATTGAGTTGCATCTCACTAATCAAAATGGAGTGCAAAAGTCGTACAGGAAATCATTTGATGGGTTATGTGGAAGGTATTTTGTTGGTATGTATTCTGGGAACTAACTGTTATTAAGCTCAAAACATATTTTATATTAAATTAAGGGGGGAGCCTGCTTTAGAAGCTTCAAAAAATCGATTGTTTTTTTTTATTTTTTGCTTAAGTCTCTTTAAAAATTATCTAAGAATATATCCCCAAAGTTATAGAAGGGAATTCGAAATATTGTCGAAGCTAAAAAGGAAATAGTGACCGAACATCTGGCAAATATATGAGCGCTTTGGTAAAAAGCGAAAACTTTGAAGTGCGATTTCTAGGTTTTTTATTTTTACGATTTTTCTTAATTGGCGGGCAGGATAGAAAAAAAACTAAACGTCGTATGGAATTCGGGCAAAGTTTATTATTTTTGGCATCAAATTATCTTTTATTTAAACTAAAACTAATAGAAGTCAAGTTTGAACATATTTTTAAACAACATAAAGCAGATGTTTTTTTGATCAAAACCCACTTTTTTCAATTTTTAAAAAAATTTTAAAATTTTACACTTTTTTTTAAGTTTTCTTAATTTAACTAGAAGATAAATTTTTGAAAAATATTAACTTTTTTTGATTTTTTGTTTCCGATAAAAATTGCGACCTGCATCCTGCCTGCCGTCCGACCAATGCACATGCAAGATGCATCGGGCAATTGCTTCCCAAAGGCAGAATATCAAAAATTTCATATCCAAAAAAATTGTGAAAGATGTTTAAATATATAACTATAAATCATAGAAATTTCGCTTGAATAAATTTTTTCTTTGCCTCCCAAAAAAATCCTTAAAAAATCGATTTTTTGAAGCCTCTAAAGCGGGCTCCCCCTTTGATACCAATTCATAATTATTTGTCGATAATTGATTATAAAAAAAAAACATTCTACGAGTAAAGGCAAGCATTTAATGGGCTGAACTTGATATATACCATAAATTCTACACAATTTTCAAAATAGACGGCTTTAGTATTCTGCATATTGAGTTATCAAAATACGATCATGTACTATGAGCTGTTACCATACTACAATTGAAACCCCTGAAGTAAGCAATTGACCAGAAGCAGACAGCCTTAGGCCATTTGGAAAACGGCATCGTTAGTAATTCGCTAGAAGCTCCGAAAGCTTGCTATCGAGGTTCGTATGCACTTACCTTATAATAGTACCAACCTGGAATCAAGTAATTACTGCCTGTTCCCAATTATGGCGAATATCGGAACCGCCGAAGTTAAATATCTTGTATGGAAAATTTGTCTAATTGACGAAATGTCTTTACGAAATGCGACAGGGGCTATTGCCCACGGCAATCTCCAAAGAAAATGTTTAAGTATATCAGACAATTATAGCATGTAGCTATTATATAAACTGACCATTCAAAAATAATTATATGGAGAACTTCGGTGCAACCGAATGTGGGCTGTTATTCGAAAAATTCTTCCTTACTATGCGGAAGGGAATTAAATTCCAAATATAATTTGGAGCTATGGATCCGTCTTTGTTCAAAAAATGTTGCGTTCTATATGGCTCAAAAGTTATAGCAACAAGTAAGATTCGGTGTATTAGCGTACATTTCATACTCATGCAACTTGCAAGCATTAAAGCCATGTAATTACCTTCAGATACATGAGTCTTGTTACTTATAAGGGGTCTAAGACGAGTTTTCACCCGATTGTATTCATTCTTACCACAAAGGTGTACCGTTATAATAAACCTCTCTATTTTATTAAGACAACTCACATATTGGCCGATATATGCGATATAAAGTCAACAGGAAGTTCGAAAATTTTTATATTATGTATACGGGGGCTAAAAGGCATATTATTTTCAGGAAATAATTCTCTCTTTCAATTATATATCTCAAACATTGACCGATATTTTTTGACAAAGTCAACTATAGGTACTGCGATCCGCATATTCGATACCCAGGGGCTTGAACAGTTTATGTTCGTTTAGATAATTTTACTCATAGGGCATACGGGGTGTGTTCGGAAAGTAATAAGACTGATTTTCTTCCGCCGCTACAGTATTTCGGAGCGTGCGCGCACATACTGAATTTGGTAGATGGCATTCCAGCTAACGAACGAGCAGTTGGTCAGTTATCTGCGAGCACCTGGAGAGACAGGACAAACATTTTCACGCGACATGTTTCTGTAAGTGGTGCAAGCTGAACATGCAGCGTTCGTTAGAGCAGAGGTAGGCGATTAGATTCTGTGTGAAACTCGTCAAATCTGCGACAGAAACGTTTGATATGAGTAGTATTCGTTCAATTGCCCAGATGTTAAATTTTATCAAAATCTGTGGCTCATGACATTGTGACGGAGCACTTGAACATGAGCAAGGTGTGCGGGATGTCGCACCACGATAACGCCTCGGCTCACACCGCCTTTCTTGTGAACAGCTACCTAACCAAGACCGTCATCCCAACGCAGCCGCCCTATAACCCAGATGTGGTCCCCTGGACTTTTTTGTTTCCCTGTCTGAAAAGGCCGATGAAAGGCAAGCATTTTGAGACGACAGAGGTGATCCAAGCAACATGCACCTCGGCTCTCAATACTATTTTGAGAATGCCTTCCGTGACGGCTTCAATGTTTGGAAATCGCGCCGGCAGCGCTGCACCGACGCAGAAGTAGCCTATTTTGAAAGGTTTTAAAGAATTGTAACGATTGGTTCAATAAATTTTATTAAATCGACTCAGTCCAATTACTTTCTGGACAAACCTTGTATATTAGCTGATATATTAATTTATTCCTAATTTGTATACTGGAAAGTGAAAATTACAAAAGGAATTTAAAATTATGTTATATGCGAAGTATGCGTGGTTGTATTCCGGTTTCGCTCATTTTCACACTGTAACATAAGAATTTGAGAGGAATACCACGTACCAAATTCGTTTGAAGTCGGTGCGGGGGATCCAGAGATATGTGATTTCACCTAACAATACACGATGCCACGCCCATTGGCCAAGATTAACCCCAGCTCCTTTAGAGCCCTCCTCATACTATCTCGATGGTGAAATTTATTGTATTGTATTTATTTAACACTTGTAAGGATTGAATATGGAAGATGGAAAGGTTCGGTTCGGCTATATGAAAACGATAGTGAGATTCCGCTGATGGCAGAATATTATGGAAGATTGTATAGGGGATATCTCTATCATGCTTCTATGCGCCACTAAAAGCAGAAACCATGCGGAAAAGAATATATTGTCGGCTAATCTATGAAAATATAATTATTCCTAGAATAAAGTCAGTTAGAGTGAAGTCTAGTGTTTGGAAATGTATGTATATGGAGAAATTTAAAAGTTCTTACTTGAGAGAGCCAAAGGCAAAAGTCACATTTTTGTAATTTTTAGGTTGCAACATAAAGCAATACTAGAAAAAGTTTTGAATTTACTATGAAGATTGTGCTTAAGCAACTTGAAAATTGGTTTCGCACACAAAAAGAAAAGGTTGAAGTTATCATTGGTGGTTAGCGATGCTTGGAGAAATTTTCTGCACGGGAAAGAACATTAGGTGAATATTCCGTTTCAAAAAGGATTAAGAAATGGCGATGTTCAGAGAAAATTAAAAATTTCTGAATTATTTAGATGGAAATTAACATCGAAAAGGAAGAGAAAGATCAGAATGGTAATCAAAAGATGTATGAGCTTCCTTGTCTATATGGTCCAAAACTCTGATAGGGAATTCCGGAATTTTCCATAACCACTTCCTACCTTTAGTGGTGGTGTATATACCGTAAGATTAGCAACTTATAGTTTATTAGCTCTTCATGTGTACGTTTGTATACACACATACAGACATTCTATTAACATAAATTTATAAATATAAGTGTTCGTTTATGACTATAGGCGTATTGAGCGGCTACGTGTGCCAATTCGTTCCCGACACTAAAACACACACACACAAACAAGTCATAACCAAAAAAATCCGTCGAATATTATTTTCACTGCACTTTTCACTCTCCACGGCGCAAAAATATTAACCAATCTACATTATTGACAGCAAATATTGAAACTGAAACTGAAAATGTCAGCAACATGTGCGCATTCGTTACACCCACACACACTCGTACACTCCAAGTTGAAAGTGACGCGCAGGCGGAGCGCTGCCGAAAGGGACGAAATGGGCCAATATTATGTTGCAATCGAATTTGGGCATTTTTGGCTATCGAGTTCAGTGGGTCATTTGGGCACAGTTGCAGCAATAACAGTAACGGAGCAACAATTCACGCCATATTTATGTTTGTGTGTGAGTGTGTGTGCGTTACACAATAAATTGGACAAAACAAATTACAATTACAAACACACACATGCAAGCACATATGCTTGTATGTGCGCATATGTATTCACGTTAAATGTAATGAAATAAAATACATAAGCAATACAAATAACAACAACAACAACAACAACATGAGTGAAATGCTAAACGCAAATCAAACATGTGGAGGAGCAATTTTTTGGTGACCGTTGCAGAAAAACAAATTCAATATTGAAATGATAAATGCATTACTACCAGCCCTCGAGGGACCGGCGAATCGGCTGCGAATGAAGGTCCGAAAACAATGAAATGAAATGTGTGCGCAATTCGAATTACGAAAAGGGTAAATGCCACAGTTGGCCAAAAATATGAGCGAACACTATAAACTTGCTAAGAAAGCGGAAAAAACAAGCGGCGAAAAAAGCTGGAAAAGGCGAAATAGTATCGAAAACTACTCATAACTGTGTGTGCACAAGTATGGCTGTGTAATATTTGTAGTCCAAGTTGAAGACAATAAAATAAAAATTGTGATGCCGTAGTGTTAGCGCAATAACGGCAACTGGTTAACTATAAATAAACGAAAAAAATCCAGCAAAATATTTCATAAAAAAAAATATTCTTAAAGACATGGCGACGCCATGGCCATTTTCATGCCTAAATTTAAATTTTATACTATTTCGCAAATATTATGTTATTTACTTACTATCTGATCAAATATGATAATGGAAAAAATAAGACTTACGGAGATATGGTTTTATCAAAAACACAAGCCAACGGATGGTACAAAGCCTTCAAAGACGGTTGAAAAATCGTTGAAGACATGTCTTGTTCTGAACGACCCTCAACCTTTTCAACTGCTGGGCTTTAAAATCGTCAGGAAAGTGTTAGAGAGAAGGCAAGATAGCTCGAGATCTCTCGCGAGTCCGTTCGAATGATTTTAGTGAATACTTTGGTTATGAAACGTGCTCGACTCGTTCCGATAAAGCGGAATTGTTTTTGAAAACAGTGCTGGTCTTTTTGGATATGCTACTCCAATCATCATAACAGGTAAAAGGTCCCCAATCTCACACACTACTACAATTACATAAGTTCATATGTTTGTTTATTAGCTCAAATCATTATTTTCTGAATTTTATCATATGGAGGGAACTAACTTCTGTTTTTGTGAAAAAATTGGATCAAATATTGTTTTTTGGAGGGGAAAAATACAGTAGAAGAAAACTTGGCTTGATGACGATTTTCCGGACACTGTCCCAGAAAACCAATCATAAAGGATTGGTATTCGAGGTTAAGACATAGTGAAATAAGCAGCGAAGACAGTGAACGCAGTAACCAAAAGGGGTTTTTACCGGCGAAAACATCAAGAAAGTTCACAAAATAATTTGGATGACTGTAAAATGAAGTTGCTCGAGATAGCAGACACTCTAAAGATATCAATTGAATGTGTACATCGTATCATTCATGAATATTTGGGTATGAGAAAGATCTGTCGCGTGAGCTCGCTTTTGAACAAAAACCACGACGAGTTGATGATTCGGAGTAGATGTTCAAGTGTAATAAACTCTAGTTTTTGCATCGACATGTTGCAGTGGATGAAACTAGGCTCCATTATTTCACTTCATAGTCCAATCGACAGGCATAGGAGTGAACCTCGCTCCAAATCGTGGGAAAACGTAACAGGCGGCTGGCAAGGTTATTGCGTTTGCATTTTGGGATGCGCATGGAAAAATTTTTATTGACTATTGAAAGCAAGGACCTTACACAGCAAATATTACATATATCGTTATTCGACCGTTAGAAGAACGAAGTCGACGAAAGGAAAGCACTGTTTCACCTAGACAATTCACCGCGTCACAAGTCATTGAAAACCATGACAATTCCTTTAACTGGGCTTCTAATTGCTTCTGCATCCTTCGTAATCTCCAGACCTGGCCCCAGCGACTATTTTCTGTTTTCAGATGCTCGCTGGGAAGAATGAAGAGAGGAAGGAGATCGCCGAAACTGGGGCTTCTTATGAGGCAAATGGCAAAGGACAAATTGTTCTACAAAAATGGTATCGAAAAGTGCCACAAATGGTATGGTTCCTATGGTAGGCCGGGGATATTTCAATTGACCTGTTATAGTATTTTTGGGAATTTCTGAATTGCATTACCAAAAATTACATTTTCGAGACGACAGATATTTGATGGGCCCCATAATAATATACTTAATTTTATTTACTTATTAATCTTGTCCGATATCAAGCGATGTTGCTCAAGTTCTAGCTAGTATGCTACTCATTTACATCCAGGGAGACGAATCCGCGCAATTGAACTAGCTATTCGAGGCATCTGTAGGCGTAATAAAGAGGAGAGAACCAAAAGCATCTCAACCAAAGGACAATGGTTCCACAGACTAATCCCGGATCTAGACATCTACCTAACTCAAATACTGAGACAAGGATGCTATAGAAGTTATATCTTCCCTTTCCAGCACGACCTTAGTCCGTACTGTCTGACGTGTATAGAGTGAAGAGAAGACTCTGACCACGTATTTTTTCAATCACCTCGTTTTTCAAATGTAATTTCACTTGGCGGTAGTTTTTCGCTGGAAAATTTGATAACATTCATGTGTCAGTCCTCTGGTAAATAGAAAGCTGTCAGCGAATAGTTAGATTATGACAAAACTAAGACGTATACAGTACATCAGGCGTCAGCCATTCCGTAGCTTTAGCGGATGAAAGTTCCGCACTCCGGCTTTCGTTGCTACCTCCTACTGTAAAAAAGGAAAGAAATAATCTTTTCCGGGAATTTAGGCTTTCAATTGTGTTTTTGAGTGGCGGGTTGTCTATACTCCAGCATTTTGCAGAATAACCGTTATAAAGTGCAGTAAGATCTACAAAAGAATATGAGAGAGAACTCTCACTAATGCTCCATCTCTATGAGCCTTCTAGACTTCAAAGTTTTGTCTGGTTGTTTCTGAGTCAGTCGTGTAGATGGCGCTTGGCGCTGATTTGAATCGAATTCGGACAAAAGTTTTAAAAAAATTGTGCTCATACATGAGTAGGCACGCTGCTAACGGCAATACAAAAATAAAAAAAAGTTTTGTATTTGTAGATATGTATTCGTGAGCGGAAACAGCAGAAAGCCTGTCTGAAATGGTTCCACATTTATTTCTGGCCATTTACAGCTGCTGGTTACACTGATTATTTATTGCACATGCTTTTGTTTAGTGCGTGTTGTTGTAACTTGGTTTTTGGACAGCAAGGCCAGCAAGCGCCAAACAACAATTACGTTAATTACAAACTTAAAAATGTTATTAAAGAAAAACAGTAAAAGTCATTTAATAAAACGCTTTTGGGGTTGCCGAGGCAAGCAGAAAATGCAATAAAATAAAAAAAAATACAAAAACAACAACAACAAAAATACGACTGCTTATCAAAAATAGGCAAGAAGGAAATAAATATCCGGAACAGCTGGCGGGTATGCGCCCCACCACCGTTAGCTAAGCGGCAATGCAAGCGCCCAGCAACCCCAACCCCCTCCCTTCAAGACGAAGAAAAAAGAATTAAAGTACTAGAAACTGTTTTGAGAAGTGCAATTCGTTAGCAATTAGATTTGTAGGCCAATAACTGCCGGAACAGCGGCAACAGAGCAGAGAACTCACAAGTTTTGTTGCTGTTGCTGTTGGTTTTTGTTTTTTTTTTGGTTTTTGCTGTTTAATTTCTGACTCATTTCACGCCGAGCCTAAGCTTGTGCCAGAACAACAATGGTGTGGGACCGTCCCATGTAATACTTGAGATGATTGTAGATTGTGGATATGAATGTGGCGGAAATGCTGTTGTGGTATGAGTTATTGAAATCGAGCCATAAATTATGTGAACTTTCCGAGCATTCGGAGCTTTATAAGCGCTCATATAAATTCTTAGTTGGCTTAAGATGACGCAACCGCCATAAACAAAGAAATTTGCGGAAAAAACAAGATGTTTTTGGTCTGGTGGCAGGCAACTTCATGCCAATCTGCTATACTTCATATCGACATACACACACACACACATACGCACACTAAGCTCTATGACAAAGTCAATGAAACTTTCACTCGACTGCTGGATTTGTGCGTTTTCAGGTTTTTTTTTTTCAAAGTTCTTCGGCTCCGAGTTGTTATTAGAGCTAAATAATATGAGTACATATAAAAACTACCAACAAATAATTGTGTGTGCAAATTGTTGTTGCGTTGTTTATAAATACATTTTGTTGCACTAGTGGTAACGTGTTTTCATATTCGTAATTGTACATTAAGGTGGAATATTTTGATATTTTTCAGGCATAAAAATTCGTTATCTTAACTCTATTTAAAAATATTTTCTTAAAATGCATAAAAGTAGTTAATGGTTGATATATAGGTAGGGTGTATGTCTGACGACGCACTTAGCCCTTAAGGAGACCCATTCTGGAATTGTTGGAATTGAATTCACTCACACCATCGTATCCTCTCTGACCCAACCTGTGGCCTTGATGAAGTTCATCGATTCTTATCTTATAAAACGTGTCTCAGAATTAACGCAAGCTTTAAATTTCCCGCCATTTATGTAGTAAAGCGTTGAAAACCCTAAAAAAGAAAACAAATCGGCAGTTGAAGAGCTCGAATTATTATCTCCATTAGTATATTGAAGAAGTTGCACGAAAAACAGCTGCTTTGTCTGAAACCTAGTTGGTATCGAACGACCCTAAGAGGTTCTTCAAGATCTTGATGGGCAATGGAACGTCTGCTCATCGTCATCATCGTCATAAATTTGGGAATAGGGTTCACCATTTCCTGGTGTTATGCTTTGACCGCCATTCAGCAGGCTGAAGAAGTGCTCTCTCCATAATTTTAGTACATATGCTCTGGGCATTAGTCACTAGATCACCTCTATAACTATACTTTCTATTAAAATGTAAAATTTTAGTTATAAATTTGGTGAAGCAATAAAGTTTGATCACTACCATCTACCATTTTTGGCAGATTTTAGATTCCTTTAATCCGTATTTGGCAATTTATAAGAAGCATTTTGCCTATCATTGGTTGTGTAACAAAATTTTGTTGCATACATTTAGGCAAAATGTTGAGTAAAATAGAGGAGAGGATCTCCAGAGTTCTTGGCTTTAACTTGTGTTCCGATGATAGACCATAAGTATTCCATGAGCACATAACTTTTTATCTACATTTCATAGTTTTTGCCTGTAAATGAGAATATTAAAATATGTTGCCTACATTAAGGCGCATAACTTGTAATTTGCTACTTGTGACTGAATGTAGAGAGACTGAATTTCCACACAGAAAAATTATTTATCAATGATTTTAAAATTTTATAGAATGTGCCTAAGAGAAAACTATGCAACACACCAATCGACACACCCTAATGAAAGTTTCGCTAATGTAGTATCTACAACTGTACAGCCAAAATACTTACATATTAAACAATAGGCCAATGTTGTAGACATCAGTAACACCGAAAAAAATCACTGACAACTAGAATGACTTGCTTGTTGCCACATGCCATCGCCAAGCTAGCGCTATAATGGTTTTCTATTTTCTGCGAGCTGTTGTTACCTATCAGAAGTTATCTTTTTTCCACACTTCCACCGACATATGTACTCCATACTCCACACGCTGGCAGGCTTATAAGGCGCGGAAAGTATTTTCTATAAATCCAACAAAACTAATGATTAATTATCGGCAAAGCTGTGCTACTTAACGGAAGCCGAAGAGCTCAGTGCTGGCGACGGCAGGCAGGCGGACAGACAATCGCGTAGAGTTTGGACGTCGTAGGCGACAGTCGGGCTTATTGGCTGATATACCCCGCTACCGTGACTAATTTTCTTATCTGTTATCCGCTGTAAGGATGTAAACACACACACACGCACGCAAATGACAAACGCGTGTGCGCTTTTTTGTCGTTTTTCGCTTGTTTGGAAAAAGGGGATATGCCAAAGCCAATTGTGGAGCAGTGCTTGACGTCAAAAGGCACAAACAAGCGCGTGTTTTTTTCATATATTTGTGTAGTAGTACACACACATGTACGCATGTGTGTTTGTGCTGAAGAACTTTGCGTACGCACTGTGTCAACTACTGTCATAAATTCCACAAGTGTGACATGTGCAAAACACGTCAAAATATTCGCTGGCAGCCATTGTCTAAGTAATTACAATAAAAGCAGGTTGCTTTGCATTAAAAAGATAACAACACAAACACATTTGTTAATTTTTTGGAAGAAGGGTTATGATTTCGTATAAGATTTGTTGTTATTTCGGCCTTTCGGATTGCTTTAATTTATATATGTGTATATATTAATTTCCGAAATTGTAAGATATTTCATGAAATGTAAATGTAAAAATAAATTTTATTATGCGTCCGAATGTAGGCCACATGTTGTTTTGTCCGGTTTCACTTAGAAATATTGCCTACATTTAGGATGAAGTAAAGCGAATGAGATGTCTTTAAAGTTTGCTGGTAGTGTCGAGTCAGCAATATCAAAAGATTTTCTGGTTTCTGGCGAATCTGAAGGGTGATACAAGTGGATGTACTTTTTTAGTCGTGCCAAGCTGTCGTGTTATTTTTGTTCAGTATTGTTTGGCATTTCATCATGGAATGACTTATGCTTGAACTTGTTGTTCAACTTTATTACGAAAATTCACGTTCTGTTAAGAATGTGTATCGCGCGCTTCGCTCAATTTATGGTCAATATAATCGGCCCATTAAGCGTACTATTCGCAACACCATCACCCATCTTCAGACCAAACATTCATTATTGGATAATATTCGATCGAATATACCATGTCCAGCAAGCCATAAAGAAATAATGCTGAGAGTGTACACGAAGACTGTGGAGAGTCGATTCGGCGACGTTCGCAGCAACTCGGACTGACGTATGGAACGAATTGGCGCATTTTACCTCGAGATCTTAAATTGAAAGCGCACAAAACATATAGCTTGTATAAGAACTGAAGCCGCTCGACCATCCCAAGCGACACGCCTCGCTTTATAAGCTCTTGAAAAGTTCCAAAGAGATCTGACGTGGCGACCATTATCACGCCATGATAACCGACTATGATGCTTAAAATTGAAGCTCGTGATTTCGGCGACATTTGGTTTCAACAAGACGGCTTCAAATACATCGCATCAATAATTGGATTTATTGAGAGAACACTTTGGTGAACACATAATTTAACGTTTTGGGAGCGTGATATCGTGTGATATCACACCATTAGACTTTTTCCTATGGAGATATATAAAGTCAAAAGTCAATGCGGACAATCCCGCTTCGATTCAGGCCTTGAAGCAAAACATCATTCGCCTGTTACCAATTAGAACGAATAATCGAAAAGTGGACTCAATGGTTGGACCAGTTGAGGCATAGTCGCGGCCAACATTTGAAAGAGATAATCTTCAAAAAATAAATACCAAAGAAAGCTCTTCGAAAGATAATAAACATTCCCCATTAAATTTGAATTTTCTGTGTTTTTTCTTTAAAAAGTAGGGAACCCCGAAATGGATTATCCTTTATTTGTCTCATCACACGTATCACTCATCTGGGATATATGAGATGCATAAATAGATTTCAGAACCATATAAAGATGTTGTTACAATGCCAATTTGACCATGAACCTTCATTTATTCCAAGCGCTGTAAAGAGTTGCGCCGTCATCAATTTCAGAAACTCTTTTTACTTCTGTTTCTTGACTAGTGGCCAGTGGAACTTTTTCACGGATACATTAATCGAACTGATTTTTTTCTCGTCTGATACAAGAGCAGTTCTCCAGCAACAGATGTGGCATCCATTGACTTGTGTCTATTACTTCCACTAAAGCAATTCTGTTCAATCTGTCCCGTCTTCTACACTGCCGCCTTTCTACACTACTTCTGTAAAAAGCTATTAATTGGAAGAATAATCCCACTTTAAATTAAAGAATTTCCTATTTGGAAGGTTTAAGACATAGGTAAATGTATTTGGATATTATGAAATATCATTTCTCCGAAAATTATTTGCTTTTTCGAGCAAATATCTAAAAGCGATTTCACTAGCTGTAGGCCTAAATGGCAAAAGTTCACAATTCTTTTTAATATTTGTGTTGACGGTTAATTTTATGGATGTTCGCAGACATCTTACAAAAAAATGAGGCTTGGTCGAGCGAGAAGATCTGCAAACTCAAGACGCTACAGCCGCTTAATCTTGAACCTAATGGGATAGGAAGATAACTCGGTAAAAATTCTTTACATTATTACAAGTTAGGAAAAAGGAAAGATTTTTAGATATGAGAAAAGTTATGACTTCTTCCCAGCTCAAAATTAGTAACTTAAAGCATTATCGACCGAGACAAATTAACTGACGGTTTAAGTAATGTGCACTGTGGGCACCCATTCAATGGCTGGATCATTTGTTAGCATGGTGACTTCAAAGTTAATTTCGAAATATCAATTAATTTTTGTAAGTAAAAAATTATTTGAAAAAACTACTCCATGTAAAATATACTTTTTTCTGAAATCCGCACAAATTTATTTCGATATATAGCTGCTGAACTAACGGGTCACTGAAAATCTTACAAAAAAGCCCTTGACCTTCAAATACACCACCTTAAATTAAATGCGTTCACTAATATCAAATAGCGCTGACCTCTAGCTTGGATTTCATAACAGTTGGGTGAAAAGCTCCGCTAACACATACTTTGCCGGCAAATCCTTTGAAAAATGCATTGCCACTTAGCCGTTGTAAGCGATTACTTACATAATAGGACGCTTAAGTGGCTGGGGGTTTCATGCAGTCCCAGCATGGAGTAACTGTGCGGGAATTCGGAGCGGTAAATGTGGCACGTAGCATTGCAGACAATGCGAAATGGCAATGCGTTGCCAGTGTCCTTGCGCGAGGCTCGAATGCATGGCATGCAAACATTTGAAAAATTGTCATATAAATGCTGCACGTGCTTATACAAATAGATAATAAGAATACGGTGTTTTTTGCAAGAGTGTAAGGCAGGAACGTAACGATGTGGAAGGGTTAATTTTGATGACCTTAAATTTAATAAATATTGTTATAATAAGTGATGGTTTGGGTATTCGTCTTTGAGAAGAATATATATACATTGAGGGTCTTCTACTTTGAACACCTTTAAAATCCAATGGATTCTGAACAAACAAACACAAAATGAATGGAGAAGTTATTTTCCAAGACGATGCTCTGCGGCATTTGGCATAGTCTCCCAATGAATATTTCCTCTTTCCCAGACTCAAAAGGAGACTCCCTGGAAAAAGATTTCTATTAAATACTATCATAAAGATCTCGAAAATTCTCTCACTCGAGCCCGTATTGAAATGTTGGAGTACCGTTGCAATAAATACATTACTCAAGATGGGCACTATGTCGCAGAATAAAGCCATATTTTCATTAATTTTCTTTCATTGTTAGACCAAAAAACTTCGAGTAATTACTTAAAAAATTTATAAATTTTCTGAGATAAGTTTGAATAAGATATTTCATGCTAACCCATGCATTCAACATAAAATCAAATATTATAAATAGACTGAATGCATTATATTGCACAAACTAAAGACTGGACCGATTTTTATTGAATTTTCGGATGGAAGTGAGAATTTTATTTAGAAAACTTGCGTAAACCATTAAAAGTATTGTAGGTTATGAAATTTCACGCAGCTACAGGCGGTTACTCTACTCTTCCCTATAATCTCCCTTATCTCATCATCATCATCGTTTAAAGCACCCAGTAAGATCTGGTGTTCTTCTTTGTACATATACCGATCTTAATCCAAATTTTTCTTCAATCTATAGTGATAAACATTAAGCGAAATACTCTCCAAGAAAGCGGTTCGCAATGATTTCCATGAACTAACTTTGAATTTTTGAGCTCTAAACAAAATCTAGACCGAAATTACAATTTGCGTAAACTAACGACTCCCTGCAGAGGATTTATTCTCATCACAATCAGTGGCTTCGCCTTATATCATTTTGAGTTAAATATTCTGAAATAACCTTAATACATCTCGGTACAACTTACAGGGTTTTGAAGCAGATTATAGCTCTCGCATTGTTTCTAAGCCTATATGGCATCGAAGACTAATTATTTTCCAGTAGCTTACAAAAAACAAAATCTCTTCACTATTCTTCCGGCAAGTGGGTTTCTGATTCTGAAGGTAAGGTTAGGTTATACAGACGGGTTATCATACTATACATAGACCTACTGGTTCTTTGTAATGTCAGATGAAGGCTCAGTTTAACAACGTTTAGTTCAACGTTTTTTCCGAACTTTAAGAGCGTCCTGATGTCTACGTTTGATACTTTGCCCAAAGTATTTTGCTGCCTGGTTATCGACGTATATATTTATCGTTTTTACGTTAGTTCCCTAATTTGTAGCTATCTAGGCCGCTTCCCCAACTGCAAAATCTTCCGCTGGAAAGATACTGCAGTAATTAGATAGCTTGAAAGGTCGCCTGAGATCCAGCTGCAAGTAAAAGCTTCCGGCTCCCACTACATTGGCCATTGAAGTTTTGTTCATAGCAGCCCTCGACAGCAGAACACCATAGAGCACCACCTACGGAGTTACCGTTTACGCTAGCCTGTACAATCTGGCTTCGTTCCATTCCGCATTAATCTTCCTGCAGCTCAGTAGAGCTTTTATCTATGTTATGATGGCTCCACCCGCCCTGCTACCAGACTATTGACGATTGCGTTATTGGAGAAATTGTTGAATGCTCCATTTATGTAAAGAAAAACATGCAGAGTATGTTCCATAAGTTCTGGTCCTTTTTCTATATTTAGGGTTAGCGAGTGAAGTGCAGTCTCTGTGGATCTATCCTTCGTTTAGGCGTGCTGTGCTTTCGACATGTAAAGCTTAAGCATAAAAGCTTTCCCCAGATATTCTAGGCGTCCAGAATTTTTTCAAAAATCTTCAGAAGGAATGAGGTCAGTATTATTGGTTCGTGTTCTTTCGAATAAAGAGGGACTGCTTTTCCCGCCTTCGGTATGAATTCGACCCTCGCCATTCTCCAAACCATAGGTACATAGTTAAGCTTAAAACATCCTTCGTATATAATGATCAAGTAAGGAACCAGCGGTTTTGATACGTAATACATCATGGTGGTAAAATTACTGTCAATACACAGTGATTTAAACGACACGAAGCTGTTTATCGCCTAAAGTATTTTGTCTTTCGTTATATATCTGTTGGGACGTACTGTACGCTATCTCTAACAGGTTGGAAAATAAGTGTTGAGCTGGTCTAGCAGTGATTCCCTACTGCATCCAGTTCACTCTCCACTTTGGTTGCATAATAGCCTATGGGTAGTTGGGTGCTTTTATAGTAATTTCTCAAGCCTTGTCACTTCGGTTGTCTTTTCTAACTTGTTCTGAAGCTTAGAAAAGAAAATTGAAAAGTTGTGAAGTCTAAGGCTTATACTATACATTACCATTTAAGGTCAGTTGAAAAAAAAATGAAATAAGCCGAAGCGCGTGAAGCATTTTTCATTATTTCACTTCCTTTCAACATTTTGAACTTTCACGCCAATTATCTGTTTGCTTACACACAGCTCCGAGAACGGTCGCAACAAAAGTGTGATTAAATTCATTGGGAAATGCGCCTTAACTGTCTAAACTTATGCAAGTTCAATGCTTGACTTTCGCTGCCCTCCACCCCCTTTCACACACACACACAAGGACCCTGACTATTTGCGTAAGCGAAACTTTTTTAATTTTATGCTAATTTTTACGCAGCAATCTAGTCATCCTAGTCGTAGTCGAGCGTTTCACTGTTTATGGCCTGCAACAGTTGCGCAAACCGACGCGTTTGTGCCACTTTTCACGGGCGGCACCAGTTGCTTTCGGTTGTGTTGATATACTCATTCCACTTGTGGAAAAACATTTAATTTATTTTTGTTTCGAATCTTATACCGTTTATTTAAATTTAAATGCAATTTGAATTTCACCTAGACGCTGCGGAGGATTTAAGTTGACAGCCTCAAAAGAAGCGACGGAGATTCACTCATCTTAAGTGTTAATTACCAGGGTAGGTCGGAATGTTTTTCGTGATTTTGAAGGAAGCGATTTTCACGTTTTCTCTACTGCTCAATAAGTTATATATGTTTGTTTATTATTTTTCAAGTTGGACAAAATAGCTTTTGATTTTTTCTTGATTTTGGAAACATAAGTGCAGATCTTTGTAATATCTTGGTAGATTACTCATCACTAGTCAGTCGAATATATTCGGCAACGAAAAATCAGACGAGTCGCTTGGGAAGGTCGAGCGACTTCAGTTCTTGCACAAGCTGTATTTTGTACGTTCTCAATTTAAACGTAATTCCATGTAAAATGGGCAAAGTGGATTCCTAAGTCAGTCCGAGTTGCTGCGAACCCACTTTCCACGGTCTTCGTGTACACTCTCAGCTAAGACTACTATATTTTCTTCACTGCGTGCTGGACGTGGCCTATTCGGTCGAATATTATCCAATAATGCCGGGTCTCAAGATAAGTGATGGTTTGCAAATATTTAGTACGCTCAATAGGCCGATTATGTTCAAGTTTAGTGAAGCTCGTATTGTTCAGGCGTAAGTCTTTCCATTATGAAATGTCGACCAAAACTGAATAATACTCTTTCAATACAACTGAAAATTATATTACTTCTTATGCCTGCCTCTGATGTGTACAACCCCATGTGCGAAGTGGAGAAGTAACGTCCAGACTGTAATAGTAAATCGACTTAGCTCTCATTTCTTTACTGAACACTCATCTTACTAAGTTTCCTTCTCTTAATTTTAGGCCATTGGTTCGGATTACGAAAACTTGCTGAACCAACCTCATTGGAATTGTCAAGAAGGGTTGCATTGTCAGACCAAAAGAATAGCTTTTTTGGAACTCCTGAACTTATAGATTTTTCTTTCAATATGTTTATTGACATTAGCAATTAATGGCTGTGTTTGATTACCCGTTTCACTCTTCTTTCGTAACTTATATGATCTTATTGAAAGTAGTGAGTTTTGTCCAAGAACTTCGATGCTGGAGTTCGCAGAAGAATTTAACGTTCTCCTAAAATCTTCTGTTAGCAGCGTTGATGTGAATATAATCGTTGATACTTAGCAAACCTAACAAATGGTTGGTCTTATTATCTCTACTGAGTGGATTCAATCTTTTGGCAACCCTTTGGGTTTTTTGTTTTTGAGCTCCTTTGAACCGTAGATGTGCTCTGTTGGCCACTCGGGTGGACGCGCAGTGCGCGAACTGGGTGCAGGTTGCACAGCCGTAGAGTTTAAGGTCGCAATAGTGCGTTGGCAACATGGAGCCAAGTAACTTATGGTCCACTCCCTGTGTGTCTCAAGGCCAGAGCAGATCTTAAGACGGCTCTGAGATGAGGCCGAGGTGGAGTTTTGTTGGAGCCTTTTGGCGCAAACGCAGCAGAAAAACTCCTTCGGCCTCTGTTGTTATAGCGACGAGCAGGCTGTTGTGCGTGTTGTCGAGTAATCGACAGTGGGTCTTTTTCTTTGGCTCTTCTACTCTTTTACATGCATAGACACCGCAGACGCGAATATAACAGCGCGCAAGTCGTTCTTCTTTTAGCTGTTTAGCACCAAACGGAGATACTAAGGCGTTCTTCATCTGATCTTTTAAACGGAGTGAATGTGTCCCTTTGCTTTTACCAGCGGATACTGTATCGAATACTTTAAAAGCTGGATCGTTATCTTTCGAAGGAATACTTTCAAAGCTAGAGTATTCTCATCTATCTAGATAACATGATCTAGTCAGCGTAGCCGCTACTCTTGAATAAGTCAATGTCGCCAAATATTCGTATTTCGTATAGTTCGTGGCTCCACCGTTGTCAATGCGCATAGAACCATTAATCTTCCGCAAGACTCTTTCTTTCAAAAACTTCTAACGCCGACTCTTCAGATTTTGTCATTAGCCACACCACCCACTATATAGCAGAACGCGAGTGATAAGGCATGCATTGTAGCTTTACACTCTTCTAGAAGCTGGGCCTTTTCTATTGAAGTTGAAGAAGTCACACGATAGGAAGTTACATTGTCGGGAATCTCATTTGAGCGTAAATTTCGAATATTTAAATATTCAAAATTTCAATAATTCCATCTTCTGGTATGAAATGTGCCGTTGCTTGCCTGATAAAGAGTATTAGAGTTCGTTCGGGTAAGCATCTTTTTAGGTCCGATAGCTGGTAAATATCTATATTACTTTATGGACTTGACAACAACTAGTTGAAAAGTGCAGAGTTGCATTTCGATTTATTTTACAGCCAATATTGATTCACAAACTTTCTCTGGGCAACAAAAATTGCAAAAGTTTGTTTGGGTTTCAGCTGTTGCTTCAAAATCCTGCTCAGCCTTCACCTTCAAATATCGGAGCAATAAATAGTAAATTATTCACTGCAAACAATAGCCAACAAAACCTGCTCCCTGCTAGGCTCAGCGCTTGACTGGCTCCAATGCCAATACAAGCAAATGCCTTTTCCAAGCTTCATGCGTTCGTTGGTGCGTTCGCAGTGGAATGTTATGATTTCCAGCAGAATTTTGAATAATGGACCAACGCAATGTCCCCAACAGCAACGCACACAAATGTACATACTTGCACATGCACTATATACATATATATATCGGTGTGTGTCGCATGAAGCTCTGACATAACCACTGTTGAATTGCATCAGTAATTGGCCAGTTAAGCGTGGCGAATTGGACCAACACCTACAAACATCTGCATGTACATATTTGCCGCCAGAGTATGCAAAACCAACAACAACAAATACGTGCACTAACTTTGGTTGAATGGGTCGAAATAGACATCAATGCATGGCCAAATAGGAGAGCTGGTCGATTGGCTTAAGCCAATATAAGCAACACCGCAAAAGAAGGATTCCGAAAGGCAACAAATCGACTGCACAAGACTCACCAACTCACCGTTATTGTAATTGTAAATGCAGCTGTGTAAATGTACGAATGTGTGTGTGTGTGTTGATGTCTACGGGTACTTTGCATAATAGATCAAAATTTAATTTTACCATTTCGGTTTAGTGGGACTTATGGACATTTGCTTTATGGCTTGCTGCTATACTGTGCTTGGCTATGCGTCTGCAGCCAACAAATCACCGTACTATAAAACGGTATGCTCGTAGGTGTTGCATGCCGCTTGTGTAGCGGTAAGATTGCAGTCGTATGTGTAAAATTAATGTTGTGAAATGGCTGGTTCTTCGATTTATGTTGACCAATTTCGGCCGAATGTCATGTCGAACGCATTGCAGTCTCCTGTTGTATTAATTGATTACACTGGTGTGGTGGAGTGGATGGTTACCAACCTAGAATTAATCTGTTGTGTATTATTTGTTGTGTACATATTTGTATTGTTTGGCAGTAAAGTGCTTTAGATTTCCGGAAGGGGATCTCTACGCTGGAAATTGAACTCATTATCAATTCCTTGTCGAACTGTATGGTATTCCTATATTTTCAAAATCTTATAGAATTAAGCTTAAGTTCGGTTCCCAATATTGCTTTCTATTCTACAAAAGGGCGGCGAAAGCCTGAGGTGGATTGAAATATAACAGTACCAGCATAAGATATGTATACGGATGGGTCTGACCACCAAACCACTGCAGTCTCTTCCAACGGGAGATCACAGAAGTTAAGGAAAAGCCAAAAAGTGTGCTGACAACTAAAAATATTACTGTAGACAAAATATAGTAAGACTTCTTAATTTAAATCTTTCGCTTTTTACGATGAGTAAAATTATTCAACAAGGAAGTTCCATTAAAATTTTGTGTGCGGAATCAAATTTCTGGTGCAGAAACGTTAACAATGTTGGACAAGGCGTTCGGTGATGATCAGCAGTTAATAAAATAAAAAAAATTGGTGCTTGAGAATCGATGATTAACAGTCAGAGACCTTACTCGCATCGTTGGAATATCGGAAGGATCAGTGAAAACCATTTTGAATGATGATTTGGGCCTAAGAAAAGTGAAAGCACGATTGATTCCAAAACCATTTAATTTTTTCGAAAAACAGCTTCGCGTTAACGTCTGTGAAACAATACTTTCCAACTACCTGTCGTAATTCATAGTATTACTAACGATAAGTTTTGAATCTATACTTTCGAAATCGCAAACAGATAATCAATTGGCCGAATATCGTGGTAAAAGTTGGCCGAAGCCAAAACATTACGTCAAATAAAGTCAAAAATCAAGGTTATGTTGACAGTTTCTTCAGTCGACGATGACGCACTCCGAATTCCTTCCGACCGGTCAAACTGTTAACAAGAAATACTATTTGAGTTTGAGGCCGAAATTACGATTCCGGGGTTATAGAATATAAGTTACCGGACCATCGAAGCATATTTTAAGCTGAGGTCTTTGCTATTGCAAAAGCCGCGTAGCTGGTCTGTAATGCACCAGCAGGCAAATCCAGACCAGAGTCAACATATACATAGACAGCCAAGGAGCAATCGAGGCAGTAACCTTGTATCGCATATTGGCCAGAAGTGTCTTGGGAAGCAGGACAGCAGTGGAAAGTGTTCCCAGAAGTAAGCAACTTCACATCTACAGGGTGCCAGGCCACAAAGGCATTGTGGGCAATGAAATAGTGGACGAGATTGCCAAGAATGGTGTACGGTTAACATCCGGAAAGTGGTAAACATTGGGTAATCCAGACATTATCTATACGACTATCTCGACAGAAGCATGGTAAAGAAAATCAAAACCCGATGGAACGAGCTACCAGGGTGCAAAACTGCAAAACGGCAGGTCAGAAGTAGACAAAATTCCTTTTAGCACTCGACAGAAGAGACTGTAGGAATATGGGACCCGCAATGTCTAGAGCAGGGCACCAGGGAAACACTGTAAGCATCTGGGGTACTCACCATATGATACACTGGAGAAAGTATCTTAACGTCAAGCACAGACATCCTAAAAGATGACTACTCCTATTAGGTCGTCAGACATACTACCAATTGAACAAAATTTTTAGAAAACTAAAGTGTTCTTTAAGCCAAAACGACAACAGTCCTTGAGTACAAATTTCTGGAACTCAAGAAAGAAATGCTGTAACAGTGTAGAAGTTAATTGTGCGTAGTCTATTCGCAGGCAATTTTAAAACATGTTCTGAAGAAACTGATTATAACCGACTTTCATTTTGTTTTTTTAGACGCCCACCGGATGTGTGTTCGATGAAAGGTTTCTTTGATGAATTACTACTTTTTGCCTTATATTAAATTTCAAATTTCCGTAAAAGTATTGCACTTAAATCGTTTTCTATGCAGTTTATATGAAGTTCTATAAATTTTCCAAGTTTTTCGAACTAGAAAATTCAAATTACACAGAATTTACAACAAACGTCAAAATACATATAAATTAAAATGTAACGAGTCCTTACAAGTGCCTAGGCGGGCGAGTCCGCTAAGATTGTTTTACTTTCTCATGAACTTGAAATGAAAATGCGTGGTGCGATCGAAACCTGAGTAGATGCGATGAAAATGCCAACACACCGAATGTGAAATTGATACAAACGGTCACTGCAGTCGACCAGCAGAGGCGAGCGTGGCAATGCGCAAGTGTCAATCAAATTACATCCAGTTGAATTCAATTGTATCCCACGCTTGTCCGCAATCAAGCAAACGGAATTACAATGAAAATTTCAAAAACCAGCAACAAACACAATGTGGCATGCTACAATTAATGAGCGCAGTGCTCTTCGGTGGTTACCTCCGAAAAAGAATTTTATACGAACCACTCAACAATTCCCATAATGCACAGAGCAATCCACACAATTATTTATACATATTACTATTCACAGCAAACAGAAACACTTTCTCATTGTGGCTCAATTAAATATAGACAAATATTGTACACTCGGCCACTCGCAATCGTCATTATGCTGGTGCGTATGGCATATCCTTCAATTCGAAAGCCACGCGAACAATATTCAAATGTTGTTTTATTGCATTTTAATTGTTTGTGTTTCCCATAACATCTGCTGTCGATCAAGTGTAAACCACAAGCGCACACATACACTCAAACATATCTAACTATGTCCCTATCGTGATCGCCTGTCGAGATCGCAGGTAATATTATTTTAGTTAACAGTAATGCACGATCGATTTACTGCTGTTTGGATGAGGGTGTAACGGTCACTTTCACAGGGTCATTAGAATTGTGTCAGTGAGAAAATATTTACACTTTTTCATATATCTGAAATCTGAATTTTGAACTATTTTTCATTATAACAGTCTTCATCAGCAATATACAATGGCAAAGCTCCGATCTTATTTTTGTTGCGGAAAAAACATTTCAAGGCAACTTTAAACTTTTTAGGATCCTCCATTTACCATAAATGAAAAACGGAAATTGTTAAACATCTGAATAATCCCTTCTTCTTCTTCTTACATATTAGAGCGGGTTGATTTACAGGGAGTCAGA
This sequence comes from Bactrocera tryoni, assembly GCF_016617805.1. NCBI lineage: Eukaryota > Metazoa > Arthropoda > Insecta > Diptera > Tephritidae > Bactrocera > Bactrocera tryoni. Next base: position 18,384,991 of record NC_052503.1, on the reverse strand, counting down.
AAAACGTAAAATCGTGTTTACGGAAAATGTTCTATGAATCATTCTGAACAACTTTGCTAGGAGACTGTGGGTTTAAACCCGGTTAAAAGCCAACGACTTTTAGAGATCGGTTATGTGAGGTGTTCGGCTATAAGGATTGTCCGCAATTGGAGATTTCATTGTATGTATATCTTATGATACATTGAAACAAGGAAATACGTTAACTTCGGTTGCATTGAAGTTATAACACCACACAAATACCAACGCTTCCTGACAAAGAACTTGAGTTTGGTCGTTCTGTTTATATGTCAGCTATGAGCTAGTATAGTGGTCCTAGGTCGGTGGTTGCGACATATGAGCAGCCGGACAAGGATAAATCGACTTAGCTCGTCACTGATACTTGTAATATATATATATATATTTTTTTATTGAGTCTCCAAAGTTTCCTTCTGAGTGTTGTAATATATCCTATTCAGGGTGTACAAAACTTTATCTCCAGCTAATATTGTTTTTTTACAACTTTTTATATAACCACTCTTCCATTTATTGAAATGCAGTACTTACTACTAAGTAAAATATTTGAGAAATATTATTTTTTCCGAATTTTTTTCGTTTATAATTTCTTGTATCTCCAACTGGAGTACGAGTATAGAGCCTCAAAAAAATATTTTGAGCTGCTACTGCTTTTATCTAGTACCTTTAGTTCGATTCTCGATTTTCCGCATTCATTGATTAGCTTTTATAATGATCTTTTCCCCGTGGTCTCTCTTACTACTTGCTTGAAGGTTAGCTGATTTTCTCATTGTATTTTATTTTCATTGGGTATTATTGTTTTATGGTGACCACACCAATGAGGCGCATTGTGCTTATTCAAGGATGGGTCCAAACTCAATTGGTAGGGCAATTTTCAGTAGGGAGCTCTACTTCAAGCACAGTGTAGTGTTTTATAAACAGTGGCGGCTAACATTTAGACAGCAGTAGCTGTATTGCTTCGAAATACAGTCTCTTCTACTACCGATAATATTTAAAATTAATATGACAGTTTTGGATGAAAGAACTTTTCAACGACTTCACAACCTACATTGCAGATTTCAAGCTACTCATATAGCGATATCAATCAAATTTTATAAAATTTTAATATTACTTGGATTATCTGAAAAAAAAAAACAGTTTTCAAGCAAACATCTTATTAATTCATTAATCGTTTGAAAAATTATTTGTTTGTTGGAAATTCTGTCAATTATCCAAACTTACCGTTGAAATCCAGCATAGAATCTCGTTTATAGGCCGGTGTTAATGTTCAACTCAAGAGAAAATAAAATACTACAAGTCTGCATCCACGACCCTTATTAATATGATACAAATTGATGTATAAAGAAATTCGGAGATGTCTAAATTATTTTATGGTTCCTGTAGTTTATTAGAAAGCAGATAAGAACTGATGCTACAAACACGAAGTTCCAAAGTTTTGACGACAGTTCATTTACATGTCATATCTTACAAGTTTACTTAAAATTATATTTCTTTAGTTCAATGAATTGTTGGCGCAGTCTTTCGATTGAATCATGGGAAGACCTCCGGAAATCGAGCTATGTATGAAAATTTTCTACATACCTGGTATGACATCCGATCAAATTTAACTCGGACTGTCCGATTAAATACAGTAAATTTGTTTTTCTTTGATTGGCTCAACTTTGTTTTATTAATATGAAGTTTGATCTTTTGTTGTCAATTAGTGTGTGATTGAGAGCTGCTTCTTTACTAGGCGTAAAGTTTGTTTGACGACTTTTACCTTGGAAATAATCGAAGTTTTCTATTTCCAATGGAATCAGTGTTACGAATTCATTGAAAATCTTGAAGAAATGTTATGGGGTGTCCACTTTATCAGCAACAAATGTGTTTGAGCATTTATAGTAATTAAAGTCGTGAAGTCATTGAAAACCTTTCTCATGCGAGTCGGATGGAAGACCACTGTTAATGACGGTGATCTTAAAAAAGTGAAAGAAGCAGTGCGTGATAGTCGTCGTGTTGGTGTCAGATAAATAGCAGAGGAACGATAAGGGATGTTGATCTCTTATGAACCGACTCAACACATTTTGGTTAATGAAGCGTATTGATGTTAAACTCGAACAGAAGATCTGAAAATTTTGCGAAAACGACGTCGAAAGGAGGTCGCTAAGGAGATGCTTGACAAAGTTGCTATCATTAGTAGTGACGAAACGAGGATATGTGAATATGACATCGAAATTCTACAACAGTCTAGTGAATGACGCTCCTGAAATGGGCCAAAGTATTCAAAATTCGTTAAAGACACTGGAGGCTATTCTAACCAAAGCTAACCGCAAGTGTATGGGAATTTAGATTAAGCATTGGTATGCTTGTAGTTGCTTAAAAGTAGTCTATTGTGAAAGTGATATAAAAAATTTGTATTAAAGTAGTTAACAGAAGCTGGTTTAAAGCTTTGATATTACTTTGGTTAGCGGTCCGGCTGTAGCCTTACTACCGTTGATTTTCCGGCACGTTTATTGTTCCAAAGTAAATTTCGCCATAATTTGCGCAGTAAAGCTTTATAGGCATAATCATCTTCCCACTCACTGTTTTCCCAACAATCGATGATGCATATCTACCGTTATATTGTACAAGTGTTGCATGTGTTGCACGTGGCTGTGAAAATTATTGTGAAAACAGAAAATGTTTTATCACTTCCGCTCGGCAAAAGGCCTTAACCGATTGTTAAGCCGGGTGTTGCATGATGGCCAACACTAACTAGCGGCGCATCAAAATTTTTTTACTTGGAAATTTCTGTAAATTTCAAGCTTTTTCGCCGAAAATTAGCAAGCAACATTTTGTGCAACAAACAAATTTCGCATTTCGTAGATAATTGAGTGCATTATGCACATGTGCACCAGTATCTGTGTGTGTGAGCGAGTGTGGGTGGTTGTGCACGTAAATCTTGCAACGGCTACCAGAACATCTGCCACAAGGTGGCCAACCGCAATGGCAGACTGACACTTTTGCCGCAGCGCTGTTGTTTTGTAGATTTTGTTGTTGTTGTGGTTGTTATTTTGTATTTATACCCTGCATAAGTTATATGAAGGTTGGCACAAAGTTTGAAACAATCAGAAGGAAACTTTGGAGACTTTATGAGGTCGTCGATTTAGTCATATCTGGTAACTAACCGGTTGTTATCAGATTTTCGTATGGAAAACTCTTTTATTTCAAAAGATATTTTAATGAAATTTGGCATGAATTATTGCCCAAGCCAACGCTACAATCTCCAAATATCTTATTCAGATCGGACCACCATAGCGTATAGCTGTCATACGAACTACCCGCTAAAAATCAAGGCTTTGTACGAAAAACAATTTTATTTGACAAGATGTTTTCACGAAATTTGGCACAGACTATTTCTCAAGGGACTACTATAACCTCCGTGAAAATTGTTCAGATCGGAGTACTATATCATATAGTTGCCATACAAACTGAACGATTAAATTTAAATTCTTGTATGAAAAGCTGTCTTGTCTGTAAAAATATGATTCCAAAATTATGCATGAATTATAGCTCAAGACAAGGCTCTAATCTTCGACAATACTGTTCAGATAGGACCACCATAGTATATAACTCTCATACGAACTACCCGATAAAAATCAAGGCCTTGTACGGAAAACTTTCTTATTTGACAAGATGTTTTCACGAAATTTATTTAAAAGAATATTATAACCTCCGCAAAAATTGTTCAGATCGGACGACTATAGCATATAGCTGCCATGCAAAATGATCGATCAAAATCAGCTTTTCCTCTCTTTTTATACCCTTTCATGATATAAGAAATGCACCTGTGCAGGGTATTAACATGTTTTCAAGTTCTTTTTGTTGTTTTGCAACTATTTAGCCGCCTTTGCAGTTGCTAAGCTTTGCTTTGCATTTATTATATGCGCTTATGTGTGCGTGTGGCATTGTTTGTTGCTTTGTTGCAACACTTGTGGCAGGCTTTATAGCGCGCAAATGTTATTTGTTTTGCTCTTGCTTTCCCACTGATTCATGTTTATTGTTAAACTTGTGTTTTTGCTTGTTTTTGTTTTTGTTGTTGTTGTTGTTATCGCCCCCTTCGCTTGTAATCTATGCGAAAGGACATTTGTGCAACACCATAAGCCGGGCTAAAGAACTATGCTGATTGCCCAAATACTCGACGCCACTAAATGTTGCAATGCCGCGCAGCGGAAACAACTGCAACAAAGCGCGCAGTGTGGCAAGAAGAAAGCAATAAAATTGTAAACAAAAAGCAAACAAAAAAGAAGAAAAAATAAAAAGAGGCAAAGAAAAGCAGCAAATTTAGTAAAACTAAAATAAATTTAATCTGAGCCATTTACGTTGCAACATTGCACGCAGGAATTGTGGCAGACACCAAATGCATGTAAGCATTGAGTGTGTGTGTGTGTGTGTACGTGTTGCAACGGAAATGCAACTGCGGTAGTCGTACACGGAAACGCAGCCGCAAAATAAGGAAACATTTAACGAGCCATGCCGCAATGTGGCAGGCAGGAAAGCAGCCAGTCGCCACCCTTGCCACCTCACGCGGCAGCACCGTAGTATTGCGCACCCCAAGACAAGCCGTACAACTGCAACAACAACAACAACAACAGCGGCGCATGGCACAGGTGTCCGTATCGATGGTTGTTGTGCGTTGTTGTTGTTGCCGCCGCATTGCCACTGCAGTTGTGTGCTGTGCACCCCACACGTAGTTGTTGCTGTTGTTGTTCGCCACTGCAGGTGCATTTTTGTTGGTCCGCAACCCTGGAAGTTTTCGGAAATTTTGCGCAAATTGCCAGCAGCCGCATTACGAGCAAATGGCGATGGCGATGACGAGGACGTTGCGGACGCCGGCGTCGGCACCACTGCCGAAAAATACGTGGCGAGCGCAACAGCCGTCGCAATGTGCCCCGAGCCGGGCATACCGTTTAAATCCCAAAGCCCAAACAAAACATAATGGCTTGCGAATACCTAGTCACCACCGACTCGACCACCAATCTAGACAAACAGGCTAGCTATGCAAGCAAAGTGGCCACTCTCGCCATCCGCTAACCGCGCGCTGACACCCACTGCTGTACTTGTGTGTCGATGTATGCGCCAGTGTGCCGTCTGTGCGAAACCGCCTTCACAGTGTGGCAACCTTCGTGGCATGGTCATAACTTCAGCAGCTTTAAGCCTGTCAGACAGGTGCGAATAATAAGGACTTTGGCAAAGGGAAAGCGTAATTCATGCAACGCAAAAGAAAAGAGTGTAATGCGGCGAATATAATTTTCTAATACTTATGAATGCAAGTATTATGCAAAATATAGGTATCTATCCACACACTTGCGGGCAGTTGAGAGCTATGGCGCTTGTGATTCGCTTGTAAGGTTTGCTCGACTTCCTTTTTGGTTTTAGAGTACTTGACGTTTAGAATTTGTTGGTTTAAGAAGCGTTAAAGTTATTAAGCGGAAAAAGTAGCAGATTTTTTTTGTTAAGGCCTCAAATATGTATATAGTGTTGAGCTCAAAATTTTTAATATTAAAAAGTCTAAATATAAAGGCTATACACACAATCAAATGCAAAATATTTGCTGCTCGGCTCTAGCAAAATACATTTAAAAATATTTCCGAAATATTTGGAAATATATTAAAATCATTTCAGTAGTCAGTAATGAAAGTCCGAAAAGTGTCCAATATTCATTAAACCAATTCCAAAATGCATCCGATACTCCGTGACAAATAGTCGAGTAAACCTGTTTCACTCTGCTGAAAGGTAATTGAATGATATCTTCTGGAATGAAATATCCCACTGATAATGATCAATATACTTAATTATGACCAGATACTCTAGGGTAAGGTTAGGCCAGGTTAGGCTATACTGGCCAGATGTCATGCACATCGTCTCATACATTGACATGAATGCCCTTAGTAATGCCAGATGGAGGTTCACTTTAATTTGAAGACTTCAACGTTTTTGGGAATTTTAAGGGCAATTTGGTACCTATTTTTGATACTTCATCTAGTTCCTTGAACCAAGAAGCGCCTAGATATCTAAGACGAGTTCTAGGTAAGGCTGGACAGAAGCATGGAAGGTGTTCCAGCGCCTCTCTCATGTCTACTTCGCGAAGTATGTGAGTGTAGTTCTAAACGAGGACAAGACCGGCAAACAAACTGTCATAGCATTCGCGACTGTTCACAGTCATAACTTTGAAGTCGTAGATAATTTCGTCTATCTTGGAACCAGCTTTAACATCATCAACAATGTCATCCTTAAAGTGCAACGCAGAAGCAGTTTTGCCAACAGGTCCTACCGCAGGAAGCTTGTAGAAACAAGAAATGGACTGAGTAGGCAATTGAAAAATAAAGTTATCTCTCGACGAACAAAGATCAAACTCTATAAGTGACTCATTATTTCCGTGCTGCTATATGGTTACCGTTGAAGAGTTCAATTAAGGCATGGACAATGACGTGATCTGATGAGTCGGCCTTAGTAATGTTCGAGACGGCTGGACGTGATATGCAGCTTTGAAGGTTTTCGATTCAGTACCCCCAGTTCGGTGCCCCTTTTGGCAATCTCCAGATATTTAGTTTCCTTGAATTTCTTTGTGGCCTGGAATTCAGTATATGTACATCCGCTTTTCGGCAGCCACTCCAAGTACTGTATCCTTGCTTCATTTCTAAGGACATTCTCTGCCTGAATGCGATGAGAGATTATTGCTTAAATTGCCGTCTGGATATGGACGTATATATTGGTCTTCTTTATGTTGTTTCCTGCTTTGTTAGCAATCTTAGCTGCTTTTCTGACCATAAAGACTTCAACCTAGAAGATACTAATCTGGAAACTTGAAGGGTTACTCAAGACCCAGCTTTGTGGAACAGATTGTGTATGTGTAAATGTTGTAAGTTCCGCAAGCCCCTGCGCTAAACACCATCTTTTAGTGTGACTTTCCTTTCTCCCAAATAACTCTGCTGGGGGTTGGTTGATAAAATATAACATATGTACATTCTCTCACGATTTATTTCTAGAGTGTCTAAGTTTAAGAATAACACAAGTTTATACATAAAATTTTAGTTAGGTACGTTTTTAGAATGGTTGTCTAACAACGCACGTAGGTCTTTAGGAGGCCCATTGTGAAATTTTTGGGATTAAGAATCTTTCACTCTATTGTCTCTTCTCTAAACTACCCTGTGCTTCTGAGATAAAGTTGATCAATACTGTAACCACTTCCTTCCCGACAGCTTTTACAATAGTCATTGCAGGGTATTCCCAGTCTACTAGCATGTCAGTCAGTTAGACAGTGACTTCTTAGTACTCTTACTAGAGTTCTCATATCATTCTTTTTGAATTTCAATAGTCTTCATGGCCGGCCCATATTCCATTCAAGCCACTTGCACCTGCTTTTTGTTCAGATTAGGAATTGACTCCACGGAGACTCAACTAAATGTATTACATGTTTTCGATTAAATATCTACAGGTAGCCTGGAGTATAAAAATTTCCTCTTTTTTGGAGTCCAATTGTAGGGTGGTGCCTGCCTTGGCTAGTTCATCTGCATCACAGTTACCAGAAATATCACTATATTCTGGAATCCATTGCCGGTTTATGGAGAAGTAGTATGTCAGATCCACTAAGAGATCAATTCATTATTTCACAGAGCCATATCTATTGCGGATGATAACTGGTGAAGAAAGTTCAAATGAAAACAGTCATTGTTGAATAATTTTGAGCCGACAAAACCGGTGGCCATTGACTAACCTCGGGATGGTGCTGCGAGATTTTCGGCAGTTATCTATTATGAGTTGCTCTTCTAAGCCCAAACTCTTCATTCGAACCTTTGCTATCAATAATTGGACCGTTTGAAAGAAGGTATCGTTGAGAAAAGGAGAGTTTTGGAAAATTTGGAAGGAATTATGTTCCATCAGGACAACTCCAGGCCACACACATCGATAGTGATTCGCCAGAATGCCGAAAAGTTTGATGAGGAGATTTTTGTACACTTTACTTATAGTCCAGATCTGGCACGAAGTGAATCATATCTGCTTCTATCTATGTCTAATGATTATGCAGGTTGAAAATTCACTTTAACCTTTGAGTGTTCCAGCTTTTTGCATTAGTGGCTACAGTTTCGATGAGAATGGCAATGTGAAATTAACTTCAAATTGGCGGCAAGTTATCGGATTAAACATTATTGCAGGTATTTGATTTAAATCGGTTCCTTTGAACTAGGCGAAATAAGTTCCTTAAGGGGTTCCTTTTTACTAAATCTATCATATATTATGAAGTAGAGTGATAGCAGCACCGAAATGCTAATATTACAATTTACGACGGTCGAAAACGTTATCATAAAGAAATCATTGACGTGTGAGGAAAATGTTAGAGGACAAAAAAAGTGCGTTTGTGTGACTATACTTTCCTATGTAAGTTCGATTCTAAGTTATTACATATTTAGGTAACATTATGTATATTTTTGAGTGTATGTATGTATCTATATTGTATATGTGTTTACAGCCAACGAAGCGACAAGTTTTGCAGCTGCCACAAAAGCACATCCATACGCGAGGCCGGACACTCGGCGCAATTGCTAAGGGTTCTCAAAAAAAGGAAAGAAGGAAAATAAAAGTTATGTTGCACAGAACCCACGAAAGGACATTGAACAATACTGCATTTTTCGGCGCTAACAGTGTGCGAGTGTGCACCTTTGGTGGTTGTTTTTCGAGGCAGCACATTCAAATATCTCGAATAACTACAAAAGTGTCGCACATAAAATGCCGTAATGCACATTACCATACGCTGCGCTAAAACAACAGTTGTGGCAGTTGTGTGCTACGAGCATCCTGACAGTTCATTCATGCTTTTATGTGCCAAATTAAATGACTAATGACACCCTAATGACAGCAAACGGACATAAATAGCTGGGAGCGCGGTAGCGAGTGTGAGAGCAACAAATTCAAAATGATGCAAATGAAATATGGCTACATGTGTAGAATGGCATGGCGATGTGTGTGTGTATGCCTGAATATTTGCATATACATGTATGTATTTTCATGTATATGTGTGTTTGTGTGTGTCTGCTTACAAACTAATGAAGCAATGACCAATTATCCCAGTGAAAGTGTCAATGTGCATGAGAGAAAGTGCCGTTTCGACTGTTGCATGCCACACTCGCACAATTAAGTCGACAAAAACACGTTTTTGTGCTTGTATGTGTGAGTGAGTGTGCATATATGAACAAAATTTTCGAAACCTGCGCGCGTACATTATTTTATTGCAACTTGCAACAACTCAACGCATCTTCAAATACATTTTATTGCATACAATTTGATTATATTATTATTTTTATTACCTTTAGCACACACACACACACGCGAAAATATTTAATATGCCGATAATAAAATGTGCCGCGTTGTGTCCTTTGGGAGTTTCGACGACGGCGACATTATTGCGGCGTCAGCGAAATGTTGCATGTCAACGGCGCACTTTTCATTGCCAATATTGCGCCACCCCCTAACCCCCCTCACAAGGAACTCCACTCCACACCAGCAGCAAAACTAACAACTGCATGGCAATGCGCAAACACACACTCACACATACCCATATACATATACATATAGCGGTTAATAGTTGTCTGTGCAACGCCTTCATTGCGCCATTACAACATTGACAACATTGTCCGAAAGTAAACTAAGGCACGCAATAAAATGCGTCAAACTACTAGTATACCGTTGGTTATGCTATGTAGCACCCACTTAAAGAGCCGCTAAAATGGCCTTCAGGAGATTGCCCGATATTGTTGGTGGTGGTTGCGCGCTTTCAAGGGTCTTGTGGCTCCGTCTTTATGCGACATCTAACGGTTTATGGGCACTTGAATCAATTTGTGTTGCGTAGAATGTCACAAATTCGCACCATAACTGCATACTTGAATACAACAACAACAACACTCGTACACTCGTGTGCATGCGCTTTGTGAATATTTCGAAAAATAGTTTCGCTTAGAAAATGTGTGTAGGCGTGTGTGTGTAGTTACGTGTGGCATGTTGCTGCTATAATAGTTTCATATTTTATGTCTGTTGCATGCCACATACACTGTTGCGCGCACCTGTGTTCATATGTATGCGCATTGAAGTGCTCTTCAGCTCAGCCATATGTGTCCGCTGTCGAGAGCGGTGGTGGAGATGGCAGCGTTATTTGGCAAAGCGCTGATTTGCACCAAGTGTGTGTGTGTGTGTGCGCTAGTTGGTGCGAATATTTTTGTCATATCACTAGATTACCCAGTAGTAGATCGGACTGGCTCCAAAAGCTGATTTGTTAGAACGGGGTTGGAGTAAAGTTGTCCTCCTCGAACTATGGAAACTTTGTAGGTTTTGGAAGTTTTATGTTCGACCGAACCGAAAGGAGTTCATGAGTTCTAACCGAAATTCGGTAAGGTATAACGTCTTGTTTTCAAACTCCCATTCGGTTCGATCGAACTCAAGAACTAAAACTCTTCGTGAACCATTTTACGGTCTACGGCAATCTTACAGCGTTTTAACTTCAAATACACTTTCCATGGACAAAGTTGACCTACGTATATAGGGGTCGCGGTAAAGGTATTACTTCGTGGGAGGGACAAGACATTTAAGTCTCCTCTATTGCGCGGACTGACGGACGCCTAGTCATAGATGAGAACCATGAGTCTGAAACTGGCGGAGGAAAGTTTTACTGATAAGCACTAGGAAGATAGAAGAACGAATAGAGCTCACCATAGGGGTAAAGCGGTAAAGTTGTCTTCCTCGAACTGTAGAAACTTGCTGGTTTCTGAAGTCTTGAGCTCGACCGAACCGAAAGGAGTTCAGTGGATTTCAATGTCATGAATTTGAACTCAATTTCGGCTCGATCGAACTTAAGAACTAAACCATTTCTTGAACCGTTTCAGGGTTTACTGTAGTCTTATAGCGTTTTCACTTCAAATGCTCACAGAGTTGGACAGAGTTGGCATATATAGACATATATGCACCGTTGAGGCAAGTCTCAGTTAAGAATGTCGTTTATATAACGCTCTATCTCAGTATTACAATTGATTAAGTAAAGGTTAGTATTTGACTTGACGAGTTATTCGGCCATGTGGGTAAAGTTTGATCTCCTGTAGAGATGCTGAAATAAACCTGCTTCATAACTTCAAGACACTCATTCTTAGAGATTTATGCACGTCTATGTCAACTTTTGATGGCGCGGGTTGGCTGCCTTTGCTGCCATAGGTAAAGAAAGTGTAGGTGAAGCTTCAAGGTGTGTGGGGTAGGGTCGTCCTGGAGATAGTGAACCCGAGCTGCATTCCGACCATTCCGAAAGCGAAGGCGCTTATACCTCGCAAGATAAAATGGTTAAATGCACTCGTTTAAAAGTGAAGCGATGATGTGCCGACGGAAGATTGGAGGGTGTTGAAAGTCATCAACACCGGCAAGAAGGATACCAGCCAAAACTACATCTTCCAGATAAACAAGTTGACAATATTCTCGAGATTTTGTACGGAAGGGTAGGGTAGATCGCATGAGCATAGATAGAGTGTACTTTTGCGTCTAAAAGCGCACCCCAACTGATAATAACGTAAACACGCTGGAGGAGCTAGAGGTTGAGAATTTTTTAGGAGAGATCTAGAGGCCACATTAAAGCTCCAAGAAGCAGAAATGGGTGATCAGGAAATACAACCTGGCTCCTAAGAGAAGCCTGATTTTAACAGTTAATGCTCGCTACATAAGCTTGCATAAAACTAATATCCTCGCTGCTGAGCTCCTTCTCAATCTAAAGAGGATCGGCTACAATGAGGCTGTTTTAACGGAAATGACTTGGTCCCTAAGCTAGCTGGTAGATCAAAAAAGATGTTGAAAGGGATCTTCCTGGAGTTAGTTGGCTACAGTTTGATTTTGGGATCAGCGGTAGCTTGCGAAACAAAAAGCGATCGATACTTTTAATTCGCTAAAATCAATTTTGTCGATAAAGAAAACGAACACTCCAAAGCAACCTGTTATACTCAGAATTGACAGAGACTTCCCTCCTGCCAAAAGCTTCCAAAGCTTTGGGCTTCTCTGCTAAATGGGGAATGATATAGGTTATAACAAAACAACACCACAGATATTCTTAAATCAAGCTTGACACTAGAAACAACTAGAAGCGTGGTCTGGCCAAAATATCTGCTCCTTTTCGTTAATATTTTCATCCATTTAAGGAGTCAGAAGTTTGTTGCAGCCATTTTATACATTTCTACTGCGGGGAATGTCTACTCATGTGCACCGTGCTTGTTACCGAGGTACGTATAAGTGCTACTAAAGCTGTCACCATTCATAAAGATGCCAACACTTGGCCAACGGACATATATACACACAAGAGCTTGTAGTTGTTGCAAAAGCCTATTGCGGTCGCACTTGCCAAGTATGGGCATGCTTGCCGCTGTTGTTGCAGTCAAGTAGCCACTTGCGACGCGCCTAGCTACGCGCCATAGATACCCCAATACATGGAAACGCACACATGCATACAGTTGCAACATCATGGCAGGCGAGCATTGTACACTTGCTGTTGCACAAAGGTTGTGGCACAAACGCTGTTGCGCTGGTGGCGTTGGTGGCGGCGGCAATTGCTTTACGAGTGACGCTATCGACCCTGTTGCAAGCATTCACCATAATATATTAGTGTTAGTGATCCGTGAGGGCAGCGCGGGTGGCAGCATCTCTTTTCAGATGCATTGCGGCGCTGCACTTAGAATGCATTTTTCTAAATAAATTTTTCTCCACTTAGGCACGTTGGAGACGTTGCAACATTGCAAATTACAAGCGGCAGTACCTTGTTGCAACATTCATCTGGCTTACATGTGTCGTGCGGCGGCATACTATGGACACACACACACACACACATATACACTTGCATTTGGCATGTGCAAATGTAACTGGCGCACTGAACGCTCCATTTTGGGGTGAAGTAGGTGGCCCCGTTCCGAATGAATTAGCCTGTGCGGGCACACAAACACACATACACATATCATACATATATATCAGTTATCTACACATATATATTTATATATTAAGTACACACTTGCATGTTGCATGGACAAAAGACAACTGACACGCATCGTTGGCCATGTTTCTACTACTACATTTTGTTGTTGTACAACAATAATACAACAAATACAGTATTTGCCACTAGAACGAACGGCAGTTGTCTTCTTTGTCGTCGTCGTCGTTGCTGTTGCTTCCGGTACAGTGGTCGAGCCATGCGTTGCAACGCCCAGACTATCTCCCATATCCTGCTCTGCAGCTTGTGCTCGTATATGCCGGCTGCCACACACTCTGCCACACAACACACGACGCTATGCAACTCTGCATAGCCATAGCATACACACGTCTAAGTGTTTGTTTATGACAGTGCAACATAATAATTTCCATTAGACTTAAAGCTCGCACATTTGATAAGAGTGACAAAATTTTCGGAAATTCTCTAAAGTATATCCTTAAGGGAATCGCACCGCGTTCGCTTGCAACACAGCTTGTTAAGTTGCGCTCCTCTGTACTCAGTTCTGTGCTTTTCGTGATATTTTGCTGCATTAAGCTGCTGTTGCTTTAATGAAATTATTGTCGCTTGGAATGAAAGTGAAAATATTCTGCGTATATTTGAGGTTATGTTATGCTTGCCACCATATAACAACTATAAATGTGGGGATTTTCAAGTTTTTGCCTTCAGTGTGTTGCAGAATTTTTTTATTTTGTTTAGAAAGTAAACACTGAGAAGCTCGTCTCCGAGGCTTGTGACTAAAAGTGTTGAAAAGCATTGCAAATTTTTTGAAGCAAAAATAGACTTCGACTATGTATTACATTGTTTGAAAACCAGTAGAAATTCATTGCATACCATAATGATTAATTTTGTATTCAATAAACCTTAGAGAGTGACGAATCGATCGAACAACTGGTAGAAATGCATATGGCTGGCTTAATGACATGACGTTTCAAAATAACACTAAAGTAACCTCTAAGTTTCGAGAAAATTTTATTATATCTAAATTTTCTGTAAATAATTATAACTTTCTTCATAATATTTTTTTTTCATCTTTTTATTTATTTTTATTTTCTTTACATTATTTAAAAAAATATTTGTACTTACATTTTTGACAGAAATTCGTCCTTTTAGTCATTTACCATAGCAAAACTGGTAAAAGATCTGTAAAACAAAACTTTCATTTAACCGTTAGTATATTCTATTTTAATGAGGCTTTTTTGTACTCCCTTGAATCGAATCGAAATAGCTTACTTTGTTATTGCTTTAACATTCTTCTTCTTTACTGGCTTGGAAATGTTTATTTTTTCTGCAATAAATCTTTCGCAGAGCCTTTCTCCCGAAAACTCCAACGTCGACTCTGCACTATATAGCAGGACGGGAATTATGACTAACTTATAGAGTTCGGTTTTTGTTCGTCGAGAGAGGACTTTACTTCTCAATTGCCTACACAGTCCGAAGTAGCACCTGTTGGCAAGAGTTATCCTGCGTTGGATTTCCAGGCTGACAATGTTGGTGGTGTTCATACTAGTTCCAAGATTGACGAAATTATCTACGACTTCAAAGTTATGACTGTCAACAGTGACGTGAGTGCCAAGTCGCGAGTGCCACGACTGTTTGTTTGATGACAGGAGATATTTCGTCTTGTCCTCGTTCATTGCTAGACCCATTTGCTTTGCTTTCTTGTCTAGTCTGGAGAAAGCAGAAGTAACGGCGCGGGTGTTGAGGGCAATGATATCAATATCATCGGCATACGCCAGCAGCTGTAACCCCTTTGAGGGGATACCTGCTCGATTAAGTTCTGCAGCTCGAATTATTTTCTCCAGCAGCAGATTGAAAAAGTCGCACGTTAGGGAGTCGCCTTGTCTGAAATCTCGTTTGGTATCGACGTGTTGCTCAACATCAGTTTACACAGCCGTATTGGCTTTGAGGGGATACCAAATTCAGACATCGCGGCATAAAGGCAGCTCCTTTTCGTGCTTTCGAAATCAGCTTTGAAATCGACGAAGAGGTGGTGTATGTCGATTCTTCTTTCACGGGTCTTTTCCAAGATTTGGCGCATGGTGAATATCTGGTCGGTTGTTGACTTGCCAGATCTAAAGCCACACTGATAAGGTCCAATCAGTTTGTTGACGGTGGGCTTTAATCGTTCACACAATACGCTCGATAGAACCATATATGCGATGTTGAGGAGGCTTATCCCACGGTAGTTGGCGCGTATTATGGGTTCTTTCTTTTTGTGGATTGGGCAGAGCACACTTGCATTCCAATCGTCCGGCACACTTTCTTCCGACTATGTTCTACAAAGAAGGTGGTGCGTCCTCCTCCATCGGCCCCCTGCTTTTTTGTTCTTCAGACGGGTAATTGCAATTCGAACTTCTTCATGGTCGGGCAATGGAACATCTTGTCCAAGGTTATCTGTTGGGGAATCGGGTTCACTATCTCCTGGTATTATACTGTTACTGCCAATCAGAAGACCGGAGAAATGTTCTTTCCATAATTTCATTATGCTCTGGGCATCAGTCACTAGTTCAACTTTGGGGCTTCTATAAGAGAATGCTCCGGTCTTAAAGACTCCTGTTAGTTGCCGAATTTTTCGTAGAATTTTCGAGCGTTACCCCTGTCGGCCTGTCGGCCTGTCGGCCAGTTGTTCTTTTGTCTTTTCCAAAAACCAATGGTTTCGTTTGCAGATATTAGGAGCTTGAAATGCCGTCCCTCAGTTCCCTTATACCGAGCTGCTGATGAGTGCCCTCTGCTTTTGGATGTCGAACTTTTCTAGTGTTTGTTGACGTGCGTTTTTTGCTGCTACTTTGGATTGAGTAGGCAAATGAAAAGTAAAGTCCTCTCTCGACGAACAAAAGCCAAACAATATACGTCGCTCATAATTCCCGTCCTGCTATATGGTGCAGAGGCATGGACGATGACAGCAACCGATGAGTCGACGTTACGAGTTCTCGAGAGAAAAGTTCTGCGAAAGATTTATGGTCCTTTCCGCATTGGCCACGGCGAATATCGCATTCGATGGAACGATGAGCTGTACGAGATATACGACGACATTAGCGAAAAAAAGAAACGACTGGCACGCTGTTGTTAACTCGGCTATAATCGCGTAAGCGGTGTCTACGCCAATTAAGAAGAAGAAGAAGATGAGGGTGCGTATCTTCGCTGCAACAAGATAGTGGTCCGAGTCAATGCTAGGATCTTGGAATGCAAGCACGACACTGAAGACTTGTATTACGTTTATCACGGCATGGTCGACCTTCTTGCCGGCTTTTCGAGCCGGAAACAGCTTGATGAATTTTCCTATGCTGGAGTCTAGTACTACAGATAACCATATTTCGGGCTCCGATGAAGTCGATCAGCTTCAACCCACTTGAAGATGTTTCATCATGGAGGCTGAATTTACCGACAGTTATGTACCTATGAATGGTGTTATAGCCGCGCTGGAGCTGAAGTTCACATTTCTTGTTTTACTGTGAATTTCAACCGACAAATCAAGTTCAGGAAAATAAGCGTGTGACTGTTGACAATGCAATAGAAGATCAAAACACTTTGTTAGCTTCATCGATTCTGCATCACTGTTCTTTTCAGCTCATAATCTACGATATTTGTAATAAAGTTCCCCTCTAGCCCCTTCTAAATTTCCTATTAGGAGCTTGTTTACTTTTGCATTGCACGCATGGAGCCGCTCCGCATCAATTTGGGTATATGTATGTGTATGTGTATTTTGGCGGCGCTAAAATCCGTTGTTTACACTGCCAACATCAACGTGAAGTTCCCACAGTAGTCCACATTGTTGTTGGTAAAAATAACGAATTCTCTGTGCTGACGTTTAACGTGAATTCGGCCAGGGTGTGAGTGCCTTATGACTTCATCCTTACCTTGTGTGTGTGTGCGTGCGGAAAATGCCTTGTGACAGCGTGACAGGAAGAAGCCTTTTAAGCATTTCTTTGGCACTACAGAAGACATTTCCCTCATCACTATCCACACATATAAGCATAACATATTATTTCATCAAACGTCTTCGAAGAAAGGGGTGTCTGATAGGAGTAGTTTCCACTTTATTTATTTTGTTTACGGTTTTAGTGAGTGTGTGTGTGTTTTGTTTCCTTATTTGGATTTTAGGAAATTCGAGATGCTTTTCAAATTGACTCAAAACGCGAAACTGACTGACACTTCTCTTATTTACAGCTCAACGGCAGTTTGCTTAATGCTTTGCTGTTACTGCTTACTGCCAATGCAGTTGCGGCTAATGTAGTTGTTGTTATAGTTAAAGTTGTTATTGTTGTTGTGTTGCTGTTGTTGTTACTCATTGTCAACCGATATTATTATTGCCTTTGTTTTGTGGCGTTTATTGCGTGTGTGTGTTGCTTTTTCTTTCAAATTGTTGTCGTTGTTGTTGTTGTCATTGTCGCCACTTCATCAAAAATTCTTCACAGAGAAAGTGGTTGGTTCAGTGACTTTTGTTTGCGCAAATTAAGATTCCAATACAGCGTCAAGCACAAACACTTACAACTACTTGTATGCATTAGGGTGGGACAAAAAAAATTTTTTTTTTAATTAAAATAAAATAAATTTTTATCCTTATGTACCGTAAAAATATCGTCCGAAATGGTGAAAAAGTTCTGTTATTTGAAACATTTTATGTGAAAAAAATTCTAGAAAAAATGAAAAAAAAATTCTTTTTCGGTTTAAGGTTGCACTTACACCTTGAATAACTCTTGAACGAGTCCACTTAGAAAAAAATTATGTCGGGTATTTTTTATAGATCGTTAAGTTCCCTACTAGAATAAGTTTTAATTTTCACTCTACAATAATTTGTTCAACACTGCTGCGTTATTTACACATATGAGCGATCGCAAAGCGCCACGTGTTAGTGGTAAGAGCAAGAACTTTACCGGATTTTTTCGTCACTTCAAACGATATTTTCACAAACCGTGAGCAAAAAAAAAAAAAAATTGGCCCACCCTAATACTGATACACATACATATGTTTCCATAAGTTAGGAGCTCGAACTTTATCATTTTTTTTGTATTTTTTAAAAATATTTTCACGGCATCAAAATAAAAAGGTTTTTTTTGCCCACCCTAACAGACATACATACATATATGTACATATATATTTATCCATCCATCTTTACTAGACATGTTTTTTTGTCATTTCTGACAACAAGTTCAAGTTACTTAACGAAAGAAAGAAAAACAAAATTTTTTTGGCCCACCCTAATAAAAATATACCATACGTTTTTTTATCCATGTGTATTGTCTACCTATAGAGCAATCAGTTGATTACCCAATATACCTATATGAAAAACAACAAAACGTTCCCTTATCAAACACACCATCACACACGTACACACGCACACACAGACACGCACTCACACATGCCCATCAACTTTTAAGCATTTGATTCGTGTGAATCTTGAAATTTCCGAAGACATTTTTATTGGCAATTTACCACGACGATTTTCACCTTTTCCCAAATGAGCTTCTCCACCAGCAACCAGTGATTTTGATTGTTGATTGTTGAAGTGGCAGTGGCGGTGAGCGAGACACGTACACACACGCACACGCACACACACGCATGCAATACAATACGGCTGTGGTAATTCAATGCCACACGGCGCGTCATGAAGCATGTCAATAGGTATACGCAACAACAACATATACAACAAGAACAGCTACAACAGCAGCAACAACAATAGAGCAAACAAACAGACAGTGAATTTTGGAGCAAAGGACGAAGGCGAATAAGAAGAAGAAGCAGCTGAAATCAGCAGCGCAGAAGGACAAACAAACGCCACATATACATATGTGTGCGTGTATGTGTGTGTAGTAAACTGTAAAGTGGAGCTCAGCGAAATTATCAACAGTATGACACAGAAGCTTTTGTTGGTGGCGCGTTGCGCGGTCGCTGCAATGTGGCAAGTAAGTAGCAAGTGGTAAGTGGCAGCGACTCATCAACGCGCATGGGAAACAGGATGCGACATTTCGCGCAAAGCTGCTGTTGTTAATATTAAGTAGTGTTTGTTGCATGCCCCTGCCATTTAATTGTATTTATGCGTGTCGCTTGCTGTGATTTCTTAAATCTTTGTTGTTGCTGTTGTTGTAGGAAGTGCAGGGCATGCAACCCCTCGTGCAATCGATAAATTTAATCACGCGTGACAAATTCCGCTTTGACTTCCTCTTTTCGAGCTTGTTATCCGCTTTTGAACAAGACGTAGTGGTCGTTTAAGAGGGTCGGGGATTAAGGAATTCCGAGCTGGAAGAGGGGAGGTGTCTAGTCTCATAGTTCGATTGCGAACCCTTCCAAAAGTTCTTTTCCAGAGTTTCCATCGTATTCACCGGCGCCATCTCAGGCTCACATACTTTCGACAGCTCGAACACTCCCTCATTTATTCGAAGCTGGAATGAACCAGTTTTATATTTATTTTTATATGCACGAGAGCTTCAAAGAAAGTGTTTACAGATTTTATCATTGTCTTAAAATTACTTCTTGTTCTTCTTCTTTACTGACATAGATATTGCTGACGCGGTTATAACCGAGTTACAACCAGCGTGTCAGTTGTTTCTTCTCTTCGCTATTTCATGCCAATAGGAGATACCAAGTGCAGTCAGTTCCTTCTTCATACGATCTTCTAAATTAAGTGGTCTTCCTCTTCTACTTTCAAAGCTGGAATTTTTGCATTCATCCGGATAGCAGGACCTAGCCAGGCTGTGCTTTGATTCACTGAACTGTGTCAATGTAGCCGTTGGCAATGCGCACGTACCATAAATCCTCGAACACTTCTAACTCCAACTCATCAGATATAGTCATTGTCCATGTCTTCACACCATATATGTAGCAAGACGAGAATGGAGGACGACTTGTAGCGTTATGTTTTTGTTTGTGCGGGAAGGACTTTATTTTTCAAAGTCCAAGGAAGCACTTTTTGGCAAGAGTGAGCCTGCCTTCTATTTCAAAGCTAGCATTGTTGTTGATGTTAATAGAGGTTGCAAGATAGATGAAATTATCCAGGACTTCAAAGTTATGGCTGTCAACATTGACGTAGGTGTCTAGTTGCGAAACCGATGACTGTTTGTTTGACGACAAGAAGAATTTCGTCTTATCCTCGTTCACTTTCAAAACCATACGCTTCGCTTTCTTGTGCAGTCTGCAAAAAGCGGAACTAACCTCGGGGTTGTTGAGGCTTCAAAATAAAAAGTACTATTAAATAAGAAAGGTGAGTTACCTCGCTTTTAAGATGCTGAACTCTTTACCATTTCTTCAGAACAAAAGGCGAATGAACTGAGAAATGAACGATTTTTGAAAGCAGGAAAACCAAATAACCGAAGCAGAATAGGCTAAAAAGTACTATAATGAAGGATTTTTGATTACTTGCTTTTTTCGGGAACTTCTTTCCTTTCAAGGAATCTTACAACTCGCAGAATGGCATGCCAATCCTTAAATCCTTGAAATTGCCCAGATGTAAGGATACCTTTTTTTTTAAATAATCTTAGTTCTAATAATATGAAGAGAGTACTGTGGAATTTTGGATCAGCTCTGATGATGACAGTTTCGCCTTTGACTCTTTGGTTAGCGTTGCATTAAGTCTATGGCAAACGCTAGGCTATACAAGTAGGTAGAAAAATTTGTCTAAAAGCCTAAAAAAACACGAATTTAGTGAACACCTAGCCAAACCGAAGTCCTCTTAGTCAGCCAAAACAAAAAGTAAAAGAAATGAAGAGCCATGAAGTAACAGTCAACAGCGGAAGCGCTCAACGCACATACAAGTACATACCTAGTGATTGCGTCACAAGCGACAGCCGACAGCCACTCGAATCAATTGGTGTTTCCCAGCGAATTCAATACTAAATGCTCGTTTCGGCGACACCGGCAATAAACGCATGCGAATACAAGCTGAAAGTCCATAAGTGGACGTGTGAGTGTGCGCTACAAATGGGCTGTTGGAAAAACGGAAATCGAAATTTGATATTTTGAATCGTGCCTCAGCTGTGCGAATATGTGTCTTGTGGCAGAGGAAACAGCGACAATATCAGTTAAGCTGGTGGCGGCGGGAGTGCGAACTCGCATGTGTGACAATCAAAATGCTATTGCGACATTGTAGCAAGAAACCATACGCACACATGTGCATCCATACACATATTGTAACATATTTTTACCCTCAAAGCTGTGTGCCTGAATTCCTGACAGCTCATTGTCGCCACAGGTGCTTATTACGCCCAGACAGGCAGGAGGCATGCCGTTGCTTCCGCCGCTGCCGCAGCCAGCGTCGACCGCACGACGTGCACTGTGCGCATGAAATCAGATACCCGCTGCTTTCCGTCGGAAGGAGTGCGTACGCAAGGAAGAAAATGTAAAAAACTGTAAGCTCCGAAAGGCTGTTGCTACTTGCTTACAAACTGCGTTGTTGCTAATGAGTATCATCGTTATTGAAAAACACAAATACATATAATATATATAATATACATGAGTATATATGTAATTATGTTTGATTTTTTTTGTTCTTCGCCCCCTTGTTGCACGCGCACTTTAAAATGTGGCTTCCGAGTTTAATGAAGTGCGGAAGCCGGCACTGGAACTTGCCACAGCGTTCCGCTCGCAGCGTTCATGACGACAATGCGTGGTATGACGACAAGGACATGACAACGACGAGGCCGTTGATGACGATATGGCAGTGTGGCATACAACATATCGATTACCAATTAGTAGCAAGCACACCTTTTTTGCTTTGCTTTTGCGCCATTCCATTCCGTTTCGGTGCTTGTGTGCTTACTGCGCTAACCGCTCTTCGGTCGTCGTCGGCTTTGGCAAGAATTTGGCCAGACAGCATGACTCCACCTGCAGTGCGCTAAATATATTGCCGCGGCATATATTTTAAATTTTTGGCTGTTTTCTTTTTCGGTTTTGCAAATAACTTCTTTGCAGTGTGTCACAGGGGCAACCTTCTGGTGTGCGGACTAGATGCGCTGAGCTTCTTTCACGTTTGAAATATGTGGCACTAAATTCAGTCGAGTTTTTTGTTTTTTGCCTTGGCTATGTGACAATGCTGGCAGACTGTGGAGTCTAAGTTGTTTCCTCTAACCTGTTGTAAATTTATTGTTTAATCAGTTTAAGAGCTAGCTGTGCCTAGCTAACGGTTTGAGCTCCTTCGCGTGGATCAGCTATACCTAACCAAACTTTGTTCTAAGATATCCTCTGGTTTTTAGTTTTCGTTTAGTAAAAGTTGAGAGTACGTCTCGAGATATTTGAACCTTACATTGAACTAAGCTGAATAGTGGTTGAAAATAGCACGATTCTACTATATATTATTTCTTATAGGTAGTAATGCTGTATTCGTACGAAGAATAGTACTAAGCTGACTTAAAATAAGAAAGAATTGAAGGAATATATGAAAAATCGAGACCCAACTTCGACCTAGCGCTGGCGACTTTTAAGCAATCATAAACAACGAAAATTATTTTCAGGAGTGGTTACTCTTTATACTTTCTGCAGTCTTCCAAATGTTAAAAAACCAAACCAATCGGTAAAGAATTTCACTGTTTCTTGCCAAAATCTTCAATGTAAGGCAGGCAGATATGTTAGTGCAATCTCCCCATGCTCAGTTAGCGCCGTTTTGACGCACTGTCGTAAGACCTTTATCATATCCAAACGTCCAAACCATCTCAGTTCTGTTTTTTTATAGATAACTAATCAAAGTTTGGTACCCATGGATTCCACTTGTTTTATGTCGGGCTTGGGTTTCCTTATTTCTTTTTAGTTTGCAGCTGTAGAAAATATTTTTATAGGTCAGATCCACTTGTAGCCTTATTGAATAAGTCTTTAACTCTAGTCTTGTTATGCTTAAACTACGCAAACTTGCATTTGGTTATTGATTTCCGTCTCTTCTGAGCTATTTGCTGAAATTGCGTTAAAAACGTTCTCTTGATCGTTCCTAGCTAGGATAGTATTGACTCCGCCTCTGATTCATTTATAGAGATGCTGCCTGGCTATCCATGTATATTAGTGCTTTCTGTGTTCCCTATTAGTTATTCAAAAGAGTACCCCAGGCCTTCACAAGTTGTTCCGCTTTAAAAATGTTGGCTGAGTTTGGTAGACGGAAGGAGAGATGTTCAGATTCTTGGAGTATGTCACCCGCACCTATTTCGCAATCCATTTTGGGCAAGTTGGTATAGATCAAAGTAGACTTTGTTTGAATTTTCTGCAGAAAGAAGCAGGGTACCATAAGTTATGACATATACATACGATATTCGGATGTTTATCTTTTTTCGGTTTTAAAAGGACCCGAAATATTTAGAAAAGTATTTGGTTATAACATTATATTAGATGATATGTCTTGCTCCTAAGCAGTTCAAGACTAGGATTAGTGAAATGAAGTCCAATTGACCCTATTCTCAATCCACGTTACTACAATTACACTAAACCGACTGATCTTTTCACAGAACAGTTGCGAAGCTTGTATTACATAGAAGACAACTTCGAAGACTTCATAAAGTTTATAGTATAACTTTCTTCTCATTTTATTGTTTTGTTGGAAACCGCTAATATCGGACCATATAGCATATGTATATCTAACCTACAAACTTCTTCTTCTTCTTTATTGGCGGAGTTTACGATAGTCGTTATCCTTAATTCCTTCTCCCCCTGGTCTTTACAAGGGAGTTGAAGTCTTTCTTTTCCTCTGCTTTCCCGGCGGGCACTGCGTCGAATACTTTCAGAGCTGGAGTGTTTTCATCCATTCGGACGATATGACCTACATAGTTAGCGTAGCCGTAGTCTCTTAATTTGCTGAACTATGTTAATCTGGTCGTATATCTCGTACAGCTCTTCATTTCATCGACTCTGGTGGGAGACAAGTCGCGAGTGAGACGGCTGCTATATACTCGATGACCACTTCGGTTCTTTTAAATCAACTATCACTCCAAGAGCTATATCTAAGTTCAGAGTTTCTCTCGAAAATAAATACAAACTTAAATTGAAATCCGGCACTAGTAGGAAGTAACTTCAATGCCAAAACTGAGAGAGTACTTCTAGCCTGAAAGAGAAGTTCTTGCAGTTCATCACCAAAGCGGATCCCTCTCTCTCTGCCTCACTTAAAAAATTCATTTATCATGCTTTGCTCATTTGCACGGAATTTCGACACCCCAAAAGTCTTTAACGCACTGCCGTCGTCACCGCATTATGACTTCACTAATGTACATATCTTAGCATTTGCGACGTCACAGTGATTTCGGGAAGACAGTCGTCAAATCACTTGAAACAATCATTAATTTCATTCTACAAATCGTCGCAAAATCTTTTCTCAGAACTTAAAAATTCCTAACGCACTTCAAGGCGCCGTGTGCCGTTTACAACACACACAAACTCACAACTCCTCATTTATACAAGTATACACACACACACTTACATTTATGCATACGTTTATGGGGCACGACGTTCATTTGCAGGTTGCAAAGCAGTCCATTAGCTTTTGATTTAACTTTTGAAATTCTTTTCGCTTTTTTGTTGTATTTGTTTTTTTTTTTTTCTCAGTTTGCTTGAACACTCGCCAGGTTTCTCGCCTGTGATTAATGGTTACGCAAATATTCATGGACAAATTGTAATTTTCCGATTATGGCTGTTGAAAAGTATGAAAATGCGTCTCATGATGTGCCGCGAAATTTCCAAAGGCACTCTCTGTGTTTTCGTGCGTCTAAATTCCTGTTTTTGTATTTTGTATTCACACACACATACACAAACATACACCAGTAATGGTGGCTGAATTCAACAAGTGCTGGCGTAATTTAAAAAGTTTTTAGATTATAATATCACTGATTTGATTACGATATTCTTTATTTTTATTGAATTTTATTACAACTCAGTTGGCAGAAATGAGGGAAACTGAGGGAATTTCCTTAAATTTGTGGCTTAGCGAATTTAAAAATTTGTTGAAAAGCGATTTATAGAAGCGAAAATGGCTGAAGAAGGCAGGAAAAGTTTAAATTTGTATATTTTTTCTTCTGTATAATGTGGGTAGTCTTATAAGTGATTTGCTTGCCATCGAATTGGAAATTTTCATTGGCTTCACCAAAGCAATCTTTAAAATATTCTATATAATAACCTTATGGCTCTCTTTAGGAGAGCGTGTGGACTTAAATATAAGCAACCTGCTCAGTTCCGATTTTTAGCTGGGCCTTAAAAATACAAAATTTTCTATAAAGTCAGGTCCGTCGAAATCTTACGAAAATAACTTTCGTTTTGTAACAAAAATATAAGATATAAGACCACGCAGCTGATAATAAAAGTCTTCAGTTACGACTGAGGCATATGAAAATGTTACCAGTAAACACCGAAACACTTAGGAGATTTTGGATTTGGAACTGAAATATTTACATATTGACAAGAGGATGTGTCCAATTCTTCACCAAGAGCAATGGGTTTTATATTCGACTATCCGATTGTAAAGAAGCAATGGCTTCCTATCAGCACTTATGCAGAACACATTTTCAAATCTACACGAATGCTGATCCCGAGATTTGCGATGAGGAACATATGAAGTTCTTAAAGCAGATACTGTCCTTTTGGGAATTTTTTCGAAAGAAAACTATGAATTACAAATTATAATGTTAAAAGAAGAACAAAGATAATTACATATAATGGGCTTAAGTGGGTGAAAATAAAACCGTAAACTGGTAGAAGCTATGCTGAAAACTTCGTCTATAAGATGGTGCCACTACACAAATATGTTTTATAGTTAGATCAGAGATTATCTATTGATTAATATGTTCGACATTTCAACGAAATCAAATGAACTTATTGAATTTGTCGTTCATGATTATTTGGGTGTGCGAATATGGGTCTTACACGCGCTTACAGTCAAACCTAAAGTTAATTAATAAGAAGAACTTGCAGCTATTCTGCCGTCCTAGTTCGAAATCCTTTCAGTCTGAAGTTTAGTCAACAGTCCTCCAAACACGTTTTTGTTTTCCATGATTATGGTCAGAGTTTCAAGTATATGACAAGGAACCATAATTGGTTACATTATTTGATTCCAAAGTGCAATCTTCAGACACACAAGGAAACTAGTTCAAAATGTAGTAAGACACAATAGTTAGTTATTATCATCGACTATTTTCAAAAGCTGTAAACTGGGGTCTGGAGGAGGACCAGTAGAGGAAGAACGCAAATTGTGAAAATGTCCGAACGATCTGATAGACGGACCAGGGTGAGATGGAATGTCTTCAGCACATAAGGAACGGTCAAGATCATGTTCCAAAGGCTCGAAGAAAACCACATATGTGAGTATATGGTCTCGAAAAGTCTGCAGGGTGATTGTTGGCCTAATAACAGGTCACAACCTACTGACATCTTTTGCGAGCCGGATGGGCATAAGTAACGACGACATCTAAAACATTATCTCGAACTCGTGTTAGAAAACTAGGAGCTTCGCAGTATAAGGGACTAGATGAGGAATCAACATTACATACTTGTATAAAGGCATCAGAATAGTTGACGTCCTGTAAGACGTATACTTTGGCTCAAATTAAAATCGACTTGGCATTACTAAGGACATAAAGGTCCATATATGTTGTGATAGCCGGCTAATACAACTTAACCTAAGCGAATCTTATATGGACACAATAATATAACGGCCTAAACTCGAAATTTAGGGCAGGTAAATTTTGGATCAAACATTTACTGCTCGACTTGCACTCCTGCTCTCCGAGAGGACTCATCAACAATTCGGAATAGGGGAATAGTGGGATGGATTTTCGAGCTCCTTACGTTCAACGATACCATTGGTTTTCGGAAAAGGCAAAAGAACAACTAGTACGATGAGGAGTGACAGTGGAGAGAAAACAGACTAAATACCTCGCAACGTTACAATCGACCACATAAAATGAGGGATGGAGTAGGTACCAAGAGTTAAAGATTCCGCAAACGTTAAGGCGGACGTACCATGGCTCGACCATGAAGAAATTGGAATAGCAATTAACCGTCTGAGCTACAACAAAGCCGCGGGTGCCGATGGTCAGATGAAAACATGTCCGACGACTGAAATTTAAGTGTTAAGGATCTGAGAGTATTCGACGCAGTCTCCGCCGGGGGAAGCAGAGGAAGAGGAAGACTTCCACTCCGTTGGAAATACCAGGTGAAGAAGGACCTGGCTACACTTGGATCTCCAGTTGGCGCCAAACAGCGAAAAGGAAGAACGACTAGGGCGCTGTTGTAAACTCGGATATAACCGCGTTTGCGGTGTCTACGCCAAAAAAGAAGAAGAAGAAGAAACTTTATACAAGCAGCGCTATGACCTACTACTTACATATGTAAGTGGAGTTTGCAAAATTTCAGATGAAGCGGGACATCTATTATATTTTTATTATAATGTGTATGTGTGTAAATATAAATGTAGATGCAACATATGCACATTGAACTCTATGAGTTTTGTTTTAACAGCAAGCTGTAATATCGAAATTCTTGCAGTGGAGCACCTGCTCTTAAGTGTTCCTTAGAGCATGGCAATGCAAAAACACCAACACCCAGCCATATGAGTACGCGTGTGTAGACAGCCAGCCTGCAGATGTGTCTGCGCAGAACTCGAACGACGGGATATTCTTTAAAAAAATCGCACAAATAAAAAGAAATCTCAAAAGATAGCATACAGAACAGAACACATTCTTTGGCTGCTGTTGTTTTGCACGTATTTTTGCACGCTGCTGTACCATGTGCATGCATTTGTAGGTGTGTATGTGTGCGAGTGTGTGCCCAATGCCTATTTATGGGCATCTATGTGGCACAGCACAATTAGTTTTCGCAAATGCCAGATGTTGACATGTGGCAGGCAACGATTTGTAGCAAGGCAAAGCGAAAAAAAGCCGCAAATCAAATGTCGATGAGTAGAAACAACAACAACGAAGAGCCTAAAGGAAATAATAATAATAAATAATACAAAGTGCCAATGCAGGAGCACACAATGGCGCATGGTTTGGGGCAGAAGGAAAAACAAATTATATACATACTTGCCATTGGGAATTATGAAAAACAAAATTTATTGAATGGAAATCGAAGGCAAGAAAGAAAGAAAGCGCCCCAAAATCAAAACGAAGGGCGAGCGCGCATTCACACCCAGCCACACACGTGGTTTCATGTATGAATATGCATAGATATGTGTGTATGTGTGTGTGAAGTAATGTTCGACGGCTGACAGCCTCACTGACTCACAAGCCGCGCACCGGAGACGCCACGTCCCAAAAAAAAAACACGTTGGATACCCAGCTGTTCCTATTCGCTGGCGGTTAATGGTTTTCAATGGCTTTGTTTACCACTACAAGCGGCCAACATTGCCTCACACTGACATGCACAGACATACGCTCATACTTTTGGCGCTGCACGGCGCTGTCTGCAAAAATTGTGGCACATTTGATTTCTTCATTTCATTTGCTCCGTTCGAATTTCAAGTTCGAGTGAGCGCCACGACGGAGCTTCCTTCCGAGCTAGCTCATGCATACCTCAAGGGTTTTTTTTATTGTATATTGTACTGCCATGCAGCAGGTGCGATTGATCCTTTGATTTTTAATTTAAATATTTGCCATAAACTACACATACTCACACAAACACACACACTTAAGTAAGCACCTAACTGTAATTGAAAGTGCTGCATTGACATGTTTATCAATTTTGAATGGTGAAATGTTCATGATTTGAACAAATAAATGAGAAGTGTTTATAACAAATAGCAATTTTGAAGGACTCACGAGGAGTTTGTGTTATAAAAGTCCCGTGGGTTGGGTGCGAAACTGTTTGAAGAGGTTATATATTAGTTTATAACTGTCAAACGTCAGTCAGAAAAACAATAATAAAAGTTCGGAGCGGTAGTGGAAAGAAGCCCCCACCCTTTCCAGTAGTTATTTTGTTGAAAAGCAAGCTCGACTTGTTTAACTTATTAACCATCTTCTCTTTCAGAGGACGTCTGGCAGAGAGTAGTATTTACGCTCAATATATATGCACACATATATGTCACATACGTTTCTGTTTGTTCCCAGAAATTTTTGTAAAAGTATAGTAATAAAATATCTAAATATTAAAAGCACAAATTGCTTTTAATGCCATAAAATTCGAGCGACAAGAAAACGTTTACTTCCATTTTCCATTTACTTGTTTTAAGCCTCGGCTGGACTCGCCTCCAGTGCTTTCAGGGATTTTTTTCGGCTGTGGCTCATTTTTGAAGCACCTAGATTATTGGACAGATTCGACGCCATATTCAAAAACCCATCATTTGATGAATGTAGGGTGGGACAAACATCTCTTTTTCGACAATGCCGAGCGTATTTGCAAATGATTCAGGCTTTTGGTAAGGGTCTTGCTTTGTCACGCTTTATACCCAAAACATTAATCAAAATGTGTTAAGTCGACATATAAGAGAGTCGCCCCATAGACATCTGCTATCTCTCTGTTATCAACATGACGATTTTAAAGTAATATTTCTTGAATTTTTTTGATGTTATCGCCTCTTGACTACTGCTGTTAGCTTAGGTCAGGTTATATGGCTGATCAGAGATCGCACATGGACTGATAAATGAAGTCCTTTGTGAAGCTATTGAAGACAAGTCACTGACGCTTATAAAAGAAAATTTTGAGAAAAAACTGAAACACAAAGCATTGTCTTCCATTATATGTTTGTTCTCAGTTCTCACCAAATATATCTATAAACTCCGTTTGTTCGAATGACATCCCAAAAAGAAAAAAGTTTTCTTTAGGCTTCTTCACTTCGATCTTTCATATTAAAAAGTCAGTCAATGGAGAGTGGACGAGTGCATGTGGTGGCTTGTTAGCTTTCGATATTAAAATATATGTATGTTGGTCGATCGCAGGTCAAAAATCCAATGCGGATGTAAGGAGATTCAAAGAAAACCTATTTTGGATTTCTGAAACTTTGGAAAAAACCTTAATTTTTTATAAGAAAGACGGAGAGAGCATTATTTGGAAAAAAATTAAGTGGATAGGCACGAGAAGATCGTAGTTTTTAAGGTTATAATCGAAAATACTCAGAGAATCTGTTATGGGCGGCTGCAAAAGCGTTTCTCAAAATAATTGATAATAATTTCTCAATCAGTTCATTAAAACGGCAAAAGGGTAGTATTTATATCACTCTGGCTCTGGGTTTTTTCTATATCCAATGACAAACAAAGCGTATATAACTACTATAGGACTTTTGACTCTCCAATTTTAAAATTTAATTTTATTAAAATCTCATGAACCATCCTTTAACTGTGGAGCGATGTAACACATATAGAAAAAAACATAAAAATTTCAAATAACGGAACTGTTTCAACAAACAAATATTCACACAAAGAAATAACAGCAAAAACCGCGAAAATGCCACCACAGCGAAAGTAGCGTAAAAGTGATTTAGAAATGAGAATCGAAATAAATATTGAGGAAATGCAACGGATATGAGCGGAAAAAGCTTTGTAGATATTCGTTTAATACAAAAGCTAGCTAAAAGCGAGTAGCACAATTGTTGTTATTCGTGATTGATTGGTATGCTCAAGGACAATTCTCGCTGAAGGACTCCATTTTATTTGCATACTCATTTGGGGTAGGACTTGATGACAATTAAAATTAAGTCTCTGTATCGATTAGTGTTTCAACTTTCGAGATATCTACTACGAGTATAACGAAGAAGTGTCGAGAAACTAGTGACGTCTCTAAGAGAAACTACTTTAGTTTACTATCTGCTACGAATTTAGAAATCTTAAGGGAGATTAAACTCACATAAATTTCTCCACTGAGAGACTCTTGTCTTATCTTGTTACGTTTAAGTTCAGTAGAAGGGGTTTTGGTACAGAATTTTTCGATGAAATCTGAGGACAACTTCTCCAATCTGTTGGAGTGATTCTTTTTGAGTTAGTATTCACTTTTTAAATACATTACGGTCTTGGCCTTCTTATTATGCTCTACTTCTTTATACATATTTCTATATTTAATGCCTTAGACGGGCTGTTGTTGTTGTTGTAGCGGAAGATTTCTGCCGAGTTGACAGTCCTTGGGCGGATAAAAATCCGGTTCGTTCCGGTTACGTAGACCTGACTGTCATGGGAACGGACTTTTAATTCGACTATCGTTCGGGTACATGAAGTATGGTGAAGATTTCTTATGATGAATAAGATTAATTAAGTGTCACTATTTGAACAATTACAAAGCCAAAGCATTTAATCTTAATTTTAATGGATTCATTGTAATTCAGAAGGTTGTTTGATCGAGATCTAAAGACTCAAACGAGGAACCAGAGAGGATGAATTCGAAAGAGCTGTAAAAACATGTAATTGAGACACTTATCCATAAAATTTTGGGCCAAGAAAGTATATGGTATATAAGTAGAATAGTACGAGAAAACAAAAACACCGTAATTTTTGCAATTTCGACAAGTATTATAGTCCTACCCCTAAACCTCAACCGAAAGCTTCGTGCACTACATTCATATTCATTCGAAAGTACTCACACTAATTAGCATGCATCACTTAAGAGCTGCTGAAAAATCATCAACTATTCTCGTTAAAAAAAAAAGATAAAATGTTGGTATTCGGCTAGTCCACCACCATTTTTGTTTCACTCTGCCGAGCATTCATTCATTTATTCATTCACTCGTACTCCATTTGCGTTGGACTCATTGATTTGCATTTCTTTGACAACAACAAAAGCAAGCAAGCAAACAAATTACAACGAGGCAATTGACCAATTTTATGTGATTTTTTGTTTCTGTAGTTTTCCACTTCAGTTGACTCGTTCCTATGTAATAACAAAAATGGTTTCTCGCCAAAAGGAAGACAACAACACTTTTAAGATTTCAGGCTTTCGGTCGCTATAAAAGAGTGATTTGTTTTTAGGACATTTACATTCTCGTCCTGCGGCAGCGTTACCGCAAACAAATCGCCTTTGCTGTGAAAGCAAACATTGTTCGGATTCGGTTTTTTTGTAATATCCTTAGAGCGACTGAAGGACTTCCTTTTGACTGTTTGATAGTTTTTAATTTAGTTTTACGATTTACTTTATTGTGTAATATATAGTATTATTTACTTTGCGAGTTGATATTTGGTTTTTGGCGGCGGTGGTTTTGGTGTGCTGTTTTATTTAACCCCGACAAAGCCGCGAAACACATTTATACTCATTTTAATACAGATCGTTATTAACGCTTTCAAAATAGGTTTCAGAGCCAATACGAGTACAAGCATGCCAACGCTGAATCCAATCTTCCTTATACATGACATAAGGCTGGGATGATATTTCATTCCAAGGTCTTCAGAGAATTTTGGTGTTTCGGAGCGACATTCGATGTTGGACAGTTTCGATGTCATATTCTTAAATCCACCTCTCAACTGTGACCTTAACTCGACGCTGATTTCGCAAAAGTTTCAGGTCGAGTTGGTACGAGTCTAGCATCGACACGCTTCTTACCCAAAACATTAACAGAAGTGTGTTCAGTCCATCTATAAAAGATGCTGAGATCCTCTGCTATCACTGTGACGCCAAAACTACGACTTTTAAGCACTGATTCTCTAACTTTTTCGATGTTATCGGCATTAATAAGATGGATGGATGACTCACATAAAGCATAAGGCAAGCCTTTGATGACTTCACGACGACCAAAACACCTCTGCAACATTTCAACGCTTCCGTAGCTCTAATTCCACTTGAAGTAAACTCGTTATTTTATTTTTTTTCCTTTTTAGAAATCGACAGACAAACCTTTCGCATGTCAAACTCATAAGTAGGAACATACAAGTAAAAGAGGTTGTACCAAACTAGAAAAAAAAAATTATCCAATCGGCCTGCGCGCCCAGTTTCAATGGTCCGGGTAAAATTTGATTAGATGGCAAGATATGTATAAAGATTGTCCTCAGCTTTAAGTTATACGAAAAAGATCTTATGTTTCTAAGATAGTGCTACGAACTGAAGAAGTTTTAGATCTTGAATGAAATGTATATTTCTAAATTTTGTACTATGTAAAAAGTGATTTTTGGTTTCTAGGGTGATATCCTCAGTTTAGAAGACAAAAGTTCGTAATTAAATCCAATTATTTTCATCGAGGGAAGTGGCACGGTCATTACGAACATTGTCCTGCGTAGAAGCATGACGAAGGTTCCTTATTTACTTTATTATAATTGATGGCTGAATTTAGCGCTCTGTCTAAGCAGATTTTTAGGATTTGGAAAAAGGGTCGAGAGTCAAAGAAAATAGTCTCAAACCGGGTAAAAATATGTCACGAGGCACGGTGTTTTATTGTCTATTTCGCCAAGGTTATTTAAGTAGTGGCATGGTTTGCATCACCCAGTAAGAAACTTGTGTGACGCTACTAAGATACCTGCTTATTTTGGTGGAAAACGTAGTTACCACCCTCAGGTGGTGAAGAAATCTATGTTGACGCTAGCTTACTCTATGCGTAGGTCTTAAGTTTGAAATGGTACGAGTATAGCCTCGGTAACTGTACCTTCGTGATTTCAGTTCGAATTGAGAATGAATATCACAATTTTTCTATTCTGAAGATAGTAAGGAACAAACTAAGGACTTTTATGAGGTAATCATTCATTCTATGCTCATTAAAGAAAAATTATTTTACTGAGACATCTTTGTAGATAGTTTTTGTTATTATGGCAGTTTTCGCCACCTCGGTTGCTACTTTCCATAGCCAAGCGGGGAAAAATGTAAGACGCGAATGGCTGGTATATTAAAAATATAAAACCTTGTTAAGTTTTTTTTTTTGTATAAAGTTATTATTAGAACGATGAAGAATTTTTTAATAATACACCTGGTAACTTTATTATTTTCAGTTAGGAAAAATATAAATCCTGTCCTTTTCAGCATTTTTTTATGAGCATTCGACCTTGGTAGTACAATACATGAATACAAAAGTATCAATGAAATTCTTTCTTCCTGCGAAAGTGCGTTTGATGCCATTCTGTATGGAACTCGACTTCTTTTGCGTGTTCACCACGGGCACGCTTGCAGAGGTCCAGATGCTGAATCCAATTTTCGACGGTTTCCAAGCATAAATCGGCCGATACTGCTACAATTACACATTCGATATTCGTACGTAGTTCATCAATCGCCGCTGGCTTGTTGGCATAGACCATAGACTTGTTGTAGTCCCACAGGAAATAGTCTAACGGCGTCAAATCGCACGACCGTGGCGGCCAATTGACTGTGACAATTCGTGAGATAACACGTTCACCAAACTTGGTTTTTAATAAATCGATTGTAACATTCGCCTTGTGGCTTGTGGCACTGTCCTGTTGGAACCACATATTGTCGAAGTCCATATCATCCAATTCGGGCCAAAATTCATTCACAGTAACGTGCCGGTCTTGATCATCACGGAAACAGTACGGCCCAATGACGCCATCGGCCCATAAACTGCAGCAGACGATTCTGGTGGTCAAGCGGCTTCAGTTCATGCGGCAATTTGATCTTGCAAGGATGTAGGCAGAGATTTTTTCGCAAAATTTTCCACCTCCGACAGAGAGGATACCAAACGACGTGTGAGAGACTGATTTGGGTCTTCCTCAATTGATAAGCTAACGGTATCAATATTCTCGACACTACGAGCACATTTTTGTCGCACTGACACGGGAACATTTGGTACTCTGCCTGTGGATTCAAATTTATTCACTAAAGGCTTAGTTGTTGATCTGACAGGACGATTATTGCGACCATAAATTGGGCGTAGTGCTCTTAACGTTGAGGCCGCTGACTCCGAATTTCGGTAGTAAATTTAAATAATTTCGACTCATTGTTGGATCATATATTTTTCCGTGATCAAAAGGCAAACCTCGCTGAAGAGAAATATCAAAAGAGCGGAAAAAAGCATCGTTTGCTGTCCTTATCGGTCTACTTTTTGCAACGTTCCTATGAAAAAGCCTTGTATATGGAATGCAAATGGCTAAAATTGCCTAACTCTTTAGTATTTCTTTTTCATGTTGCGATTTAGGAGGCGAGAGAAGTTATTTGTAAGCAAAATATGTACTAACATTGTGGCAATGTAGTATTTAACAAGTTTTGGTTGTGATACTGCGTTTAAGACTTTAGGTGATTATAGGTTAGCTTGCTGAGTTTGAGGGACTTCCACGTATTTGAGCATTGAATTAGGCTACTGTCATATGCACATGTGTATGTATGTATATGTAAAATTAATATAAATATGTAAACGTAGAAAACACCTTTCTAATTGCAACGGCATTCATATGCACCATATGAGAGTAATTCGATTCTTTTTAGCGAAAACAGTGTACAGTATTGTGAAATATTTAAGCAAATTTTGGAGAGGGGCAAATGTTTTGAACTTAATTTGGTTAGAGGACTTTTTGTTTAACTAGGTACAGAGGAGCTTAAAGTTTATGACCTCTTTACAATAACAATTTGCACTCGAATAATTTTCAAATATAATAACGTTTAAAACATTTAAACCTATTTATATGCTAGTTATGTCTTACAGAATCGACTTACGATTTTTTAACTGAAGAACCGACGTCAGATTCAGCTGAAAAAATTCCAAAAATAAAAATATTTAGTCAATAAATTTAAAAAAAACTTATCTTGTCTTAGGCAGACATAAGTTTTTGAAATTCGCTGCTCATATTTCCAACACAACTGCAATTACGTTTCCAATTAATGAGCCGCGCCAACGTAGGCACACATTCGTAATTGAAACCCCTCGCTCTTATTGTGATCCTTCCCTCATTGCACACCCCATACAAACAAACAGCAAATTCGAATGTAAGTGTCCTGCCGCGTCCGAAAATTTTCCTGCGCCTACCTGAGTGCCTGAATTCTAAAGTTCAAAGACCTCATGCAACAAACCGGCAGAAACAAACACACATGTACATGTCTTGATACTTGCAGTTATTGCCTGCAGCATGCACTGCTGCAGCCCACAGTTTAGCTGATTTTCCGGAACAGTTGTCCGAAATTTGCCAACTGGTTCCGATTTGGTGTTGGGCCGTTCCGCGTTTTGTGGCATGTGCCGGTGCTGCCTGTCTGCGTACCACCACGCGCTAATGCAAGGCCGGAAAATGCGGCATATGCGTTTTTTCCTGCTTTCCTTTTAATTTTCCTTTTTAATTATGTTTATACGCTTTCGTTTTCGATGATCGCTCGTCACGATCACGTTCGCTTGATGTGTGTAATGGATTTGATCGAATTAATTATGTACTCAAGGGGACTGCATTGCGCCACAGGCAGCAGGAGTGACGGCATGAAAGGAAATTTTTTGATGAATATAAAGTGGAAGTTCATTTTTATTCTCATATCAAGTTGGAAACAAAGTATTATTAAAAAAAATATACAAAATTCAGAAATTGAAAAAAAGCAGCTTTAAATAAATGAATAGAGAAAAAAGAATGAAGCGCATAGTTTTGCCGGTAGACAACAACGTAGAAACTAGAAATTTAAGAAATTTGTTTTTGGTTCTAACAACCAGCTTCTGCTTTTCTGGCGAGGACACCACTTACGCGGTTATAATCGACTTAACAACAGTTCGCCAGTTTTTTTTCCGCTATTTGGCGTCAATTCGAGATATCAATTTGATTTGCTGAACTATGACAATATCGCCGTATATGTATCTCGTGCAGCTCATCGTTCCATCGACTGCGGTATTCGCCGTTGCCAATGCGTAATGGATCATAAATCTTTCCCAGAATCTTTCTCTCGAAAATTCGTAACGCCGACTTTTCAGATGTTGTCGTCTTCCATGCCTCTGCACCACTTAGCAGGACGGGACTGATAAAGGACT
Source organism: Bactrocera tryoni (assembly GCF_016617805.1). Taxonomy (NCBI): domain Eukaryota; kingdom Metazoa; phylum Arthropoda; class Insecta; order Diptera; family Tephritidae; genus Bactrocera; species Bactrocera tryoni. Next base: position 18,348,221 of record NC_052503.1, on the reverse strand, counting down.
TGTAGAATTTTGTCTTTGTTCGTCGAAAGAGAACTTTACTTCTCAATTGCCTACTTAGTTGGCAAAAAGGATTCTGCGTGGGATTTCATGGCTGACATTGTTGTTGGTGTTAATACTGGTTCTAAGAAATTATCTACGACTTCGATGGCATGACCGTCGACTGTAACGTGCGAGCCAAGTCGCGAATGCGAAATCAACCAGATGAACAAAACCCGGCATTCTCGTTGCATTTTAGCTAAAAGAAGCTTTGATTACCACATTTTGCAATTGGTGTCATCCGTTTTTTAAAGCCTTACCATAAACTAAATCGAAAACTCTAACTATGGTTGGTTGACGTATGAAAAGGGGCAGCCGAAAATATCTGAACGGAATCGGCCACTCTTAAGCCATTTTCAGGCGCACAGTGCTATCAAACAGTGTCCCTTAGTTTGTTGAAGTTTTTATTTGAAGCCAGAGGAAATCGATAAGAATCTTAAGAAAGGAAATACAGGAAAGTTAAGTAAATGGAAGGAAAGAAGTTGCACCATAAGTATTTGGGAATAGCTGGGGTGTGGATGTTCTCTTTGTCTATGTTACCACTCCACCCATATTAAAAATGATAACTTAAAGAACCTCACAACGTACCATACGATCAAATTTTACTCGGTCTGGTTCCTTTAAACATCATGTGCAGTGCGACTTCCATTGGTCAATTGGTGGGTTTTAGCAGTTGTTCGTTTGCGAAGTGAAATTTTTCTGAGGCAAATTTTTACCATGGAGAAAAAATTTAAACGAGTTGGCTTGAAATGTGTATTCTGTGTCCCAGGGGATCCAACTCCAACGAAATATCTTAATCTTTCGCTTTCATTACTGGTGACGAAGCGAGGGTTTATGAATATGACAGTCCAATAATCTAGCGAATGGCGCTCCAAAAATGAGCCGAAGTAGAAAAATGCGACGCCTAGAGCACTAAAAAAGAAATAACCTCGGATGAGAGACCTTCCGGCTATATATCGTGTAAGCGGTGTCTACGACAATAAAGAAGAAGAGGAGTATACTTGGTAAGATGCTCTGTAAAAAAGCCGTATAAGCTTTTGTATTTTTTTGAAAAAAAAAAATAATAATTTTCTGGAACTATGTATGTTTTAGCATGCATTCTACAAAAAAAGAATATTTATATCGAAGATATATCTCATACCATTTTACTTGTTTCGCGCATATCATCTGTACCATCAAAATAAAAATTGATATGGCAAGCAAAAAACAACTAATTTTGTGTTATTGGAAGCATTCGCTACACATTGCCAGCGCTTTCCTAACAAACACCCTTTCTGAGTCGTGCACTTATTTGCATTATAGTGTCGTGTAAAGGGTGTTGCCACAGAAATCGCTGCATAAATATGTATGAGTACTTGCTACATTACACCTTTTCTTAATTATAACACACATACATATATAAATGCACATAAATACACATGCATAATTGCTTTGATAACAAACCCTGCACATTCACCGGAAATACTCCAGCTACAATTGCTGCGTCCTGTGTGCCAGGTGAACGTGCCAGAGCGCACCTTTACCTACCCGACAAAACCACAAGGCAGCAGGACAACAGTAAATCAAACCAGCTTCAACGCAAGACAATTAATAATGGCAATGCCTGTGAGTGTGTGTGTGTGTGTGAGTTTCAGCACACGACAAAAAGTGCCGAGCAGAGTGACGGAAAGGAAAGGCTGTGATCAATATGGGATATGAAGTGGCGGCAGCGATCAAGATGTAGACGCCCCTTCAACGCTTTTTATGCAAATTTGCCGCAAAAGTCCCTGAAAAATCATATGGCCTCTTGTATGTGTGTGTGTGTAAGTGTGTACTTCCGCTTAAACGCTCGCCGTTGCTTCACCTCCTTTGCATTGCAACAACTAATGAGCAGCGCCCGCATTTCCAGTAAATGTTCACGGTGCAATACTAAATATGGGCAGAACACTCGCTTAAAGCACAAAAAAAATAACAAAAAAAATAACAAAAAAAAATAACAATAATAAAAAACACAAAAAGCAATTGTGCCGAATCGGGAAAATACAATTTTAACATCTGCCTTTGTTTTTCTTGTTTTTTTTGATTGCCATATTTTTTGGGGTGACAAAATCATTTGATGTCTAATTTTTGGCAATTCGATTTGGTGCAACCGAAAGTGAGGAAGGTGAGGAATCAACAATTGTTACACCGAGTGCAGCTTGGCGGTCGTTACACTTACTCATGTTCGCGTATATGTACATATATGTATCTATCTATGTATGTATGTATGTGTGTATATATGTAAAGATGTTTATCTATCTCCACTAATATATTGGAGGAACTTTTTTTTAAAGTCGAAAGACCTCTAATTCCCCGAGCTAAAGGCTAAAAAATAGGCTGTTTGTAAAAAAACAGCTCAAAATCTTGTATGCTTAAGGACTTAGAGATTCTTAGTCTTACTTAAAGAGTTTGTTAAGCGAGGCACGGTGCCTAATTTTAATATTCTGAATAAAAAGACAAATATTTTCAAAGATTAGCCCCCATTTGGCCTGGAAGACGCAAAATACCTATCATTATTTATTTTCGGGCATTACTACTTACATAAATAAATTTTAATTAAATTGTTGGTTGTTGGGTAACATTTAGTGACGTGTAGAGTTTGGTTTTTGTTCACCGAGAGAAGACTTTACTTCTCAACTGTATACTCAGGCCAAAGTAACACCAAGATAGACGAAATTATCTACGACTTCAAAGTTATAACTGTCAACAGTGACGTGGGAGCCAAGTTTGAGCGACTGTTTGTTTGATGACAGTAGATATTTCGTCTTGCCTTCGTTTACTTTTAGACCTATTTGCTTTGTTTCCTTTTCCAATCTAGAGAAAGCAGAACTAAGGTCGCGGTTGTTGAGGGCAATGGTATCAATACCATCGGCATACGCCAGCAGTTGTATACTCTTATAGAAGATGGTACCTTCTCTATTTAGTTCTGCATCTGGAATTGTTTTCTACAAGAGTGGATTGAAGAAGTCACACGAAAGTTAGTCGCCTTGTCTGAAACCTCATTTGTTATCGAACGGCTCGGAGTGGTTCTTCCTGATCCTGATGGAGCTTTTTATAGCTCAACGTCAGTTGACACAGCCTTATTAATTTTGCGGGCATACCAAATAGCAGCATGTCAAAAGCAGCTTGGAAATTGACGAAGAGATGGTGTGTGTCGTTCCTCTTTTCACTGGTCTTTTCGAAGATTTGGAACATGGTGAATATATCGTCAGTAGTTGATATTTCAGGCCTAAAGCCACAACAGTTTTTTGACGGTGGGCTTTAATCTTTCATACAATACGCTCGATAGAAACTTATACATATGCGATGTTTAAGGAGACTTATCCCACGATAGTTGGCGCAGATTGCGAGTCTTCCTTTTTGCGGATTCGTCAGAGCGCACTTAAATTCCAATCATTGGACGTCTGCCCAATTGTTATCGAAGTCAATTTATGGGTAGGTTCACAAGCAAGCTGTTTCGACGGCATCGGAAAGAAATGTAGATGAATAGCTTTGAGCAGACTGACAATCGGTTTGTATTGAAGAGGCGTATTGCTCAACCGTGCGAATTTGAGATGAATAAAACAATCATTGAACTATGAACAGAGTACTTTAAGTATTATTTAAAGTTCGTAAAAGCCAGAAGGGAACGGAAGAGACCATATAAAGTATATGACAAGCCATCTTCATGACTAGCTGAGTCGATTTTGCTATGCCTCTCTGTCTAAATATACGCGAAATAGCCCCTCAGTTTTTAAGGTGTCGATCAAAAATTTTGCAAACATTTCTTCAGGGGAAAATGCCGTTTTGTTGAAATATTGGTCCAATAAAGACTATAGTTACCATGCAAATTAACCGATCAAAATCCAGTTCCTTTACAATTTTTGAATGGACAAGGTATCCTCATGAAATTAGGCATGGATTTCGGTTTTTGTTGTAAACAACAGAAAACATTCCTGAAGTAATTTTAAGGAATGGGGCTGAGTTGGCAGTGCTTGGATGGGTAATAAGTCGGGTCCGTTCTGATTTCTTCATGGTCATCGATTGGGGAATCGGGTTCACCTACTCCTGTCGTTATGTTTTCACTGCCACTCAGCAGGCTGAAGAAGTGTTCCAGGAGGATGAAGTCATGTGTAGAAATACAGGCAAGTGAGGAAAGTTCTCTGAGCGCCATTCACTTGGGAGTGGCCAGAAACGATTATTTTACATATGGCTTAAGCAGCAAACGACTTCCGGTCTTAGACCAAGTATCCTCTGGGATTGTGCGCTGGGTTTACGAACCGCCATGTTAAAAATGCCCCAGTGAAAAATAAACAACAACCTCGGAGGAGAAACCGCTCCCAAGAAGTGCGATGTACGGGACAAGGAGTTAGACGAGTAGGTTCTTGTGCAAATTTGGTGTGGAATTCGCGGTGAGAGAGAAGTCTTAGGATTCATTCAAAGCGAAGTTCTTCAACATATCGGTTATTTTGGCCTACGCTCCGAGGTCCTAACATCGACTCGGACCACTACAAATCTTTATTATCGCCTTCAAAATAAGCTCCTGAGCGAAAACAGGGTTTCCAATGCTTTATCCAATTATGTCTTTTAGCAAACTCAGCAGTAATAGTCTTCACAATCAAAACATTCACCCAAATGAGATGAGTCGATTCAAAAGAGAAGTTGTGGTCTCTGCTATTTCTATGTTGCCAACACGACGATTTTCAAGCACTGTTTTTTCTCACTATTTCGATGCTATCGAGAGCGAAGATGCCGCTATTGTTACCGCCTATGATTTTCCACACATAAAAATCAATCTTCTTGCTGTTAAATGCTTTAACTCAAACAGTGCGTGAAACCATTCCTTATTTGGACAAACTTTTGGTGAACTCATTATACTAAAAAGAGGCCTAACATTTCCTCTAAACAGCTAGATTGTTTGATGTATGGTATACATGTGTGCCAAGTCTGTGAGCTCTGCTCATGAATCAAAGCAAATTATCGGTAGAAACCAACACTCGCCGTGTTAAGATTAAATATTCGGCAAAATCAGACTTGGAAGGAGTTTACATATGGTTTAGTAGCGATTGCCATTTATGCGATTTTCGATTAAAAATTAGAAAATAAATAATCTATAATATTGGCAATTTTATAAGGTTTTCTGTGCTCTATTAGAAAAAATAATACGATCTAAAATCTGCCTTGGCAAGCTCAATATCAATATTATCCAAAAAGAACGATTTAATATAGGGTTCTATCTTAAATTTCCAATATTGTTTCGTTACGAAAAATTTTGAAACGATTTAGCTCCAAAATTATTTAGTGTAAGTGACAAGATTTGTAGCGACTATTAGCAGAAATTTTTTTTAGTTTACGGCTATTACTTTTAAATAAACAATCCAAAAACACATCAGCCCAACAAGATTTTACACAGGAAGCAAATACATACATCAATACATCGAAAGGGTTGTTCAGGCCATTAGTGATTTCATCGCTTTTATGCCGACCATAAAGGTGTAAGAACGCACATAAACACATACTCGTACACACATACATGCAAATTGGTGAGCACTTGTGCCACACATATGGTTAATGAGCTTGTCAAAGTGTTTACTGGCAAATGTGCATAAATCAACACACACACACTCGCGCTTTAAAACATTTATGGCCGCCACCCTGAGGCAGGACATTTTATTGTCACAAGCGCCGACTTGCAACAAATTCATTGTGCTTAGCTACTTACATTTATTTCCGTTATTATTATACTGGTATTGTGTTGTTTGTTTCTCATTAAGCACCGGCTACGATTGCGTCATCTGTTCGATTTTCCTTTAAAAATATGCAAATAAAAAAATACACAAATAAAAAATACAAGAATTGTTGTTTTAGTATTTGTTTTCATTTTGCATATGGGTGGTTTTGGTCCACTGATTAATCCCTAAGTTCGGCTAAACATCTCTGCATAAATGTAACCGAACATCAAATCGAGTTTCACTCTTTGTTCGGGTCTTATGATTTCAGTTTTTGTTGTTGTAGGACAAATGATACGCCACTAATAATTTTAAAATTGGCGTATGAAAATTCGGATAGGTTCCGAATCCATAGACCCGACTGCCGTGGGAACGATTCTCATTGTGTCTCTTACATATTCGTTATAAAACGATTTGCAGTTTTTATTGCTTGTTGAAGGCATTCTTAATGAACAAAATTGGACTGAATCTAACCTAACTTTCATATATTTATTGAAAAATCATCCGTAAGTTTATAGCTGAGTTTCAAAATATCGTCATATTAAAATTTTGTCTCCTGAGCTCAGATCTAAGTCGGAACAAGTTGAATTTTTTTGTTTGTGGTGAAGGAAAAAACTAGTCATCTTGAAAGCTCACCTAATTAGTACAACTGAAACATATTCTTGAGTTCGACGAATAGATCACTCAATTTCTGAAGAACTACATAACAATGAAAGCCCCAATAATCACGACATTCCAATTGAGGGTTCAAAAACCAAACTCAAGAATGGACAAGTTAGGAAGTAAAGGAAGAGATCCGCTAGTTCTAAGCTATCTTCAAGTAACTCAACAAACTTGTAAATGGTTGGTAAGTGGAGAAAAAAAATGCCAAGACCTAAACTTAAAAATTTCTATAATTTAATTTATTACGATGATGCTCAGAAGTCTATAATAGAAAATTTCTTCCAAAACGTAGAAGCAAAACCCAATGTATGGCAGAAAAATTCATAATTGGTGAGTCGTTCATATCTAATACGAATGATTTGTTAGCTAAATTGCGGAGAGTTTTAGGTCACAATCGAAAGATCGTAAACTTAGCGTGAGCTATGCCCTCTTAATAGAACATGGAGAGGAAACGCCAGATTTTTTTTAGAAAGTATACTTGTAGTTTAATAAATCGAAGAAAATAGAAGAAATCTTTTATTCCACCAGCGTATATCATATCAAACGCAGTTTCGGGATCATTCATCATTCCTCTAACTATTCAGGTAGCTCCAGTAAGGTAATTAAGGAGTAGTGACTATGGTAGTAATCGAAAAGTAAATACAAAGCTGGAGATTGAGATCGTTTAGGTTTAATACCTTATCGAGACACTAATCGTTATCGAAGTCAATTTATGGGTAGGTTCACAAGCAAGCTGTTTCGACAGCATCATGAGCAATGTAGATGAATAGCTTTGAGCAGACTGACAATCGGTTTGGATTAAAGAGGCGTATTGCTCAACCTCTTCCTGCTTCTCACAAAAAAAAAATTTAGATGAATAAAATAATCATTGTACCATGAACAGGGTACATTAGGTATCCCATGATGTTTGTAATAGCCTGAAGGGAACGTAGGAGACCATATAAATTATAAGACAAATCATCAGCATGACTAGCTGAGTCGATTTAGTCGATGTAAAATTTTGAAAATTTTTCTCCCCAGGAAGCTGCTGATTTGTTGGAATATTGGTCCAATATAAACTGAAGTTACCATACAAACTGACCGACCAAAACCCAGGTATTTTTTAATTGACGAGCTATCTTCATGAAATGTGGCATGGATTTTGGTTGTTGTTGTTGTAGCGGCAAGAAACATTCCAAAAGTAACTTTTAGAAATGGTGCCGAGTTGGCTGTGCTTGGCTGGATAATAAGTCGGGTCCGTTCTGGTTGCTTAGACGGGACTGTCGTGGGAAAATGTAAACCTTGAATAAGCAAACATAAAAGACGGATGGATTTTAGTCATAAATAATGGTTTAATCTCCGAACATGTTTTTGAGATCGGAACACTTCAGTTTTATACTTTACTAGCTGTACCTTGAACGAGTTGCTAAGCCACCAGCTGAAATAAATTTGAGGGAAGGATACTCTATATACACAAACATTCAATTTATTTTGAGTCTAAAGATGATCACATGATCAAATGCTAAGTTTGTGAGTGTATAAAGGACGTATAGACAGACATTCATTTAGATATATATAAATAAATGTAGACAAAACTAAGTTTAGCGGACCAAACCTCGGTTAGTACATTGCCAAGGCAATGGTTCGGAAGGTTGAGTTGCCTCAAGTTCAACGGTGAGATAATTGTAAGAGAAGAGGCTAAGCTTTCTTCGATTCGCAAATTTCAACTGCAAACGAATTTTATTCGATATTTGAACTCTCTTCAATTTGCAAACGGAAGATACTACTGTTGCGCTGTAAAAAAACTCGCTCAAAATTGCTGGGTGCTCATACATACATACTTGTATATAGCGAAAAAGGCATAAGGTGAATTAAATTCAGTTCATTGAAGTAGAGAACTGGCGCATTTTTTATACAAAATTAAAACCGACAGAAACGCGCATAACAAAGCAATTCGATTTGCTTTTAATGCAACAACCAATTGATCCCTATTTCGCCTTCGCTATCTATCGATGATGCAAGTCCGCTTGTGCTTGTTGTTGTTGCTGCTGTCGCTGTTGCTGATTTGCACTATTGTAAAGTGAAAACAAGAAAAGTCATCGCAAAAAAACACATATTTATTATACAAGAATAAGCTCTGTATTGTAGTTGTTGTATGCTGTGAGTAGTGGAGTGATGGCATAGGAAAAGTGGTGCAGATCCTGCCACTACCTTGTTACACTAAAAAAGGGTGAGTGCAACTAAAAGCACTTCGCTGTTTCGGTTGTTTTGATTTCCAAATATACACACACATATATATATATATATAAACATGCGCAACCGGGAAAAGCGGTTACCTGCTTCATTTGTCTGACCGTAAGCATGTTTACTTGCAACAACGCTGGCTGACTGGCTGTCAACGGCTGATTGGCCTTTTTCAAACACTCGATCGGTTCTTTTTTAATGCTCTTTGTTTAATTGCTAATCCGTTGTGCTGCGCATGCGCACGCTGCTTTCGGCGAATACACTAAAATATGCAAAGGGTTGCCTTCACACTCACACGCACGCACACAAACACTCCCAAACAAATGACTCTTAAAAACATAAATAATAATATTTGCAGTTTTTTGTTGTGTGTAGAAAAAATAGGAAAATCCGCTTGCGGCGCTTGTGCACTTGCAGGGAGAGTGAGTGGCGCGTAAGCTGCGTCGACAGGCTCTGCACGCCGAGTGTAATAAAAGCGCTTGCGGCCAGCTGAAAGGATTTTGGGCAACAACTAAACAACTGCTCTGCTTTTGCGCTTATTAAGCAGCGACAGACGGACAGAAGAACAGACAGACAGACAGGATATGAAGGATATGAGGGTTATGGTTGAAAGGCCGTGAGATATTGTGCGGAAATGAGTATCAGCTGCTACCTGGCATGCCACGCGATTGTCACACTTTGGTGGTTGCCGCGCCTTAGCGGGTTCACCAGACACCACCATGCAACAAATTTCGGGAATTAAAAAACAAAACAAAAAGTTGCTGCCGTGTTGCATATGGAAAATGCAAAATCTGTTTGCTTATCTAAACGGAAAATCGGGCATGCATTTGCATAGGCATATATATGTACTTATATACATATGTATACATATATTAAATGTGCACATGAGTATATGTATTTGTATGTATTATTCTGGAATCACATGCACAATATACATAATGTACATATATGGATGTATGTGATATGTAAAGCGAAGCAACATAGCATTTATAATTCAAAATTTATTGCATTTCAATTTCGTCCAATTAACCTTTGTGCCATAAAGGGTTGAAAGCCCGAAAGACTTTTAACATACATACATACATATGTAAATAAAGGCCGCTTGTACATAGCAACATATGGATTGTAAAAAGCCTGATCAGACAATATTATCTCAAAAATTGAGGGTACACGAATCTAAAATGTTAAAAAAGCTGGAAAAGTTAGATGAACAAAATTTGATTTGGGATTATTAGGACATATAAATGCGCTCTGATTTAGATAAGCAAGACTAGTATTTGGTGGAGTGTAGAGAATAGCCACCTTTGTTTCAACAAGCTAATAAGAATGCCTCTTCGAGTTCAAAACTGGTTTAAGTCACAGAAGCTGGTTTATTAAAGTATATAGAAATTAAAGAATTTAACTTTTGAGATATTCACAGACTGGAATAAGTTTTTGTTCTTGATTAAAATCAATTCTGTGAGAGAAGAGCTCAGCCTAAACATTGCTAGTACTGCTGCTAAACAACTGAAAAGAACAAAACTGACGACTAATGAGTAAGAAATATTTTTGATTTTATAATAAAAAAAAAACAAGAAAAAACTTAAGCTGTAATATACTTCACAAACACAAAAGATTTTTTACAAGACTTGATTCTGATTGGTCAGTTTGCATGGTACCTATATGCTATAGTAATACGATTTGATCAATTTCATCAGAGATTGCACGTTGACTTAGTCAATAAACCATGACAAATTTCGTAAGTATATCTCGTCAAATGAATAAGTTTTCCATACAAGCACTTGGTTCCGATTCTTTTATAAATAGCTTAAGCAGCTCACGACTTCCGGTCTAAGACCAAATATCCTCTGGGTAGCTAAAAAGCATCCGTTTGAACACGAGCTAAAGCGAGAATCCGATTCATCCGGATCCCCAGGGTGGTGTGTTGGATTTGGAAGAAGCCAAGTAAAAAACTCCCCCAATGAAAAGGACAGAACAAACTAGGAAGAAAGACTCCCTTTTTGATGACGACCACCGCAAAGGTATTAAAGGTATATCTCTATCATCTATCTATCATCAAAGAAACGACTGGGCCGCTGTTGTAAACTCGGCTATAACTGCATAAGGAGTTTCTACGCCTAAAAGGAAGAAGAAGTTAGCGTTTATACAGAGAAACGGATAGATGGACATTCAAATGAATATGGAGCTAAGTCAAACCAGCTCGACAGGCTGATCTTTTATATTATACATACATATATTTCATAGGGTTTTCGACCTTTCCTTTTCGTTGTCATAAAAATCGTGGCGAACTTAATATACTCGGTTCAAGGTACAAAATTAAGAAGGCCCAAGGTATTTTAACCGTGATCAGGCATGAAAAGACATGTAAGTAAGTAGCTTATGCAGCTGGCAACCGGTAAAATTATTGATCTTACTACGTGAATCCTGATCGGGCAGTGCTCAGTTAGAACTCCTATAGCTATTGATAGGTGAACTTGGTTGAGACGACGAGTTCACTAGACATCTTATTGCTTGCTTGCTTGCAGTTGCTTGCCTTAGCCGAGATCCATTAATACAATAGTGAATCGCAAGTAGCTAGTACAGTTCCTCCCTGTTTCTATTCTTCAGCGAGTGTGAAAAGTTTCTTAACTTAGTAAGCTCATCAGTCTAATAGTTTATTGCAACTCCGCTTTAGCCAGGCACCTATGTATATCAGTGTAATCATATAGTAACTTGACATCTTTCAGAAAGGCTTACATATGAGTATATGTACATACATACATTCAGATGGGACTTCAGGTTAATTCAGGTTTAACAGTTCATCAAAATTTTTTCATATTTATAGTCGCATTTATCAAAAAAGTTTATGAGAGAAAGCAATTGCACGGTACTTTTTAGAATATTCTGGATTCTCTGTGATGAAACAAAATGAATGATGGGTTCCACACAAATGTAGTACAACGTGTTTGAGATTGCTATTGGGTTGGGCTGAACAAGAACCTACATTGTCGAACTGCTTTATCACAGTCTTCAAATCGATCAGAAAATCAGGACTATGTAGAACGTCGAAGCTCGTTCTAAGCCAGCCCGTTGTAGTTCCTGAAGAGTCCACAAATACAACAACTGACAAAGGATAAGAGCTTTGATGAAAAACTGAATGATCAGGAAAAACTCGATTGGAAATATCACAAAGATTTATTAAATGAACTTACATATATGTATATACTTATGTAGGTTAGGTTAATCTGGTAGTCCAATAAGCCACGCATTTACCAGTTCTGGTCCTTTGCGATGCCAGCTGGTGTTCAGTTGCTCAGTCAAAGAGGAGTAGCCATCCTTTAGGATGCCTGCGCTTGACGTGAATTTTAACATGCTCCATTGTTTCCTTGGTGTCTTGCTCAAGACTTTACCTGCAGTCTTTTCGTTCTCTCAGCCCCATCCTGCGGTCGTGTCTCTCCACCAGACACTTGCTTACAATGTCATATAAAGCTATCAAATGTAAAAGGTCCTTAAAAATACGTATGTTGAACTCTCATCTGTATTTCTTTCTGGTATACTAAGGGGCTGTGAGTGACGAACAAGGTGAGAGTGTTTATCCGGGAATTTTCTTAGATAAGCCTAGCAGATTATCGTTGGATACTTAAAACAGATCTTTATTCACAAAAATCGTAAGTATTAATTTTTTTGTTAATATTAAGCAATAGTTTCTCTAAATGTAACTCATTTTATAAAAGTAAGGATCAGAAAATGAAAATTTTTGCTGTTTCAGTGTGTGAAGTTCCTAGTAATTTCTAGGGAATAGGTGCTCCTGTTTTGAGTTCCGTGTTCTCTTCGGCAATTATTCAATTCTTAACGTGAGGCATCGGCTTCCAAGCAGGTCCTCTGAAAGTCCAAAACCACAGAGCTTGGATTTTGTAACATGTTCGGTTTATAACCTCCTTGCCTTCGGGCAGCATTTCAAGCTTCAGGTTCCAATATAATCATAATTTTTTCTTTCTTTTAAGAATCTTATACTACGCAGGTTTATTGAATTTGATTTGTTGTAGGGATGCAAGCTAGAACCTTAACCGCTTGAGAACGTATTGAGAAATTTAAGAACTGTACCATAATTGGATAAATAAAATTCAACTTAATAGAGTCATTTCTTTGTAAGTCCTTGGAAAATTATTGATCCTTTAAAACATTCTTATTTGTATATAAATTTATATTTTTGTATAATAAGGCATACGGTGGCGTTCGTGTTTCCGCTGCCACGTGAGCAGTTAAGAATCCGTTAAACATGCTGCATTCATGCTTTGCCATTTAAATACAAATCTATATACATATGTGTATGTGTATGTGTATGCACATAATAACGGAATACAAGTCAAGTGCCCACAAATGGAACAATTGGTATTTTCCCAAAACGTTTTTATTTATTTCATTCACATAATGATTTGTACCGTTATTGTATGTAGTTTTCTTACAGTTGTCACGCTATCTCGCACTCATCCAGTGTATGCATGTGTATGTATGTGTAGGGGTAAGTGTGTGTGTGTGTGGATTGGTGTTTGTTTTGCTGTTTTCGAGATTACCAAACTAAACCATTCAAGGATTACTCCATTATTGTGTTTGCCTTGACAAGAATTCTAGAGCGGCGATAATGGCAGCAACAGCAATAGCTGCAACAACAACAGTAACAACAATAGAGCAGCGCACAGCGAAAGGATAAACCAAATCGAACACCAAGGGAATCTCGGTATTGCATTTTTGGTTTACTTAAATGCAAACACATGTCGTCGCGCACACACACACACACGCCTACATCTATATATGGTATATACGAACAGTTATGCAACGATTGCAAGAGCTTTCACCATTCGAGAATACGAATGCAACAAACAACAAACAACTACAAATGCTAAATGCAATAGTAATATGCAGCAATGGAATGGAAAGCAATACTTCTATGTAAGCTGTTGAATCGTTTAAGGACTAACTCGTATTTGTCTTCCTCTCTCACTCTCTACATATGTATGTGTGTGTATGTGTCTGTTTGTGAGTGTGGGCAAAATTGCATGTCACATGCCATATGGCACACGCCAACAGCTTGTATTTGGTGGAGCGCATGCTCGTGCTGTGTTCAGCAACAGTTCCAACAACAATAACAACATGCGAAAAATCACAAAATGCTTGCCACATACATATATATGTACATGTATGTATACATATGTGTGTATGTAAGTAAATAAGTATGCATATATGTGGGGAAATATGTAGTTGCTGAACCGAAAACAAAATGCCGACTTACTAAGCTCGTATTGAGGCTGAACGTTGCCACAATATTTCTGATATTTATTTAATCCTTTGAGGTCATCACATATGCGGATGAAATGGCATTTAGAAATAATAATATAAATTATGTACATACATACATACATATGTATATGAATGCAAGACGAGCCATTTTGTATGGAAGTCGTATGCTTCGATCCGATTGAAGTAATTTCTTCAGAGATTAGATATGCTGTTCGACTTTTAAATTCTTACATGATCTGAGTTCAGACCGGCGCAAGCCAGGTTAGTTTCTATCTTTAATATATTATAATATCTTAGTACGAAAGGACCAGGTATTAGAATAATAATACTTTATATAAGGAATATGATTAATATTATACTATTTTGGCAGATTAGTGCAATAAATTTAGAATTTATTTATATTACAAATAGCGCATTTCAAATTTGGGAAGATATCTTGTTAAATAAAAAAACATTTCCATACAAAAACTTGATTTTAATCGGTAAGCTTGGACTTAAGGGATAACATGGGTTTCCTCAGGTAAAAAAAAAATTGCAAATATTTTTTCTCATACAAAAATCAAATATTTTAATAGAATTTTACGCTATTAACAAAGAAATTTTGTTTGGAAAAAAAATTTTAAACTCGCCATTTCGCGAAATTTTTTTTTTACACCAAGTTTTAATCGGAAAAAAATTGTTCGTCCAAGTCTTTAAGAATTGTATCTCAAAGACCTGTGTTACTTTTCAGGAATATCGGTTGAGTAGCTCTCGAGAAATCTTGCCAACTGACTTCAAAAACACAGTTTCGAGGTAAACGCGTTTAAAGACGGCGCACTTAGCCCAGCTAGCCTGGAGCGCACAAGTTCTCAAGGCTGTATTTCCGAAACTATTACTCGATAAACTTGAAAATTTAGGACAATCTTCTAGAGAGGTTGTAGAATTAAATAAGGATGGTTTACCAGATTGACCTAACCTAAACTACACAATTGTAGCCATTTACAACTGCCTGAATACTAGCATAATCCGAGAAGAAGGTTAACTTTTAAATCTAATAGAAAATTACTGTTTTAAAGAGTGCTGCTAAGGAAAAAGTGAAAAATTGAGAAGTTGGGTGGAAAGCACCATTGAAAGAGGAAAGCAGTATCGTCTGTTTGCAGAATCGACAAAAATCGTTTTGCAAATACGAAGATCCAATTTATTAAAAAAGTACAATTGAAATCTGCTTCCTAATAGTAAATTCAAGTATATGCATATATGTATATATAGTATAAAACTTCAGTGTCAGCGATTTTATTTCTATGGCTTTGACTCATAAATGGCGTTTAATTTATGATATCCGGGTTAGATATGGAAGACCAAGGAAGAAAGCAAAGGCATAACCTTTTGAAAGTCAAGGCATTTGCTACAGAAGGAAACACGAATCTTTTTTAACCATTTAGAGGACAGAAAATAACCTTTTATTTAAATACGGATATAAAAAAACTCATAGATTTTTTCTCTATTTTTGCTAACTTATAATTACTACAAATATATGTAACTCTTTGAGCACATAAATTTGTTCCTAAATATCGCTCTAGCTTGGCTTTAGATTCTTTATACAAATATCAGAAAGAAAATCCGGTCGGTTTGTTGTAACATATTGGTTGAAAAGGACGTTGAATGAGCGTCAGACCGCGGGCGGCCGCACTTAGACCCATTGTGCTCCCGGGTCATAACAAAATTATCCAGCAACTCAGTGGATTTTGTCTGATTCTTTCCAGCTCAGTCGTGAAATATATTCCGTCTCATCCGACTGAAGGATGGGTGGCTTAGATAATGTTACAGGGTCTCATCATTTTTCGCGCATGCTCTGTACTCCGTAGAATCCACTTTTCCCATTTTCTGAAAATAAGATCTTAAAGGTAGGTACCCTCTGATGATTTTGGCTGGAAGAAGGATCTTTTTGGCCGGTCCACCATTAACACTACCCCAAAGTAACCTTGCTAGGTGCCACATTTACAAAGAACAGCATTTGCAGAACTACTAACTCATTTATCAGTTTCTTAGTAAGGGTGTACAGAAATTATAAATAAAACTGTAACCAAGTGGCAACACTATTCCGACATTTACATACCACCAACACACATACATACATATGTGGCTGTAGGTATATGTAGTGGCAACAAGCTAGCCATCACATGTTGCACGTATGCATTTACGTCCCTATTGTCGCGTCATGATTACTATGTTGCAACTACTACTTTTCCCTCGCCTACACGTCGTCGTAACACTTTCAATTCTGCTGGCATTGCAACTGTTTTCAAATGCAAAAATTTGCGAAACAAGCAACCTAAACGAACAATTGCCGCCGCCTCGATTGCTGTTGGCCTTGCCAAACGATCAACTTAGAATTGCAAAATACACACTCACCTCTACATAACCAAGTGCAGATGTGGCTGTGGGCATATAGAGAACTTACTGCTAGAGTCGCTATTATATGCAGTTGCACAGTGGGTAAAAGTGGACGAAAATTTGTGAAAAAAATATAATTGTTTTGAGCATAGTAGTTGTAGACCCTAAGAAAAATAAGATTTTTGGATGCATAATTGGTCATTGCGCCTAAGTGTAGGCAATGTTTCGTATATAGAGTAAAATTTTGCCTACATTTAGGATGATGAAAAATAAATGTTTAAAATATCAATCTATCATCACAAAAAAAAATATTTTCAGTATGCAAAGGTTCACAAAATACGGTGTACTTTATATTTTTCCGATATATAATATATTTCAATTTACATATACAGCGCCTAACATCGTACGTATGGTATATTTCAGCGCTGATTTTCATTTTAGGCGAATTATTTTATGTTCCTACAAATTCTGTAGATATGTGTAAGAACAAGCATGAAAGCTTATCGGCAAATGTATGTAAGCAGCAAAGCGCATAAGAAACAAGCCTTACTCCCACATTATTATTGTTTGGAAAGAATTGCATTGGCGCTAAATCTGTTGGGATTTGCATTTTCACAAATATTTTTGTGAGTGTATCTACAATTTAGTGGTGTGTACCGACAGTGATTTTATTCTTTTGTGATTTGATTTAGATAAACATAAGGTACATGCTTTTAATATAATCGAGCTTTCGCAAAGATGTATTTAATAATGTTTTGTAACTTTGTCTACAGGAAAGGAAAGATTTCGGTCACTCAAGCTAAAAAGTTCTTAATTTTGTATCTTTGCAATAAGGGCAAGTCTCACTGGCAATTTTGAAACTGAAAGTGTTGAACAATTATTGAGAACTATGTCTAAAATCACATATCAATTGTGTTGCTAAAAGTCAAATGGAAATTATCAAAACAAAATCCTTTAATATTAACTGGAAACGTAATGTCCCTAAAGAGAGAAAACAAAACCCATTTAATAAATGAACTTTGCAAAAGTGGAGCGCTTTCTTAAGATTTTCATGGCTTACCAAGTTAAGGTTAAGAAGTTAGGTAGTGAGAGTGGCTGTCTCACGACGCACCTGGGGCTTTAGGAAGGCCATTATAATACTACCGGGACTCTATTGGCTCCTCTCTGAAGCACCCCGTACTTCTGATGAAGTACATCAGCGTGAAAGTTTTATCTCAGCAACATCCGAGGCGTCGTCAAGAAACCCTCGACCGTTAGTTGGGATTCTTTTCCTATATCGCTTAGAAAATCTTTGATAGTCACCCTTTCTACCTCCTGACTGGCATGTCTGCCCAATAGTCAGCGACCTGTTAGTTAGGAGCACTAAAGTTCTTATAGTACATCGTTCATTTTAAATTTTAATAGTCGGCATATGCGACCCATGTTCCACTCATACCACGCTTGCCTGCTTGATGAGCGACGCACGGATTGACTCCACTGAGACTCAGCAAAGTAGCCAGATGCATAAAAATTTCCTCTTTCTATTTGTAGGGTGATACCTGTTTTAGCTAGTTTATCTGCTTCACAGTTACCACGGATATTTCTATGAGCTGGAACCTAATGCAAGTTGAAATAAGAGATCAACGCATTATTTCACTATCTTTGTTGAAACCTTATGAGACTTTAGTGATTTCAATGCCGCTTAGCTAACTGTATACATATACATATATACATATATATGTATATTTCTTGTTGTGAGCCCACCTCTTGTCAGAAGAACTTTCTTAGACTGCTGTGATCTTTGCTTGGAAGCCTCTGCAGTCATCTGGTAAACGAAAGTCGATTTTGATTTCTAATTTTGCTGAAACGCACTCCCATATAATAATTTAAGATCTCTGGAAATAAATTTAAATTTTATTTAATTTCGTTTAAAGAATGCTTGTAGATAAGTAAGATGCCCTTAAATCCCGAATATCGATACTTTTTCAACAGCAACAAAGTTGATAATATTTGTACATAATTCAACCGAAAGTGAAGTGGACTTATTTACAATTGTTTCTCAACAACTAAAAGTTCACTTTAAGATATTGGATTGCTGTCGAAGCGTCAAAAATGAGGGGAGCACGCACGTGGAATATCAACCATCTGATCAAATTTGACTCGGACTAGTCCATTTAAACAGCGCGCGCAAACGCAACTAATATATTTTTTTTTTTCAGAATTGGCAGTATACAATATTTTTTGATATTCATGTCATTTTCGATCTCCATTTGTCAACTAGTGTTTGTTTCACAGCTGATTGATTATAGCGCGAAAAGTTTGTCTGGCCATTTTTGCCATGGAAAAAATTGAACAACGAGTTTAGTTGCAATTTTGTGTTTTCAGGAACCACAGCTACGGCACTGTTGAAAATGTATCAGAATTATTTTGAGGAGTCGACTTTACCATGAACGCAGGTATTTAAGTGGAATAGGAACATTCAATGAGGGTCGTGAAAGTGAAAGTCATCGTAAACTTGCCTCATGCGAGTCGTCCCAGCTTTCCAGCATTCTAAATAACGATGTCATTGAAAGAATTAAAGAGAAAGTGCTTTTAAAACGTCGTATTGGCTTCAGAGGGATAGCAGAGGATCTCAACAGCTCTAATGGATCGACTCAATACATTTTAGTTAATGGCTTGGGTATGCTAGACTCGTATTATAAGATTTGAAACGACTCCGATAACAGTTCGCAAAAGAGATACTTGCTTACATAGTTGAGGATCCTCGATTAATAAAACGCATATTTACAAATGACGAGATGTGGTCAATATGACGTCTTAACTGTCCAAGTATCTAGCAAATGCCACTATAAAAATGAGACGAAATCGAAAAAAAAAACAAAATTTACTGAAGACTGTCTCAGCGGAAGCTTACAACAAGCCTAGTGGCTCAAAATGAACCTATTTTGAAGACTATAGATTCGAATTAAAATAATAAAATGTTGCTTGTTGGTCAGTCCGGTTATTTGATGAACGAATTGGTGCACGTAGAAATAATATTTATAGGTTTGCAAAATCGGAAATAATTCTTTCTCAATTCTATACAGATTATGAGAAAAAATATATGTATACATATGTCTATTTATGTATGTATACTAATTTATATACTTACATATGTATGTATGTTATATAATGGTTGTACGTCGCTCCAATCCTGGCCAAATTTGGTGACACGTACACAAGGTTCTTTCTTTTGGTTTAAATTGACACATGTTCTGGTTTTTGTCCGGTTTCTCTTGATTTGTATTTGCTTAAAAATATTTAAATTTTGCTATTGTTTGTTAAATAGTTGAACATATGTATGTACATATGTATATACATTAATTTTCTACCAATGTCATATACATGTACACGTAATTGTCCAAGGTGTTGTACATACATAAGTATATTCTAAATAAAACCGTCCGCCTGATGTTCTCTAAATTTCTGTTGTCATCTCGTTGCTTTTTTATTGTATTGATGCCTCTTGGGAGTGCAAAATGGAAGTGAAAGAGTGCAACGATTGCAAATGCAGCAGATGTACATACATGTATGTATGTTTGTATATGAATGAGGGGATATATGTTTGTATAAATTTTTATATGACTTTGTATCATTTCTTAAATTGAATCCCCTGTATTCGAATTGTTTATCGCATTGTCACATTGACGTATTTGTATACATACATATATGTATGTATAATAAAGGGTGTTCCAAAATTAACGAAATATTGAAATTAAATACTGAGTGTCCTAAAATTAATGCAAAATTTAAATTTTTCCGCCATATACATATGTAGTACAAGAAGGACCAAACTGGTCTATGTGTGGCTTATTGGCCTACCAGATTGACCTAACTTAACCTATGTGGTAGTATTGAAAACGCTAAGAAATAATAAATTGACAGCTGACAGTTTAGGTTTGGCAAAAATGTAGCGTTATAAGATAGAACCACGTGTCTTCGCTATTGTACAATGTTTAATAAATAATGAAAGCTTGGAATACAGCCCTTGAAACACGGCGACTATTGCATGCGAAATTTTCAGGTCTTGTACTTCCTTGTGTTGGCCAAAGATTAAAACCATTATTTTCTATTTTAATTTGGTACACCCTGTATATCGCAGATGTGTTTAGTGTATGGGGATTTGCCGAACATGTTGTTGTTGGGCACTTCATTTGAGTAAATATTCATGTGTGTAGTTGATGTGGCAACAAAGCAATCAAAAGATTTGCTAAGGCCATCAAAAAATTTCTTATTGTCAAAATGAGCAAAATTTCAAATGAACACAAATACATACATACATAAAATTACACAGATAGTGATAAGTATGTGTGAGTTATAGTACATATGTACGCATATTTATATACATACATATATGAAGCCACATTGTATGAAACATAGAAATCTAACAGCTCCTTAAGGCCATATGCCGTTATTTTTGTGTGGGTTTCAATAAACACAAACACATTTATACATATACGTACATACATACGTACATACATATGTATGAGTATGTATGACATCGTGTCTGCTCTTAATTATTTCATTTGCCATAAGGTACATTGTGCGTTTATAACCAACAAGTATTGCAAAGCTGCAGTGTACTTGGCGGCCGCCTGTTGATGGAGTCTATACATTTGTAGATATATACATACATACATACGTGTACTCTATTCAGTGACAGCTATTGTATAGGCGCATCTGTGACTCGTGCCAACCCTCATTCTCGAGGAAATCAGCTATTGCTGCCACAACTGTTGCATGCGATTTTTTACGCATCCGCCTGCAAAACCAGTTTTACTTCCTTTTTAGTGTTTTTTGCATTATTTGGAATTAAATGTCCTTTTTATTATACTTTTTTTTCAGGATTTTAATGTTTTTTATTTTGTTGCTCAAATCGATAGGGCGAGGCTTTTTTCTGATATTTTGACTTTGAAAAGTTTAAAACTTGCTTGCTGGTTCTTTATTAATAGATATATTTTCTGCCTTCATACATACGTAAAATAAAAACAAAAAAAAGATAACTTAGTATCACCGAAGCTATAATACCCTTCACCAGAAAAAAATCCATTCAAGTACTTGGATCCTATAGTTCAGTTTATATGGCATCTATATGCAATAGATTTGAACAATATTTCTGTTCCCAGGCTTTTCAGGCTAGTCCCCTTTGTACGATACCGCAGAGAGCGTCCTAAAATTTTCCTCTGTCTATGATAACAATATCGTCCGCATGTCCTTGACAGGTTATTCCATTGTTAGTTAGCAAGACAAGTCATTCGTCCAGAAAAAGGCTCCATAACAGGGGGATAGCACCTTTCCCGAGACGAATATTGAAATCTCCTACTGTGGATTCAGCTACTCTGGTGCGTAGTACGGCTTCTATCCACCTGTGCACTGGTGCAGCCACATTTTTTTCCAGTGCTCTTGCTACGCTCGTGTGAGTAACATTGCCTTCCCTTTTTCCAGCGAACTTTGTATTTCCGAAAGTAACTGGTACAGAGCAGTATTGCACGATCTGCCTGCTCTGTAAGCATGCTGGTTCGCATGCAGGGGTGCCGTTTTCACCGCCTTTGACCTTATTTCGTTGTCCACGATCTTTTCCATACTCTTTAGTAAGAAAGAAGTTAGACTATTTGACCTGAAGGATTTAGCCAGTGAGTAGTCCTTCTTTCCTACCTTCGGTATAAAGATCACCTTCGCGGTTCTCTAAAGATCACCTTCGCAGTTCTCTATGGTTCAGGGATATACACTGGCGCCATGCTATCTCTAATCAGCTGAACAAGGTAGGGAAGTAGAACCCGCTCTCCAGAAGTGCAGAAAAGCTGGAAAGATGCCGTCCGCTCCCGGAGATTTGAATTTTCAGAAGGAAGTCGTAGCGCGCAGCCCTGACTGAGTCCGCAGTAAACAGTAATCTTGCGACTACCCAATCTAGGCGAGGTGACTTGTGTTCGAATACAGGTGAACACTGGTCTTCTTTAAATTCTTGAAATGTTTCTGCTTTGCAGACCTAATCTCCTTATCATAGGCAGTTAGGTTGCATCTATAGTCCTCCCAGTTCCCAGTTCGAAATGTGACCCAATTGGTGTTTTTAGAAATACGTTTAAGGGGAGTTGCGTGACCTCTACCCTTAGTCCCAAACTCATGATCCTGGGATCCGACTTTGAAGGTGCTGATGATACCCCCCACTGTGAGATGAGTTCATTGCTAAAGGTGATCTCCCTCCTATTTCTAGTAACGAAAGTAGGGCCTACAATCTTAATACTTAGATTATTATTAATAATGAATTCAAGAAGAGACTCACCGCGTGCAGTTCAGTCCATTCTGACCCATTCTGTGTGATGTGCGTTCGCATCGCAACCCAAATTCAGGGGCGGCTTGTTCCTCCTGCAATAATCCACAAGGCCCTGCACAGCCTCTGAAATCGCAGTAGTATCTCTAAAGTAGGTCGCTGCCAAGACGAAGTCCGCAGCTTCGTTGGCTTTGGCCAGCACAGCGACCAGGTAGAGCCATAATTAGCTAGAGATGTGTACATATATACAATGACGATTTGCTACAGTCATTCTGGGTTTTCGTATTCAATGTTCGAAGAAAACTTAACAACTGTAGTAAAATTGTTGCTTAATATAAAAATAAATTGCAAATATTAGTCAAAATTTTTAAGATGATATTTAAATAGAATAGGAAGGGTTTCAGTAATATTTCTGTCGTCCTTTTATTTCTTAAGGACACAACGATAGCGCTTATGGGAAATCGAAAAAAAAGTGCACATACTTACATAAATATTGCCTAGCATTCGGCGCGCAGAATGTAGGCATTACGATCCTGATAAAGTTGATTGGATCCCAGTTGGTAAGGTATGTATGTATTTTATGTCTGTCACAAAAAAAAAACTCTGTGACCTTAATAATTAATTTATTGGTCAATAAAGTCATGCGCTGGGAACCGCTGCTCTCACAGACACATGTTTACCTATCATCTATTCATCAGAAATAGACAATATTTGCAAAAATTTTAAGAAAACAAAACTCGAATCTAAGTTTTTTTTACCAACAATGACTACAACGAAACGGGCAGCTGCCGCATAGCCCGCATACATACAGACGAATAAATGTGTGTTAACGCGCCAACTTCCTCAAATTCAAATGTCAATGTCCTATATTGTGTGCACAGGATCGCGTTGCAATACCAACACAGACAGACGGTTATTTGTAAACAAAGCAACAACACACACACACCCAAGGGAACAGCAAAAAGGAGCGTTGTGTCAATGACCTCAAAAGGACTATCCCGCTGCCGCTCGCTGGCGCACAACCAAACTGGCCAACCATTCACCCAGCCATTTGGTTTTCCACCGAAAGATGCACAATAAGAGAATTTTATACAATAACAACAACAACTTGAATTGCGGTCACATGGCGAAGGCACAGCAACAGGAGAATTAGAATTGGAAATATGAATCTCGCTTACCTCTGTGTGGCTCAGGTAAAAATTGCTGGCTAAATGATCACTTATGAAGACAAACAAATAACACAACAAAAACAAAGAAGAGGAGAGGCAAATAAAGAAAAGACAACATTGCGCCGGTCGATTAAGGCGCACAAACCTCAATGAGCCGCAGTCTGGAGCTGTCTATCAAAAATTGATCCACACTACGTTGTTGGGATGCGACACAGCCACCGCGGGATGCAAGGCAGCGGCTGCAACTGCCTGTTGCCGGCTCACAGCTGATACGCACACTCATACAAACACGATTGTTGAAATGTGCATCGGCAGTGTGAATTAGATCTAGCCAGGTGCGCGATGCGATTTCTTTGAGCGCTCGTGCAGCAGATGCTCGGGGCAATTGTCAGCGTGTGGAAGTGTGTGTGTGAGTGCATCTAACAAGCTTGATATAAAGAGATGGATGATGTGAGGAGATCAGCAATGTCTTTGACCGGGTCGGGGGAATAAATGCAGTGTTGAAAGTGGCGCTAAAGACTGCAAATTTGAGAAATGACGAGTATAAGCAAAATTCACAGCTGTTCTAGGTTGTAGTTCGGGAAATGGGATTTCTCTATTGAGCTGAGAAGCAAGTTGACGAAGATTTCTATGAGTAGCTCAGTTGAGAGAAAATATTTTTCTGATGTTGATGTGCTCAAGTAAGCTTAAAGCTAAGAAATATTGAACGATTCTCTAGACAATTAATGTATGCTTTATTTCGATGCGCTCTACGAACTTTATGTAGAAATTGTGATTCTTCAATAACTTGAAATTCCATCAACCGATACGTTGATTATCCAATATTAATTCATCAAATTTTACACGGACTGACAAAAAATACCAATATAGGAAACAATATTTATTGGTTCAGTCCGCCTCAGTTTTGATCAAATAATAATATAAATAATGATCTATTCTCTGAAAATTTCAAAAGTCTTAAAAAATACTTTCCCCCCTTTTACCAGAACCTAGGTCATTGAAAGAGAAATTACATTATCGTTTGAGATCAATATCTTTGGCAGATTAAGAAGCAGACATCTGATCAAATTTGACCCGGACTGACAAAAAAACAACAATATTTTGAGTACTGTAATACAGATATTTATTATGCCGTTCAAATAAATAGGCCAAAAGCGGATTTTCCAATTTTCAAAACAGACAAAACTTACAGATAGTCAAAACAGGCGAATACGATAGTTGAGGAATAACTTTCATATCGAATATGGTCAAAAAGTGATTAACAATCGTGCTAGAATGTGATGGAGAGTTATCGTTGGGAAAAGTTCATCGCTTCACGTAGACGATGCAAATTGGCTAAGTAATATTTCTTATTAATTTTTTTCCGCTGTCACCTTGATTTTTGGCCGACTCTGACATTTCTTAAATAAAGTCACTAATGACACGTTTCATAAATGTTCAGTCCTAAGCTTTGTTTTCAAGCACTTCTTTAGCGAGCTCTACTGGAGTCCGAACTTTTGTTATGATCCTAGCCTTCTTAAGCTATGTACCCATAACATTTACCAAAATGTATTGATTAGATAAATAAGAGATATTGACTTACTCTGCTATCTCTCTGAGGTCAACATGACTATTTTTAAGCACTGTTCTTATTACTCACATGAAGCAAATTTCCTATAACTTCACGACCTTCACTCATCAGGTTTATTTGAGAGAACTAAAGTTGTCGTTAAAGACTGTGCTCAGTCGTTTAATGAATCACAAGCGTCATCGAAAATGTGTGTTGGAACGTCGTGTGATGTGAGCCGATATGGACATGATATGTCATAATCTTTCCTGCTTTTACAAGATGACACTTAACCACTTAGTTTTCTTATTTTATTGGTTAAGGATGATAAATATTTATGAAATTGGCGCTTCTGGAATTTGATCACGCTTCCACTGTTGGTATCCCGTTAATACCATTCGCCAAATGAACATCCATATTAGTTCCGAACTTAATTTTTCAGGGCTGGAAGATAAGCTATCGCTAACAGACAAGTTTTTGTTATTGGAAACGACTTATGAAATGATACACCAAAATTATTTCAAAAATTATTCTACAGTATTTTAGATATCATATTCTCTACCAGCGAAAACGTTATCACTGTAGTTGAGTCTGATAGTTTTTATTTATGGTAAATCAGCGTTTGCCTGTACAACAACCAATTGGATTTGATTGTAAGGAATTCGCTTCCAATTTTCATTATATTATCATAGAATTTATAAAGATCTACCAGATCAAAGATGAGACATGTAAATATTTTTCATGTTTTCCTCAATATTTTATAAAGGACTTACATAAAGGTTTTCTTATAAGGTAAACGTTTAAGCTTAAGCATTCGATAAAAGTCTGGAAATCGAAATAAACTGAATACAGAAACTGCTTTCTTAAAAATTACAAGAATTTCAAGATCAACAACATCATAACGGTACAGAAGTCTTAGGTAGTCCAAGAGGAACTTACAATAAAATTATAAACAGAAATCAAAAAGGGAAGTTAAGTATCAACACAGCCGCATGAGAAGCTCTTAATCCCATACTGAGCCTTAAACCGGATAGATTTAACAAGGCAAAAATTGAAGAGGGATAACATTCGTAGCATTTGTACCCTAATCCGGGCAATAGCTTCCTGCATTTTTGTGTGCTTTCGTAATTTGTGGCCAAACCTTCGGCAGTGCATGTGCAGTATCGATATTTTTCGGCGCTGCCAGCCCAAGCCCAACCCCTCGCCCTTTTTATTAACTAAACAGCTGTTAAACATTAGCGTGCAATCAATGAAAGCGCTTGTCCTTGCTGCCGCACAGCTGGTCTCCCTTGCCACTTTCCACCTTTGGGTACACCCTTTTCGTTCTTTTATGACTTAACTGGTTTGTGCGCCACGAAATGACCAGCCGCGTGTTGACCAAGTGGCAGTTCTATAAATACACACATAAACATACATACATACTCACAAACATATACACATACACGTTTATGTGGCAGCAAAACACGAAACATTTTTCAATATTTCACCAAACATAAAAATGTTGTTCGCTTTTACACTTTTTATTTGTTTGTTGTTATTGCTGTGGTTGTTGTTGTTCTGTAAACCTTTCGAGCATGTCCCGCTGTTTCCTTTCGGTACAGGAAGCGTTTTCGTTATATTGTAGTCGCTGTGGCACGCAAATTTTGCGGCACTACCTTTGTTACAACAGCAACAGCAACAACAACAATATGCATCTTCTTGTTGTAAGTTTCTATGGCTTTTTTTATTGTCCTTTAATATTTGTTGTCCCTGCTTAGGGTAGACTGTAAATAACAGGTAGACACAACAACAACAATGCCATAACTGAGCAAATGAATATGCCGCCGATATTAATGCTAATAGAATATTAACAACAACAACAACAATATGTATAATCTAAAAGCCATTAAAAATGTCACATTTCCTTATCAAAATAAATTAATTAAAACATTTCGAGAAATCAACACGTTTATTCCTTACATATAATATTTTATGTAAAAGATATTTTTTATCATAATGAATTACTTAAATGTGCCGTTTGAAGTTATGACTAAATGTACTAAACTGGCTATTTAGAGATATGAGCAAATAAAATAAAGATATGGCTTGTGGAATAATCCTTTAGGCTCAAGGGACTACTACTCATGTTCAGAAGACTTATACCGGGTTTTCCAATAGAGATGATATGATGTCTATGTGCCGTTTCGGCTACGCAAGAACAACGTTTACAAATTATTCACACTTATTAGAAAACTAATCTCCAAGTCCACCTGTGCTCGCTATTCTTCGAATTGTCGAAACTTCGATCGCACATTTTCTTTACATAATATTCAAGTGACAATAAGGCAAAGAACCACTCAAAGAAATGAAAATATTGCTGCCGTTCAGGCAAATGTGAATGAAAGCCGCAATTATGCGATTCCAAGACGTTCTCAAGAATTGGGACTGTCTCAAACCACAACCTGGCCGATTTTAAGAAATGATTCGAGCTTGCATCAATATAAAATTGTTCTCACCCAAGAATTGAAGCTATTGGGCCACCGTAAACGTCGTCAATTGGCCTTGAAATAACTTGATAACGGTAACGATTTTTTTAAGAAAATTATCTTATTTGATTAGGCTCCGATGAGGCTCACTTTCATTTTAGTGGTGTGGTAAATAAATAAAATGGTCGATACTGTTGCGAAGAAAATCCACAAATTATTCATGAACAACCATTATATTCTCCTAAATTGACAGTTTGGTGTGGTTTTTGGTCTGGTGGAATCATCGCTCCGTGCTTCTTTTAAAATGAAGCTGGTAACATCGTTGCTATCAATGTAGAGCAGTATTGATCGCTGATAACCAAATTTTTATGGTCGCAATTAGAAGAAGTTGATCTTGACAACAACCGGTTCCAACAAGACGGAGCTACTTGCCACACAGCACGTGCAACAACCAAATTATTGCGAGAAATGTTTTGAGATTCGATTATTTCAAGAAATCGTGACATTGAATGGCCTCCAAGAAGTTGTGATTTAAAAACATTAGACTACTTCTTGTGGGTTTTTTTTGAAGTCATTGGTCTTATCAATAAACCATAGCTTTCTTGGAACAAATATTTTTGTTAACCTCTCCAGTGTGAAAATGGATGATATCGGAAAATAATGCGGGGCGAAAATTCATATCCCGAGACCTACTCAATCAACTTCAACCAAATTTGGTACATCAAATCGTACTGACATTCCAATGTTACAGTGTAAAAATTGCAAACCCGGAATATAACCATATAACACATATGACATATAACTCTAACTTAAATTCCATATGATTCTTTCATTTTCCAGCAAACGGCCGCCAATGAATGTATGGGGTACAACTTTTCATGAATAGTGCGTTTGAAGTGTGTCACCTTCTGACCAAAAATTGTCAAAATCAGACTAAAACTTTTCAAGTCACTTGATATCGAATATATGAACAGCAGTTCTTAAAAATCTACACACAGTTTTCCCCCGCTTTGTGCCTTGAAGTTTTGAGTGTGTCAAATGTTCGGTTGCAGCCAAACTTAGGCCTCCTTTACTCGTTTCTGTTTCTTTCCTCAATTCATATCTTGTATTGTTCTGTCAAACCGACCTTAAAGAAAAGAATGGGACGAAGTTTTTATACTATCTATTTCTGACAGTCCGGATTGTTATGAAATTTTCCAAAAGCTGTTGAACGTTGCTATCCAAGTCCCAAAAAATACCATGTGATATAGTTCCTATTGCCTATAACCGACTTTTGTTCACTGAAAGACCGACGCAGCTTCAAAATATCTTCCATTTGAGGCCTCATGAGATCAAAAACTACAATTTGTTGTAATTCTAAAGGCTACACTTTCTTAACCATCATACTGGGTCTTAACCCTATAACCTCGAAATAATGTGACACTATGAAGAGTAAAAAAATGTAACTGCGTGAGACTTATAATGAAAGTCCTGGTCTACACATTTCAACAGAACCTCAGTTTAGTTAACAACAGTACTTAATTTGGTTCGTTGTGTTTTCGTTTACCTAAAGTGATGAGTATACGCTGGTACAGGTTATTGTATCGTGAGCAGCAACTTCTACAAGAATAACGTTTTGTGATATAAGACGGAAACATCGAAGCGATCTGCTTGTAATGTTCGTAAAGTTCTTAAAGGGGATTGCAAATGACAACATCTCAGATATATCATATAAAACTATCTGCCCTCATTAAGGGAATATCACGTTTCGAAACTGAAACTGCTGTGCTACCAGCGTCACAGCTAAAGATTGTTTCAACAACCTACTAAGGCACACGTGTCTTCAGCGTTGCTGGGAATGTAGCGGTTTTAGCTGTTGAAAGATTGCGGCGATTACTAGTTTTACTTTAGAAGAGAGGTAAAGGCTAAATTGTATAGAATATAATGAAATCTACCACAAAAAGTCCAAAACAAAAATATAAACGGTACCCGCAGTGTGTAATTATTTCGGTTTAGTGAATCAACTATTTGAATTTTAATTTCAGTTCAGTCTATTGATATTGTTTTAGTTTAAGGACAGATTTTGGCAAGCAATGTTGTCACGTTCTGCCGCAAATGATGCTGATTACTGCTTGTTGGTAGTGATTTTTTCACTACTTGCACTTCTGATGGTGCGGGAACAGAAATTTCGTCGCAACACGACATCCTTTAGAAAGCTTACCATTGAATTTTACTAACGCACGGTTTGACTTCACAGACAATTTTAGCAGTGGAGGAAGGTATCGCTGATTGCTTAAATTGTATATAAAAAAGAAATTTCGATTCTGTGATATCACTCTGCCATAACACTTACCAAAAGCAAATAATTTTTACTAAATACCAGGGATTTTTAGGTTGGCGTGAGTTATATTTATATTTATACCCCGAACAGGGTATATTAAGTTTGTCACGAAGTTTGTAACACCCAGACGGAAGCGTCGGAGACCCTATAAAGTATATAAGTATATAAATCATCATTATGTTGAGCTGAGTCGATTTAGCCATGTCCGTCTGTCCGTCTGTCTGTATATATATGAACTAGTCCCTCAGTTTTTAAGGTATCGTTTTGAAATTTTGCAAACGTTATTTTGTCTTCAAGAAGCTGCTCATTTGTCGGAACTGCAGATATCAAACCACTATAACATATAGCTGCCATACAAACTGAACGATCAGAATCAAGTTCTTGTATGGAAAACTTTAACATTTGACAAGATATATTCACGAAATTTGGTATAGATTATTTTCTAAGGCAACAACATAATCTCCGAAAAAATTGTTCAGATCGGATTACTATAGCATATAGCTTCTATACAAACTGAACACATGGTTACTAAATGAAATGCACCTGTGAAGGGTATATTAGCTTCGGTGCAGTCGAACCATATAACTCAGTCCACATTCTTAAGTTATCACTATCAACACCGCGGAGCACCGTGCGGTGGAAATGGAAACTGTATCGGGTCCATAGACTGCACAAATTTTATTGGCGTCTCAATTTTTGCCTTTATCGTAGTAATACTGTAAAATATGCCATATTTTCTCTTTATTTTGCTCCATGTTTGCGACGCTATAACTAACGAACGACTTAAAAGAAACGACAATCAATCAAACACGTGTAAGCGCGTGAAATGAGCTTTCCAAAAAGGTATAGCATGACCCGATGCGACGAATAAAATTAGAACTACGCACTTTCAGCGCCAACTAGCGAAAATACCGCCAGACTTTTTTGACAACCTAATACTTGTCCCGAGAAGCTTTTGAATTCCAGAAATACATCTAGAGTTTTAGATTCGCTGACTGGTGTTCATAAAAATAAGTCTTCCTGAAAATCAAGGTGGTCCACGTGTTTGACACTGCCTGGTTTACAACCTTAAACTCTGTCAGATAATCATCCATCCATTTTAACGAGATTTTCCAGAAAATATAGTCAATGTTGTTGTGGTTGGAACGGCAGAAAATTTCGTGACATAATTTAAATGTTGCTGTCGTGTTGGCAATACTTGGGCGGAAAAAAATCCGGATTCGTCTCGGTTACTTAGTGCCGACTGTCGTGGTTCTATTGCCGATGTGTTTTCTGCGCTTAAGGTTCCAAAAATCTTTCACAAGCATACTCTCTTCGAATACTGCAAGAACTCCCTGTGGCCAATGTAGTTTCCAACGCTTATAGCTCCAGAAATGTTTTACAGAATACTTTCTTTAAACGCCGCCGGGGGGCTCATTATTGCTCATGCTGCTGGAGCGTGGATTGTGGGTTGGGTTTGACACTTCTTGGCTGGTCGCCATTGCTTTCGGTTACATTACTGTCAATAATTGGGACTGTTTAGAGCGACTTGCGATGTAAGTGTTTTTACTTTTCATATCAGGTTCAGAACCTATGTGCTATCAGAGAATATACTAAGATTTTTTTCCAAACAGCTGCGGTTTGTAACACATAGAACTAGCCAAATTAGGTATATACCATATTAATATATAATAAAAATATCAGGAAGGCGAACTGAAGTCTGAATGTCTGCATCTCTTTGAATTTTTTCATACAATTTTTTTCATCTAGGTATCTCTTGAATTTAAGCAAATCTGATATGCTTTAACAAAAAGTCACAAAATACTTGCAGCGTGCCACAAAAGCCAACTGAGCTCACGGGCTACGCCCAATAAAGATTTGGGTATTAACAAAAGCGTGCGAAAATTGTGGTTGCATTACTTTGAAGGATTAAATGTATAACTAAACAGCGCCGAGATTTCCCATACAAAACAATTGCGAAACAACAACACCACCACCACCAGCACCATCGTAGTCACCACTATCACACGCATCAGGCCTATAAGTTTGTGCAGACGCTTCAAGTCACAGCCGAAATCCGCTTTATAGTCATCGTGTTGTGATGCGCGACACTCCGACACTGAATCGCCGATAATTATTTAACTAAATCGCCTTACGATATTCTCACAAACGACACTGATAACGCAACTAATGTTGCATAATGCGCCAGTCAACGTGATGCCGTTAAACGGTGGCATGCTGCAGTCACTCGGTTATCGCTAAAACGCTCAAGCCACAGCGGCGGCAGCAGCAACAAGCTAAGCTCTCACACCCATACGCATAAGCATACGAAATGGATTCGAAACACTAACACAAACACAAACACACAACAACTTATTTACATGTGCGCGTGTGTGTGTGCGCAAATGCCGATAATAACTTGGAATTAATTGATCAGAAACCGAGATTGCAATTGACAACTGTTGGCGCTGGTCGAACTGACGCCGCAGTCGACGCAGGAGCAGCGATTTGCCACACAGCAATACAAAGGTGAATATGTGTGAGTACGTGTGTGTGCGTGTGTGTGTTTAAGAAATAATAAAGGCTATAATCCACTTGGTTAAGGCTATTTTGGCATTCGCTTTGGTTGCGCGGCGTGCAAAACGGCCAAACGACCGAGCGAGCAAGCGGCCATGGCTCACCGGTGGTCGCCCACTACGCAATCAAGCCATCGGTGGGGACGGGGTGTGCGCTGGTCGATTGAATTTTGTGGCGGCCACATGCAGTGCCCACTGTGACACATTAATGTTGACAAATGGTCCGAATGGCTTACTTCAACAGGCAACTGGCGGCAACTGGCAGCGGGCCACTGGGGCGCGCGTGTGCTCACGAAGTGGCGACAAAAGAATTTCCAAATATTTTCGTTGGCTAAGCGTGGCATACGCCATTTTTATGAAGGGGTAACGCAGTGGTCGAGGTTTGTTTGGTCGCCGCTTTAGTTTATTTTGTTGACATAATATGCGTTCTACGTGCATATGCCACAAGCCGCGGTCATTATTTGAATATTTTTCGGTTATGCAACGCTTTTGTAGCAATAATATCGGAAAATGTGGTGGCAGTGTTGGAAGTGTTGGTGCACGCCGCGACGGTGCATAAATTTGTTCAAGTGGTTGGGTAAAGGTGGTGACCGTAGGCCGCAAGCCTTCGATACATTTTACTGTTATCATGTATTGCACGTGGATGCAGTGCTCCTAATAAAGGGTGTCCTTACTCGCTGGTCCTCACAGTGTTTAATAGTTTTACATGTTTCTTGACTCCATAAACACCTGCAGTCGCTCTGTACCACCTTTAACCCTCCCACGTGTTAGCCTAAAAGTCTGTAATGAATGCTAGGTTGTAGCCTTGCTACTTAAAATTTATATTTCTTCGACATAACCTCAAAATATTTGTAATTTTGTCTGAAGTCCTGACCTTTGATGGCTAAGGCGCGATTCTTTTTATAATCTTCGTTAAACTCTAGGTGGATCATTCAGATTAAATAAGGTGCAATTTCCCACCATTACCGTATCTAAATCAGAATACTTTATGAGAAAATTAAACATCGATACAAAAACAACAAAAAAATTTGACCCACGCAGTCAAAGAAACTGTTGAAGGAAAAATAAATATTCAAATGGTTCATACTCTGCAAGCCAGCTCTCGGTTAAGTCGCAGATTAATAACAGAGGTGTACTACCATCGATTTCTGTTAAAGTTTCTATGAATTGAGAAATCTGATAAATGTTCTTCTGTACGCATAATTGTTACTTCATTTCAATACTAATACTTTGAATATATCGGCACTTGTGACTTTTCAGGCACTTTAAAGATGTTGCGAATTCTTAAGCCATCGGATCGATATATTTTAGACACTGTCGTGTGTTATTGTGGTGATATGATCTATGAAAAAATCAGTGTAGTTATGGTATCCCCGCACAATTTACCATTGAACCAGTAATGATGGGAAACGCTTCAGATTTGAACTCCTCTATGAAAAACATATTATAGCGACTTAATCCAAGATCAAAGATTCCGCTATCGAACTTCGAAACACGAAAAAAGTTGATAGCAGCACATAGAAATAGGAATAAAACTCGTATTGTGATCTGAAGAATCTTAGGTACCAATAAATCTAATTTGTTTTTTTGTCTAATTCAGTACAAATGGAGTAGAATAATTAGGAATCGTAGTAGCTAGAAAACTACATTTTGAAACAGGACACTTCCAACTTAGTGAAAACAAAGCTACTTTGGAACATACTTGACGAGTTATGTAGTTGAAAGTTTCAGTTTATACAACTATAAATATCACGATTCCAAACACTTTTTTATTAATACGGCTTTACCCCTCAATTCGCACCCGATCACACAGAAAAAGGGCCAGCCACCAGCAGGTTAGGAAGTCAAAAAATATAATTACATTCAAATACATTAGGAATTAAGTAAACAAAGAATAAGAAACGCCAAAGAAAAAATAAATAACTGGTTTAACATTATGGATAATAATGACATACAATCCAAGGATACCAGAAAAAAACTAAATAAGAATTGTAGCGTAGCGTCGCTCTTTTGTGGACCTCATCAGTTTTGGGAACAAAGAAGGTAACAGGAGTCCAGGTTTAGGGAATACGGCGGCCGCGGCAAAGATAAGGACTTGGCTTTTGGAAATATTTCGCACACAGGCAATGAGGCGGGAGCACGGGCGTTATCATGGTGTAAAAGTCAGTTTTTGCTTTTGCAGGGACTATACTTTATTCGCCGTACGGCCCTTTGCTATTTTCTTCATTTCATTAATGTTTTCGACTCTTCTTGACGTGTCATAATTGGCGAACCGAAACAAAATTATTATATCAACCGAACACCTAAAGGCATCACTATTCCTCTTAGTGACTACATCGAGTACCAGGTAATTCCAATTGATGGCCAAAAAAGGCGAGAGACAGGCTGTTCCATCTTTTATTTGGCATAAGTGGTACATCATCATTTTCTTCGTGGCTACTTCGTTAGTAAGGTGTACGGAAATCTTTGAACCACGTGGATGCCGATCGAGTTGTGACTACATATACCTAGAGGAGGATTTATATTTTTATATCCTGAGCGAGATAAATAAG